>NC_139231.1:20375782-20975782 GCF_977018435.1 Lepisma saccharinum | reverse complement strand
ATGTTCTTCCTTGAGTACTTTCAGCTCTCATACAATGTTGTCATCTGGCAGTCGCTCTTGATAGTTTCAGAGAAACAATCAGTGGGCTTTATTGTGGTCCGGGCCTTATTGCGGTAACTTACCTTATGTTTACTAAGGATTTATACCCTAACAAACCTCTACGGATTTAGTCCAATGGTAGCGTGGTTCTGTTTCGTTTATATAATCTCTGCACTCGGGGTAAGACCGGGTACGACGAGCGGGGCAAGACCGGGCACTACCCATCATTGCCCCATTCTTTAACACTAAATTGCGCAGTGGTAGCGTCGTTGCCTTGTAATCAAGGTGTCCCGGGTTCGATACTCGGTGGAGGCACATAGTGGTTCGGATTCCACTTTAAACTGTAGGTCCAGTCCCGATTAACCTTACTGTGTATAAAGTGGACTTAAAACACCAAATCAATCCAATCAAATCAATCCAATTTAACACTAAATTATATTTTTGTAATGATGTATTTTCTAACTCAGAACAAGGAGAAGGGTGGATCCAATGTGGAAAGTGTCTTGGCTGGGCCCACGAAAGCTGCAGTGGAGCGGAGGAAGAAGACAACTACTTTACTTGTGATTTCTGTAACTAATATTCTTGAATTGTTCAGCTAAGGCATGACTTGTCATAGGTATAAAATAAAAATTTCTGCTACTTTTCCACTGAAAATCTCTCGTTTTTCCATTTTCCCATAAAGTTAACATATGCACCCGGTCATACCCCACTAGTGGGGTAAGACCGGGTGATTTGACCTTTTTCAGAAAACAATCATTGATAATAAAAAGTAGTGCTACTATGACTTTTCAGGAATGATATCTAGTGTACTCAGTTAAACAATGCATATTTTACTTAAATCTGACAAACTCTAGCTACCCGGTCTTACCACCACTTTCCCCTATTTACCTTACAAATAAAATCTAAAAATTAAGGTCCTCAACTCAGGTGGATAAAAGACCAAATTATAATTCTCAGCTTGCATTTAGCTCCCCTTATTAGAAGAATCATTGGACCGGAAAGCAATCTCTGACTCTTGGCTGATTAATGCGACGTGCCTAAAATACAGAAAAACGTAACAGCATAATCGTTCCATTATTTTTCTTTTGGGTTTGTATTGATTTTGTTTCATTTTATGTATAATTCGCCACATGGCTAATCGCAACGATGCAAACCAATGGTGAGTAGATGAAATTGATGAAGGGAAGATCACAAGACAAAGAACACAAACCCTACATAGTAATACACAGATTGTTGGCCCACATGGCAGAGCCTAGTAAGCCCGCAAGAATGAAGATTATAGGATATATTATTACGTGGAAGACGTTTGAATGTTTCCCGAAAAGACCCCCTTTATGCAATAGCCATCATCCAATTAATTCACCGGCTCGATAGCAGAGGGCGTTAAGTGGTATACTTTTTTTCGCCTCCAAAGATCCCAGGTTCATGTCCCAGCATGGGCATAGGAGTTCTCTGCGAGTGTCCCTTCATCAAATTAAACTAATCATCATTCATCCTGTTCGTCACGATGAGCCAAAAGTGGAAGAAAAGCGACGCTAAATAACAAAAACACTAATACAAATTTATCCTCATCGTTACGGTCGACTTGGAGAATCTGAAAAGTAACTTAAAAATATTAGTGATATTCCAGGATATTCAGGAAAAAGTCATATCAGAATATGTCAGCACAAGAACTTTCCTTAGAATTAGACATTTAAAATAAATATAATAAGATAGCTGGAAAGAAAAGCCGGCAGTGGGCCACAGCATACACGGACAATATATCACACAAATAATGTCTGAAAAATAAACTATGCATTGTTTTGGAATAAATGTATTCTTTTATTGCGTATTTCATCTCTTGTTGTCAAATTAAATTAAAAGGTTTGGTGCATAATATCAAAAGATGCATGAAAAAACAGCGTTTTATGGGCCATCTGATACATTCTCCGCATAGCTTTCTTCCGCTCATGTTCTCTTTGTGACGTCACAAGCTCTAGCCAATAACGTGCAAGTCGCGGAGTGGCTCTGGGGAGAAGTGTTCAAGCTCTACAAAGACGGTAAGATTGTGCTTGCTACTACTAAAGTTTATGGTGGGAACGTTCCAATAAACAGAAATAGTTTAAAAAAGGAAAATTAAAAAAATTGAGGACGTGGCTAAAATTGTGCATTGCATTAAGTACCAGACGACTGGAAAGACTTGTATGGCATCATTTTATCATGACCTACATCCATGCAGTCTGTAGTGCTGTAGAGAGAATACAATTCAATTCATTACGTTCATGTTGCAGGTTCACTACTATTTGAAGAAAATGTTGTGTTACTTAAAATTTACTATCGAGAATTGTCAATGCAAACATTATATTTGGTCAGAACACTTATCTTGCATTCATAGTAATGTTAAATCAAGTAAAAACTGGGCTGTAATATTTAAAAACTGCATTTATTGCTTGCTACGTTCAAGTGAGAACGAAAAGGAAAACATTCCACGATGTTTTAATGACTTATGTATGAACAATTTACAAAAAGTATTGCTTTAGAATTATTGTCCTTGTTTTCTCGTATTCACTTGGCAACAAATTTAAACCTTTTTGTAACCGGAATGAAAGTACCTGATTTTTATTAATTTTGGGTCGCTTAATTCAATAGTGTACTCAGAAATTTTCTATCACGTCACATTTCTGAGTTACCCAATGTGGCCATTTTCCATATCACATAAAAGCCCACTATATATAGCGCATCATGGGTTGGGATGGTAAAGCTCTGAATCATTCTAAGTTGCACTTAAATTGCAAGAAACACATTAGATACAATAGTTCTAAGAAGTACATACCTGTTACATTTGGAAATAAACATCAGTTGATCGCCTTTTGTATGATGCAGTGCCCGACTCCCTGCACAGAAACCAGCAGTAGTTGCCCATCATTAAAGCATCCCATCTGCCTTGGTAACGACGTTTCATTTGTAAAATTTCTTGGTGGAATCGCTCCACGTATTCGTCACTAACGTCACACAAATTTGGAGGAAAAAATTCCAAATGAGAATTGAGGAAATGTACGTAGCTTCAATGACATTCGGCAGCCTAGAACTTGATAGGTTGCTATCAAATTATCAACCACTGTACATAGTGAGGACTCCTATATTTCGCCAGGAAACCGTGACATACCGCAGCAAATGAATTCCATGCAGCTGTTTCAAAGTTGTTCATTTTATTTTCAAAAGCTGGGTCATGAAGTAAATTCCTTATCTGAGGGTCAACAAAAACCCCTGCTGCAATCTTTGCTTCACTCAAGTTGGGAAATTTTCCCTTACATGCTTGAAAGCTTCACTGTCATTGTCCAGAGCCTTCACAAATGTACTCATTAAACCGAGTTTAATGTGTAGTGGTGGAAGTAAGATTTGGTTAGCATCATCAATCAGTGGAGTACATTTTGCTCGCCAATTGTGTATTGCTCACGCTTAGGCCAATCCTGTACATAGTGGTTTGCAGTGTCTCGGCTGTTCCACAAACATAAAAAGCAAGGATATTTTGTGTATACTCCTTGTAAACCCTGGAGGATGGCTGCAACCTTCAGATCACAGCACACTTTTCACTTATAAGAGTTGTACCTTTATGGCAGACAGCATTGCTACCATACTATTGTATGACTCCCTCATGCCTACTGCATGGGCAACGTAGCGCCGGTACTGACGTCACGCAAAACTCGAAAATGGTACGTGATGGAACATTTCGAGTTACGAATTTGGATTCAGGGCATCGGAATTAGTAAAGAACACCTATTGCCATATCAGTTACAAAATGGCTGTCACATAGTGTTATAATTTCACAATAGAAAGGTTTTTAGTTAATAATTAAAATATTTGAGCCCCAAAACTATTTCGTCGATTTCCCAAAAATTACACTGCGGAATCTGTTCCTTCTTTCTCTCACTCATTCATATGTTGGGTTCACTTTTCTTCCAAACCAAATTGTAACCAAATCTAGTACTCCAGTCCTCACAAATGTACTCACATTATTCATAAAAGATTAATTAGGAAATAACTGATACACAAATTATTTATCAAATAAATATGTTTTCTTGTTAAGAA
This sequence comes from Lepisma saccharinum, assembly GCF_977018435.1. Lineage (NCBI taxonomy): Eukaryota > Metazoa > Arthropoda > Insecta > Zygentoma > Lepismatidae > Lepisma > Lepisma saccharinum. Next base: position 20,971,675 of record NC_139231.1, on the reverse strand, counting down.
AACGCAATGTTTCAGAACGATGTTGAAATACGTTGTAAACAAATAATAATAAAAGTGTTACTTCTTCTGGTATATTTTGTTTGCCTGACACATATTTCTAATTTGTGTTCGTTTCCATTACAGAGGGAAAACGTGTTGAAGTTGAGTCACCTGTCGATGAACAGCTTTCTCCGAAATGAAAAACCTGATCTTCACTAACACAGAGGAAGAAAATCTGGTCCTTGTCAACCAAAGGGTCCGTTCTCCAGTAACATAAAGCGAATTCGAAAATCTATTTTCTACTGGCCGTTATCCTTTAAAATAAAAATAAGTTGGCTGTGTTACTCGTACAAGCTAGACGTGTTTACGGTCAGTCTTCCTGGTTTATTCTCCCACAAGAAGCAGCAGAAATTAAATATGTCTGGGACTGGAAGCGACTTTCAGAACTAATTAAAATACAGAAAATTCGCATGTAAATGTTTGTCTATCTTATGAACAATGAATGGTTAATTGCGATATGGTGGTATAGATTACGTCTTATAAAAATTGTTGAAGAAGATAAACATTTGTAGCACAAAGTTTTAAAGAGAGTAATTAATGTTTAACAAACCTTTAGTTCTGAGGGAAAACTGGCGACATTGCTGATTCAAACAAAGGAAATTTTATCTCAATAATTGAACTTCTTGCAGAACAGGAGCATGTTCTGAAAGAGCAAATAGAAAACTAAGTGGTTCTACAAATTACTTGAGTCCTACAACACCCCCCATATATATATATATATATATATATATATATATATATATTAGTGCTGAAGCGATTCCGATGCCGATGTATCGGTATCGGCGGAAAGTATCAGTTGAAATTCATTTACCGATACTTTTCCGGCATGTTAGTCTTTCACGGGGTACACTTTTGCGCAGTCTAATTATCCTGGAAAGTACGCAATAATCGGCTTCTAAAAAAAATCTCCAGTGATGTGATGTTTTGCGTGAAAATATGGATTTTGTGATCACATAACATGCATTTTAATATTCTTATGTAATTCTTGAATATTTAAAGCAAAATTCTTGGTAAATTAATGCATACCTAGGTATAATTCCAGTGTGGAATTCTTACGCACTTTTATCAATATTTTGAACAGCTTTAAGAAATGATTAAAATTTTCAAGTATCGGCATTGATAGGAATCGGTAAGAGTGTCGGTATCGGTTCAAAGAGTATCAGCTCAGCCCATTGATGGCTACAGAAGTCTTAAATGGAATCACTTCGTAACTACAGAATGTTTTTTTTTTCAATCATCTGAAGACATAAGTAAAACCCGCCAATGCATCTGGTCTTGAAAATCGAATTATTCAATTTATTACTGAAAAATGTCTGGATATCACAAAATGCTGATGTTAAGGCTATGGTGAAGCCTTTGTAATGAGTAGAATGTATAGCGATAAACGAAAAACAAGTTGCACCTCAAGCTTATTACGTACATTACGCAAGTAATATTTTTAATTTGGTTCTTAAAAGCGCTGTAGACGGTAACCAGGAAAGAGACCTGTTATTTGAAACAAACTGTACATTGGGATCCATAAGTATTATCAAGCAAATTGTCCATCACCACGTTTATTCCCTTTGTTTTATGCAATGAGAGCTTCGAGAACTGACACAAAATACCAAACAATCTGCTTACAACCTCTGAACCAGTATACGTAAAAATACAGTCCTTAAAAATACGTAGGATGGAGATAAGAACCAACGAAAATAGTCATGGACAATTTGCTGAGCAATACTTATGGATCCCACTGTACATGTGTATTCTTTGATTTTGGTAACAGTATTCTGCGATAGCAAGAGTCAAAATCTTGTACAGAAAATAAGCCGAAACCAACTCTCAAAACACTTAATTCAACACAATGAGCAGGAAGATATGAAAAACTGTGTATGAGGTTAAAAAGAAGTTTTGTGATGTTTTGAAATCTTGGTCTTACAAATAAAAGAAATGATGTTATTGACCTTAAGGGGAAAATAGAATCTTTCAGTCTCATTTTATTATTGAATGTTAAGTCTTGGAGCATAGAAATATCAAGACATTGCAAGCAGAATGTCTTGATAATATATATGTATACGAGTCCAGGCGCGTATATTCTAGGCTACCTAGGCTATCTCCGAAGCCCATATTAAAATACAGGAAATAATCGACTAGCAAATTTAACCGATGCCTCTCTCTCTCTCACGTAACGACCACGGAAGAAAGCGCTAGTGTATGGTCGTCTTTATTTAACGCCAGGCTTCTTCGTCTGAAGGAAGAGTCTTTCAACCCATGACGTATTTGTGCTGGCAGGGACGACCTCGCTGGTCCCTCATGCTGGCTTCCAACCCCAAGCGCTGGAGAGTGAAGGCTTCACTTCCTGTGACGGCGCCAGCCTGAAATAAGTGGAGGGGCTACAGTTTTGAAGTAAAATTCTCGGGGCTAACTAATACCGGCTGAAAGGTATTTACTTAATACTTTACTGCGGTGTAATGTTACCAGTGACATATTTCAAAGTCACATCGAAAGATAAATCACTGAGATGTTGCGTTATGTTCCATCATATGAAAAAGTACTTTTGAGCACGAATCTTTTTATGTCAAATAAAATGCAATAATTATATTGCTTTATTTTTCTAAGTCAATATTGAGTGGAATAATATCACAGACTTGCTACTCATATGAACAGTACAAAATACACCATAAAAACTACACTGAATATATGTATAATTACTACACGTAACACCACTACATTTGTCTGTGGTAACACTATTTCTATGGAAAGAATGTTAGTAGTTTTCTTCTGCTAAAATGAGAAAATGAACCACAGCAAGAAACTACGATAAGATATATATGTTGTTAGGAGCAGGTATAACCTTGTTCAAATCGAAAGATTTTGCAAGCTCTTTCTGAAAGGACAGAATAGATAGAGCACTCAACCTCTCGTTACCAATTCGATTACGAAGGTAAAACTTGATTTTTCGCAAGCAGCTGTTGATGGGGATATGAACATTTCAATAACACAAAGTTTATTAAGTTCTTAAAAGGCAATTTTGCTTAAAGGTCTTTATTTTGAGTTCCTTTCTGCCTCATACTGTACCATATAACTTGAAACGTTCAAATCACAACATTAGTGAGCGGCGAAAGATTGTAGCTTTTCGTGCTTCAAAAGAGCGGCACTAATATAATAAAGTAGGCATCAAATAGACAATACCACCCTTGGATAGAAAGTGTGTTAATGATACCATATTCTCTGCCATGATGAAATATCTTACTACTGGAATTCAGAACTTGGGGCTCAAATGGGTAGGATGCGAGAAATACCGTCCACTTAGGAGGTGCCACTTTCAAGGCACAAACATATTTTCACTACAAATTCATCTCCGCTAAGAGACAAATACATTATAAAAGCAATGACTATAGTTGTAACTCTTGCACTGGGCATTTTGATTAGTGAAATAACTGATGAGGATTATAATTATATTTTAGACTATACTAGCTGATCACCCGGCGTTGCCCGGGTCTTTAATGAATTCTAACTATAGCGTAAAATTTTACTGATTTTATTTACATGTATTTAAAAGTATAAGTGCAGTATAGAAATTATAAAGTAATATATTTTACAAAATTCACTATAATATAAATTTAACAACAATTTATGAACAACATTTTTAGTTCCACCTCCAAGAGCAAGAATAAAAAGAAATGAACGGCAATGGGAGTGTCACTATTCATCTTAGCGACCCCGAAAACTATGGATTCCACTCTAATATCGGTCGTTTTACATGTCACCTCCTTGTCACCCTCTTACCTCCTAAGGTTGTCTTGGAGTTGAACGGCATTGGGAGTGTCACTGTTCATCTTAGCAACCCGAAAACTATGGATTCCACACTAATATCGGTCGTTTTATATGTCACCCCCTTCCCCCCCCCGCCTAGGAGTGCCAGGGGTGTCTTGTAGCTGAAGGGCATTTGGGAGTGTCACTATTCATTCTAGAGACCTCGAAAACTATGGATTCTACACTAATATCGGTCGTTTTACATGTTACCCCCTTTCCACCCCACACCTAGGAGTTCCAAGGGTGTCTTGTAGTTGAACGGCATTGGGAGTGTCACTATTCATTGTGGTGAATCGGGACTCGTTTATCCCATTTCGCCACATTCTTCTGCCCACCTGGTATAAGAAGAATTAGACCCGATGCTTAGGATTGTTAGTTCGCTGAGAAATTTCGTCCGCCTTCCAGAAGCTCGCATGGGATCTGCCTTCTACACTGCCACCTGCCTTCTCGGGGCAGAGGTTTCCTTGTTAGGCGAATAACCAGGTGCGACCGCGACAACATCAACTCCAGTAAAGGTGCTCCACGACGTGATAGCCGCCCGTCACAGGTGTAAATAAGAATAATCGACGTTGATCGTCGTAGTTAATATTTTTTGTGAAATCTGTCGAGGGGGGCAATTGTTAAGAGATTCTTGTTTGAAGGGGGCTTATTTATACAGAACACGTTGTTACGTATTGATATTGTAAAAAATAAAAAATTGCACTTGTTAAGAAAATAAAACTATATTGAGAAAATACACAGGGAATGAAGGAGGGCGCAGGGCGCCGTTTAGGATAAGTTCACATTTCCCCTGTATAATTTCTTGGCTAGCAGGTATTTTTTTTGGAGGGGCAAAAAAAAGCAGTTGTATATCTTCAAAGTCATATACACGTTAGTTCGTCGGGAGTGGGACTTGACGAGCCCGCAACAAAACTCCTTACCAGCTGGCGGTACATGCGAGAAGGAATTGGAGGGATGCACTATTTAATGCTTTGAAAGACTGGGTTTTAGTAGTTTGATCTTGCCCATTTTGATTTTGTTTGATCCTTGGTTTTCTTCCTAACAGTACGTGAAGTACCCGTGATAGAAGAACTAAATATATATATATATATATATATATATATATATATATATATATATATATATATATATTGGGGGGTAGTTTTATTTTCTATTACAGAGAGATATCCAAGGGAACGCACGTACTTCCAAAATAATAAAAAAAAAATGGGTTGTGACGGATTCATTGGGAGTGTCACTATTCATCTTATCGACCCCGAAAACTATGGATTCCACACTAATATTGTTCCTTTTTTATTATTTTTACATGTTCCCCCTTCCCACCACACCCCTAAGGATGCCAGGGGTGTCTTGGAGTTCAACGGTATTTGAAGTATCACTATTCATCTTAGCGATCCCGAAAATTACTGATTCCACACTAATATCGGTCGTTTTTATTATTTTCACATGTCACACCTTCCCACCCCCACCCTTAGGGGTACCAAAAGTGTCTTAGAGTTGAATAGCATTAGAAGTGTCACTATTCATTTTAACAACCCCGAAAACTATGGATTCCACACTAATATCGGTCATTCTCGATTATTTACACACTCAGCCTAGGGGTGCCAGGGGTGTCTTGGAGTTGAATGGCACTGGAGTTTTCACTATTTATCTTAGCGACTCGAAACCTATGAATTCCACACTAATATCGGTCGGTTTACATGTCACCCCCTTCCCAACTCACCCCCAGGGGTGGCTTGGAGTTGAACGGCATTGGGAGTGTCCCTATTCATCTTATCGACCCCGAAAACTATGGATTCCACACTAATATCGGACGTTTTTTGATAATTTTTACATGTCACCCCCCTCCCACCCCCACCCCTAGGAGCGCCCGACAGTATTTATTTCTATATTGCAAGTGATACGTGTTCCAAGTTTGGTTGAAATCGCTCCAGGCGTTCGAAGGTTATGTCGGAACAAACATATATACACACACATACATACACACATACATCCATTTATATATATATATATATATATATATATATATATATATATATATATATATATATATTATGCATCAATACTGACCAGAATTGGATAAATAGTTTTAGATGTGCTCCAAAGATTGGATTCTCCTCCACGGAATCAAATTTGACCATGGCGGTACTGCAGAAATTATTTTCTAACATCACAAATTATAATTGGTTTGGTTTGAGTTGCTGTTTTAAGTCCACTTTATGCACAGTAAGGCTAATCGGGACTGGACCTACAGTTTAAAGTGGGATCCGAACCACTTGTACCTCCACCGGGTATCGAACCCGGGACCCCTAGATTACAAGGCAATGACGCTACCACTTCGCCATGGGGGAGGCCCCACAAATTATAATTAATTATCATATTGGACTAGGACTGCGAGCAATAGAATAGGCCAATCTTGCTGATTTTTGCACCGTATTTCAATGATTGCTTGATTGGATTTGAATTAAGGTCCACTATATGCACAAAGGCTAATCTGGACGAGAGCTACAGTTTCTAATGTAATTTGAACCACTTAATGAAATGTTACCTCCACCGGGAATCGAACCAGGGTCAACTTGATATCATAGCAGCAGTTTTATCGATAGACTATTGGGGCTGGGAGCATAATTTTAATCTTTCAAATTATTAGCATTTAGAAATTCGTATTTCGTACTGTCTTTGATTTTTTAACATCGTATTTCTTTCTCTCGAATATTCGCAGCGATAAGGATAAATATAACAATGACACCAATGAGAAAGCATTGCTAACATTCATGAAATTGTCGGTACTCCAATGAGAAACTAACAAACAGAAAAGAAGCATAACGCTTCTTAAGATTTTTATTGTCATCGTCTTTATAAAAATTCATTTATCACACCTGTTAAATCTTTCCGAAATATAGTGATATGATTTATGGAGGCTAATTATTAATTGCACACATTTAGTTGTTCATGCCAACAATCAAATAACAATGTTACAGCCACTGAATACACTATATACACACACCTACCAGGCAGGCAGAATATTTCGTAATAAGTATGGCGACTCAAATGATTGCACGCCCGCGGCCAGAATTTTGTTTTGGGAGGGCCTCGTCCCTTATCGAAAGCTGCATCTAAAGATGAAAAACTGGGAAGATAGAAACCCTGAAGATGAATTTCCCAGTATATTTCAACTTATTGTACGTACGTACAGGATAGTCAATCTTGCTAAGGAAGTCAATTTAATTAGCACTATACACTATTTAAATTAGATATCTGTAGGATTTTGAGAGAGGGCAGCCTCCGAGCCCTCCCTTTGGCTACGTGCCTGCAGGATTGGCCAATTACTAGTATCAAATTATCAGTGGCCCCTCTCCCCCTTGATTTATGAACACATCGTAATAAAGTTGCCTTGCGATCTAACCGAACCAGAAAATGTACACGGACATGCCAGGGGTGCAATGCAAGTTTTATAATGAAAAATGTAAACTTCTACATTTTAAGTTTTCGCTCGAAATGCGTACATGGTACAACAAAAATGTATGGGGCCTACAGGGGGTTGAGACCGGTTTTGGGGGGCTTCATCCCACCTAGCCCCCCCCCGTAGCGCCGTCCCTGTTCACTTCATCCTGGCGATACTCTCAGTGTTGCCAAAAATGGAAATACATATTTAATTGATGGCAGGGCGTATTTCCCTTGTTGACAAAAAATTCATGTAAACGTTTGTATGAGGAAAACTTTGCTTCACAACTAAATTATGTGGATGACGACAAGATGTATCGTTCGCTGTACCCACGTAAAATTTATATATCTGTGCGATTTTACCTGAATTCGACAGATAGGTTGCTAATGTACGCGCAAAGTAGCCAGAAAATTAGTTGATAACCAGTGTTTGGAGTATAAATTCCTAGCTGGGGAATACTTGGTCAAGTTTAGGGGTTTGTGTGAATCAACACGGAGACAATGCAGTAGGCGGGGGTGACAATGAAAAATTATCCAAGCTCCCCCCCCCCCCATTCCATCGAGCATTGCTCGTCTCTCTTCCAGTTCCATGAATTTCGTCACATACAAGCATTATAAATCCGCTAAATTTAGTGATTTTCCCCTGAAGTTGGCACTCTGCTTCTCCTTGGAATTCCAAGTGATCACAGCTATATGGAACATTCTGATGACGTCAGCTATGTTGCCATCCTGTTGTACTTCTGTTTCAAGCAACCCCACTCCCCCGCTGTCAAAATGCCAAAACCTTCGCGCTCGCTGTGGGGTTACGGCCCGAGCCATTCATTCGGTAACGGAAATATGTTTGGCAACATAAACAATCCTTGTTATCATAGCAACCCCACGTGTTTTCAACGACGCGGGTAGGTGTTTTCCGCAAAGTACAAAAAGGGGATATATGGTCAAACTATTCGTGTCCGAGTTCCTTGGCTGGGTCCGAAAAGTGCAAGACCGTACTTGAAGCGAGCATACTTCGAGAATGGTCTCGCAGTGCGGTCTTGAAGTCGTGGACTGGAAGTGAAAATCTTTCGAACTGCACTTCGACTGCAGCGCCAAATACGATCAGTAGATATAACCGAGGACATATTGGTTTTCCACGTTTAGAACACTTGTTTTTCACCACAGAAATCATATAACATTTGCAAATGTACTTATATATACATTTCAACACATTAGAAGAACTACAACAAACAACTTGCTGGCTTTCTACCTCCGGGATTTCAAACAAATGAACAAGTCCGCTTATCACGTGACCGAGCATCAACCTTGGCGTGCTCTGCACTGTGGTCTTGATACCTCGTAAACTTGACGCTTTCAAATTGTACTAGGTGACGTCACTTCCGCCAAGACCATACTCCAAGTATGTACTTCGTACCTTTCCTACAGAGCCATAGTGTCGCCCGCGTAGCGTGTTCACCATGGATGGGAATAATTTTTAAAAACTTTTCAGTGACCGAGGCCGTTTTGTTGTGCTGTGTTGTTGACATGTGTTGTGTTGTTCTGTGCTTTTGTTCCGTGTGCGTGTGAAAAAGGGGGAGAATGGATTTAAACACCGAACTTATCTCGAAGACGCCATTCTCACGGCTTCCTTACGAGGATAGGATGTAGTAAAGGCCTCTCCCACCTCTTCCGGACCAGTCGAGCAGTTTTCACGATACCAGTTACAAAAAATGTCTTTGGTTGACTGGGTCGAGTGCGCTTAATAAGTTGTATTGCTGGATATGTTTGCTTTTTTTCTACCAACGAAAGTCCTTGGAATACAACAGGATTTAGTAATTTAAATTGTTTGATAACTGCTTGTGATAAACACTAAAAATCACTTAGTCATATACGTGCGTTCAATAACTTACAGACATTCGGTTCTCAAAGAATTGATGATTCCTTGAATTGACAAAAGAAGATTGGCGACAGTTTGCATAAAGAAAAAATGAAGGAAAACAGAATTATTATAAGAAGATTAATTAATGCAATAGCATTTCTAGGGAAGCAAGGGTCTGGGGACTTAGCAAATAAAGGCATGTACATAGAACTTTTGGAATTTTTAGCATCATATGATCCGACAATAGCTAATCATTTAAGAACCGCAACGGTGTTTAGAGGAACGTCACTAATAATACAAAATGATTTAATTGTTGCAATAGCTAGTGTAATTACAGATCATATCAAATCAGAAATATCAAATGCAACATTCGTTGCAGTATTACTTGACGAGACAACTGACGTAACTAATAAAAGTCAGTTATCAACAGTCATTCGATTTGTGGATAATGAGGGAAACTGTCAGGAACGATTTTTGCATTTCACTGACGTCAGTTCAGACCGAACAGCACAAGGATTGTTCCAACATATCATTAAGGTTGTAGATGATTTGAATTGTTCGAAGAAACTTGTGGCGCAAACATTCGATGGAGCAGCTGTTATGACCGGTCATGTGTCTTGACTTCAGGCCTTGGTAAAGAATGAGTATCCCTCATCAACGTTCATTCATTGCTACAGTCACAGGCTAAAATTGGTCTTGTCAAAGTCTACAAACAATATACCAGAATGTAGACGATTCTTCAACTTTTTGTCAGGAATTCCTACATTTTTTCACACTCTACGGTCCGCACAACTGCTCTCGGCGAAAAATCGACATTCCCCGCCACTCTGCTGTCAGTTTTGAAGGCTCCTTCTCCCTCTGGTCTGTCAAGGTTTGGAATGCTCTTCCCCATTAAGTTCACAACACCCAAAAACTTCAAAGAACAAGTCGTATTATTTTTTTTTTTTTGCAAAGACAACAATTGAGCATTAGCTCGTACGGATAAGGAACAAGAATCAAGTAAAGTAAAACCATGTATTTTGCAAACACTTATCTGACACAACGAATATTTCAACCTGTGTGCATACTATTTTAGTCTCAATTTTTAAATTGCGTATGTACACGTGTGTGTGTGAGTGGGGTGTGTGTGTGTGTGTGTGTGTGTGTGTGTGTGTGTGCATGGGTGTGTCTGTGTGTCTGTGTGCCTCTTAAAATTTTATTATTTTTCATTTATGTCAAATTAATTCATGTTATGTTATATATTTGATTTCAATATTATAAATATATGTATTGTAACTTTTAATCACCAGAGTTAGGTGGTAGAGCAGCCCAAGGCTGAATCTCGCTCTGTAGCAAATAAAAATACTTTTTTCAATTCTAAACAAACTTCATGGAAAAAAAAGCATGCCGCGAGTGGCACCAACAAGCTGGAATTTCTCATCAAGGCTTGTAAATACTGTAAAGAAATATAGAGGGCACCATATCAAGTTCTTTACAGCAGTGGTAGATGAAGATGGTGACTGGACAAGTGACGAGGTGAATATTGCACTAAGCTTTGCTTGTTTTCTGTGCAAGTTTGACACTAGATTTCTTCTCATTCTATTCAGCAAAATATTTGCATTTTCCAATGTTCTGTTTAACATATTGCAAAGTAAATGGATGGACATTTCTTACTGCACGAACAAAGTTAATTAATTCTATGACACGTTTCATAAAATTAGGGACGAAGAGTTTGATCTTGCATGGATGGATGCCGCAAGTGATGCTGAAGATGAAGATAGTGAATATGAACGAAGGCCAAGAAGACAGGGTAATGATGACCATTCCAAATACCTGCGCATTTTCAACGAAATTCTGGATACAATGATGTATCAGATAAAATTCAGATTTGAACCTCAAAAGAACCTACAATTTGTGTCTTTGTTGGATTCAGACAAATTTCATACATTTCGTGAAATGTTCCCTCAAAACCGTTTGGCAGAACTGAGAGAACAGTATGCCTCAAATTTTGATAGAGTTCGTCTGAAAAATGAACTAAGTCTGCTTTATTCTCTGGATGAGTGAGTACAAGAATAAATCAATGAATGAAATTACAAATTACATGAAGCTCAATAATTTGGACATAATGTTTAGTGAAGTGTACAAACTAGCAGAACTAACATTGATATTTCCATCGACAACTGCAACCATCGAAAGGAGTTTTTCTTTTCTAAGGAGAATTAAAACATATCTCAGAGCAACACAGGGACACATATTCTTGATTGTCTCTTTCTAAGAAGAAAGCTTGACATAGGCTACCCCTCGCTAGGAGCCTGGTAACGTATCTGTGCACATATATAGATTGAAGCAATTAGTACCATTCCTTAGCAACTCGCTGCTGGCAGGAACAAGTTTTATTATCATAATAGCGATTAAATACTATGTAAGGATTCATTGGCAGGATAATTTCTTTTGAAGAGAATTTATTATTAAAACGCCGCCTTCTGCAGTTTCTTAATAAACGCAACATTTTTTCAAAAGAACAACATGGATTTATTGAAAACAAAAGCATAGCAAGTGCAACACGCGAGTTAATCGAATCCATTTTGCAAGGTATAAAAGGTAAAAACTTAGTTCTGGGAATAGAGACTAGGAACTTGTGCAAGACGTTGTTTAGAATTTCAAAATCCTAACCCTCCCTTCACTGTACATATATGAAATGGCATTATATGCAAAAAAAAAATCTTATGCCACAAAGTTTAATAGAACATTCACATAACACCCGAAATAAACAGCTTCTAAAGCCATACTTCACCAGGATAACATTAATTCAAGAAGGACCCGAACAGATGGCAATCAAAATATTCAATAACTTACCAAATAATATAAAAGCAGAAAATATGACAAGTTTCAAAAACAAATTGAAAATACTATTATTAAATCAAGAATAGTAGAATGTTAGTGAAAAATTAAATTGTAAATTATGGCATTCTTGTAATTGTATTTTTTTTGTCTGAACTGTACTGAACCCTGCAAATACCAATGTAAGGTAGGGGACCCGAATTTCGTCCCCGCTCTCAATTTCGTCCCACTCGGTACCTCGGTATTGTTTCTGAGTTGTGCTAAATTTATGTTTTCAGTTCGCCACATTCGACTACTCATGTTCATTATGTTCACTTTTGCAATGACCTTTTGTAAGTGACCTTAGTACATCATTATTACCCTCATTTCTCCGACCTTGATTAGGAAGACGGAATTAGGCACACTTTTTTGGTTTTGCGATACTTGAGTACTTTCAACATTAATAATTTTTGGTACTAACAATTGATTGTACAGGCGCTTTGGCTTGGTTTCTAGGTAGAGAGAGTTGGCGAAGTTAACATAACATTTTGAAGCTCTTGCGTCATTTGATATGGTCTGCAGGTACGCAAAAGTGTCTGGGAGACGATATTTGGGCCCTTACCTTATATGGTTTATATGGAGTAACAAAATTCAATTCCAAATTCAATGTAATTTCATTTTCACCCACCCTCTTTATCTAAATATTATATTGAAATCTTTTAAAAGTTAGGATACAGTAGACTTGAATTCCATGGATTCATGTAGATTTTGCTCGAATGCAAATATGGATAAACACTACAAGTAATCTAGTTGTTATGAAACTTTCAGCACAATCATTCAATTTACATTTGGTAACTCGTCCATCATAAGGGAAAAGTTATTATTTCCACCATTATGAAACTCGTTGGACATTTACACTAACACGCAATACAATGTTAGTACTTTGTTTAGCAACTAATTAAAAATATCACAAAAAAAATCTAAATTCACGACAGATAATTTTTCACAACAGTCGAATACGTTAATGGATCCAAAATCATGTTTACCGCTTCATCTGCAGGTTATATTCAATTTGGAAAAGGTAAAAATAAAGAAAAATACGTTATTCAAAATACATTTATTTCCTCAAAATATATTTTGTTCAGTGTAAATTTAATTTGTAAAAAATATAAGCATGGTCATCCACATAACAAACCTATAAATGTCATTATGTTTATCAGGTAATCTTTTTTATAATTCATGTGAAGCTACATTAAGCTAGCTCTGAATATCTTGCACTGGAATTATTTTCTTAAGCAGTATATTTGCATCGCAATCTAAATATCTCGTTTTGAAGCTACTAAAAATTCTCAATGCATTAATATCAATAAAATAATTCAAAATGTAGTTCCTATGAATGAGGTAGATATGAGATAATAAGATCTACGTACCATTTAAACATGTAGTAAAATATAGCTACATCCTACAAAACAAGTAAGAAAAACATAAAAACTACATTCGGTTCTAACATGTTAACATATTTTTTCAAAAGCAATTACAGAACAAACACTTCATCTTAAAAATGGAAAAGACAGTTCAGAATATATTCGCTTTAAATTTGTACTTATCTTAGTGATATTTGAAAATGAAGCTAAAAGTTTAAAAGTTAAATTCGAGAGTTGTCCATGCAACAAATAACTTGTGCATAGTGGCATAAACAGAACAATACATTGTAGGATTGACAACAGTAGAGAATATAGGCTTAACATTTTAAATTAAATATGTATGCACTGTGAAAATATTTCATGAACATTCGCTAGTGTGCGCAGGATTTCTTTTCGGAGACTGGATTTCTAAAGGTAGATATTAAGTAGCTGCGTTGTACTGTAGAAGGGGGCGGGATACGCAATAAAATACTTCATTCGAAAAGTTGTTCAAAGACAAAAATATAAATCACATTGGATTTGACAGTAGCTCTTTACTCCTTTCATTTAAAAATTTGCATTTTCTCAAAATTTCTGTAGCCCCATCAACTACCCTCAAGTACGCCAGTGTGCACATTGTAACATTTCTAGTTTTAGTTCTTCACAATCAAAACATAATTAAAGTAAAAACTGACTTAAAAATAACGTCAACGCCCGTCCGTTCCTTAATTTAATGCCCAACCGGAAGCTCCTGCAGCCTGAAGGGAGAATCGAACCCCTTCCTTCCACGGAGCGAGTCCTTCGACACCAGGCGCACCACGAAGAAGTAAACCATCTCGACGAGAGTTAGGATGCTGCCTCCGAGGAAGAGGCTGAGCAGGCCTCCGCAGTAACCTAAAAATAAAGAGCGAATGTCAACACTAGAAACGAGTGTAATTCTTATTTCTATCGTTACTAAACACTATAAATCCTGTTATGGCGATCCATCCCAAACACATACGCACATGATAAAACTAGTGACCCGCGTTCAGCTTCGTCCGCTTTGTAATATACGTATTTATATTCTAAGTATAGTCATCAGTCCATTTAGATAGATCTCTAGCGCCATATACTGGGGACTTCCGTTTATAATATAAGCTTCTTTAAGTTTCTGGCCAATGGGTTTGGGCTGTAGACGTATCAAAATTTAAAAAGTTCACGATGCTTCACCCTCCTTAGTGGTTGAATATCGGAAAAATGAATTGTAAGTGAGTGTTTGTGTCATAAGAGGAAGACACTCCTAAATTTCCAGGATTTTATGTCCAGCGATCTGGGCTGCAAACGCATGAAAACAAAATATCCTCTTTCTCCCTCCTTAGACGATTTAGGCTATGCGTTGATGAATCAGTGAGTAAGGACATATTCATATGTTAAGATTATAAAAAAATGTTTCATTTAAATATAGAATTATATCTTCCAACATTCCTTTCTGACTTTCATTATATAGTTTGAAGCAATATCATGATTGACAGTTTGCTGATAAATTCTCAATATACAGTAGTGGTTCCCAAAGTGTGCGCGGCGTCGCGAAAAGTTCCAATATATTCACTGAGATGCATAGGCGTAGCTAGAACTTTATATTTGGGTGTGCACAAAGAAAAAAAAATGAGGTCTTGTACCTTTTAATAGCATATTTTGCAACACAATCACTTGGCACTTTAACTGCACTGATGTTTGTAAAGGGATATAAATTCAGTAAATGAGAGTGTTGAAAATTTCTGAATATATGTAGTAGAAAGAAATCAAATTGCATAGAAATTACACACACACAAAATGTTCATAAATGTTACAAACAAATACATCAAAATACACGTCATCTAAGTATAACGAGAGACGTCTGTCAAAAGGTACAATGTTCTTAAACTCATCAATAACTTCATTTACATAAATAGACGAAGCTTTTTTCTGTTCCACAAATAGCAAGAGCAGGGCTTCCAATCTATCCTGCTTCTGAGTTGCTCTTAATTTAGTTGTAACTTTGGAAAGCTTGGAGAAAGTAGTATCTCACATGTGCAGCTTGTGACAGGTATAGAAGAAAGACGTTGCAGTACAGAGTAGAATGCAGTAAATATCTTCTTTCTCCAATGACATCAAAAAATCGAAAAACTATAGACACCCGTATCATCAGCGATAATGCACACGTTTGTACCAAGTAATGACATTTTCAACTTCTTACAAACTGACGCTAATTTTCTCTCTCATTGAATTATCTGTCTTTAATTGGGCCTCTCCGATAGCGCAGTGGTAGTGTCATCGCCTTGTAATCAAGGTGTCCCGGGTTTGATACCTGGTGGAGGCACATAGTGGTTCGGATCCCACTTTAAACTGTAGGTACCGTCCCGATTAGCCTTACTGTGCATAAAGTGGACTTTAAACACAAAATCAATCCAATCAATCTGTCTTTAATTATCTTTGATAAAGCAGCCCATTAGGGTGTGCCTAGGCACACCCGGCACACCCTGTAGCTACGCCTATGCTGAGATGACAGTAAATGTTATGAATATGAATACGATTGAATTTAATTGTTCCAAATATATGATTATTTAGAACATTTTACATATAAAATGTTTCTGAACTTGAAATATGTGTTTACTTTGTAACTTAAGGCAAGCAACCTAACCACGCTAACTGAGCGTTGCAAATGTTAGATAGGTTTACATTCTGACTTTGGCCCCGCGGAAAAATCTTGAAACACTAAGGACGCCGTGAAAGGAAAAGGTTTTGGGAACCCCTGCTATACAGCAATGTGGCATTTTTCTAGAAGCATATTTGTTGATCAATTTCTTCTCCTGTATGTCCTGTAGAATATTTGACTCGTAATCTAATGAATTTCATTTGATGATAACCAGTTACAACAGACAAATTTCTTACACAATAATTTTCCGTATTTCTTTCAAATGCTCTGATCTTAAAATACACGACAAGGATCGGTAATTGCAAATCTGGGGGAAAATAATGGAGAAGTATAGATCTATTTACTTCATTTCGCATTGTAGCCACTCGTTTATGTCTACCTAATCCTGGTTCTTCTAAACACGAGTTAATCTTGTTATACATATGAACTCTTGCAATCCTTACCTAAAAATTCAGCCTGATCGTAGAGTTCAACTTTTTCCTTCACTGGCATAACCAGATCCTTAAAGTACACCTCGATGTTCGCAGACCTGCAAAGAAAATAAATGTATTTACCAGGTACTACTGTTAGCATGACTGCAATCAATAAGCCAAAATAAATAAATGTACAGCTATTAGGTTTATATCAGCCAGTCGGTAAATGAGAAGTGAAGGAGAATAAGAGCATCCCATTTTGGGCAAAATTTGCCAGGAACTTGATCAGTCAAATACAGAAAGCAACCGATGCACTTGCTTTCTGGCAATTCTTTTCCACAAGTTGAGAGATTCGGTTTATTATAAGAATCTTAAAAATGTTCATTCATTAAATTCAATATTATATGTAAGAAGTCCTTACCTTCCGTATTTATCTGTTTCATCAGAATGTAAATGATCTATGGATATTTCAGTGTGGTATTCTATCTCCGAGCATGGCCATGGGCAATTATCATCCAGACTGTATGTTCCATTATCAACACCTGAAAATTAAAGTTATATTAATTTATTATTTATGAGTTTTTCTCATTTTCGTGAGGCGGGTAAAATGACTATGACTATACTGTTTCTCTTTCTGTATATTTCTATCAGGGTTTGGAAGTAACTATTACGTGTAACTCAGTTACCTAAGACTCTTCAAACCGCGTAGATGTTTGCGTAAAGAACCACCACGTCTTGTTCCGAAACATTATTCGCCTCATATAGTGATAAAGAGGCACTTTACAGAAATGCCCAGTATTGTGCAAGGTATTTTAACTCAAATTTTGCCTACACTCATAAGAATTTTATCTCCTTGCGCTCAAATTTGACGGTCATTATCTCCACGTTTTAAATCTCATTAATATTTCTCTCTTTTCAATTAGAGGATGAACAATTGTAAATATTTTCCAATAATCTATATTCTGATTACGAGTTTTCTTTTATTATCTTTTATTAACTATTTTATTACTGGTTTATAGTATCTGGCTTCATGAAATATGTGAGACGTCAGAGGTTTTCCTTCAGTAAAATGATTTATCTCAAGAGTTGGCTACTTTTTTATAACTCTGAAAAGCTGTGTTGTTAAATTCACAAATTCAGAGCAGAATTCTTTCAGGTCAGTCAAATAAGAAGTTTGTATCTGGCTGTTGATCACAAGAAAGAATGAAGATGTAAATTAAAAACTTCCGCTCCCAGAATAATAAAGATTTTGTCCATTTCTCTGTCTTCCTTCTCTTAATGGCATCTACAATATCTGTAAACTTGGCTACCGTAATGCCATATATTGAGTGCCTGTAAACTCAGATGTGTACATACCTCGTAGTATGCGATGTATTGAATGAACGTACACTCAGATACAGTAATGCCCACGATCGTAGCCAGGGGTAAGCTAAGGGGTTGAAGCCTAGGATGCCGTTCACAGAGGGTGTAATTAGTGATGGCGCCAGCCTGAAATAAGTGGGGGGGGGGGTGGCCTACAGATTTCGGAGTCAAATTCTCGGGGGCTAACTAATACCGGCTAAAATGTATTTTTTTTACTTAATACTTTACTACGGTATGATTTTACGAGTGACATATTTTGCAGCAGATACAAAGATAAATCACTGAGATGTTCCATTTTGTTCCATCATATACAAAAGTACTTTAAGGACGAATGTCAAGTAAAATGCAATAATTATATTGTTTTCTTTTCCTGAGCAATGATTGAGTGGAATAATATCACAGGCTTACTATTCATGTGAACAGTACAAAAAACACACCATAAAAATGCACTTTTTATGAACTACCTGGATATACGTTTAAATACTACACGGCAAGACGATTTCTATATAAAGAGTGTGAGAACATGTTTGCTAAAATGAGTAAATGAAACTACGATAAGATAGATACATCTGTTTTTATGAGCAGCTAAAACCTTGTTTGAATCCAAAGATTTTACAAGATCTTTCTCAAATAGACAGGACGGAATAGATTGATTGATTGACCGAATTGTTGTCTTAAGTCCACTTTATGCACAGAAAGGCTAATCGGAACTGAACATACAGTTTAAAGTGGGAACCAAACTACTATGTGCCTCCACCGAGTATCGAACCAGGGACTAACCATTCGTCACCAATTAATTTACGAAGATAACAATTTTATTTCAGAATATGTTATGCAGTACTGATCACAATTGGATCAATAGTTTTAGATATGATTGAAAGAATGATTCTCCTGCATGGAATCACATATATGACGGAATTGCAGAAATTATTTTCTAACCTCCCAAATAATAATTAATTAACATGTAGGACCAGCTAGGACTGCGAGCAATAAAATTGCCCAAGCGTGCTGATTATCGCACCATATTGCAATAATTAGTTGATTGGATTTGTATTAAGGTCCACTATATGCACAGATGCTAATCGGGACACAGCCTAGTAGAATCCGAACCACTTAATGAAATGTTTGCCTCCACCGGGATCGAACCTGGGACCCCTTGATATCAAGGCATCAGTTTTATACCTATATTATCAGGAATGGGAGCCTAATTTTAATATTCCCAATTCTTAGCATTTAAATAAATAGGTAGTTGTGTACTTTTTGATTCTTTAACATCGTAGTTCTTCCTCTCGTATATCTACAGCAATAATGGTAGATAAAACTATGAAACCAATGACAGAACATCGCTAATAGTAGAGGAAATATACGGTTTCACCCGGAAATAATTGCAACACAAATGGTTTTTTGTGCCAGATTGTGCTGAATGGTATAGTGAATAATATATTAAAAATCCGGCATTCAAATATTTGGGGAAAATCTGCCATCTTGGAAAATGGCGGAAAAATCAAATTAAAAATTTTAAAAAAATAATATCTCTAAAACGGTGCATTGTACACAAAAAGTGAAAATAACCAAAATGAAAGAACAAAAAATTTGCAATTTTTTTTTTTTTGTTGTTTGATAGAGCTACCATAAATCGTAAGTGAATTAGAAAGATTCAAATATTTTCTTCAATTTTTTGAATTAGAGCAAAAGTTGGTTTTAGTACTCGAATGTAGTGAAACTGTAATTAGAAAATCGTCGTTTATAACATAGTGCAGTTTCCTGGCATTTGGACACGTAAATAACTTGTTGTAAATCACATCTCACTCACATCTCACATTGGTACTTGACAGGGAAAGAATTTTCATGTCCTTTATTATCAGTTACATTCTGACGATATACAATTTACTCCATGTAGTCAGATTTAAATTTTATTTTCAATCATTAAGGGTTCCGCATAGAGGGCACAGTATTTTTTGGGCTGACATAAAGTAAAATTTACACTGTTAAATTATTGGCGTGTTTTGTGAAACTAGCCCGGTGAAGAAATTTTGCACAGTGGTTCGAATCTCACTGTAGGTCCAGTCCCGATTGGCCTCTCTGAGCACGAAGTGGACTTAAACACACCCCGTGTTGTTAAATTTGCACCTTGTGACCTGAAGGTTTCTTGGAGATAAGTGTCACACATTTTAATCACAGTCCAATCTGAATTCCAAAGTTATTCGAATACTGGCTACAATAATAATTATAATAAAGTATAGTTCCGAAAACTTTCTTGATATGTTGAAAGCATTTAGAGAAGAGAGCATTGCATACGAAGTTTTTCATTAGTACAGGAAAGTAGAAAATATTGATAATTTTCTAACGACGAGACACTGCGTTGATTGTGTTCAATATTGTGTCTTGTCAGAGGTTTTATAATACAAACTATTTGATTTTCTTCACCAGATATTAGGCAACACATTTATCCATTAGTAGACGGTACTACCCTTGACGTCGTTTTTCATCGATTATCTGTCATTTTTAATTATGATTAATGTTTTTTTAATTCAGTATCCAGGGTAACGCTATTGTTAATTAATCTAGCGCCACGTGTTGTGGGTGGAGGAGGAGATGAGTCACCGATGACTCATGCACACGTGTGAGTTTGAAATTAATGGTTTTCCATTAGTGCACAAGAGATACTATTATGTATTCCGTTTTCGGCCTAAGCTAACCTATTGTTGTATTTTATATGTGTGTTTCTGCCGGATATGAGTCACAGATGATTTATACTGACGTTGGAGTTTGGAATTAATGGTTTTTCCATTAAGGTACAAAATACACTTTCGGCCTATTCTAAGGCGTCACGTCCGGCCATTTTGGCGTCGGTGGTGAGTCATATTTGGTATAATTGAGGAGCTCGAACGGTCCTGGGTAGAGGCTAGAAAATATTAACCAATGAGAGAAGGTTTTTAATAAATGATTCAACCAATCAGAGAAGAGTAATGAAAATAATATTTATATTGACTGGCCTTTTGTCTAAGAATCTATAAATATCGAGCGGAAGACGAAGCGGTCCAAGAGAGTTCTCAAGTGTTTGGCTTGAAAGACGTACTGATTTTTTAGCGTGACTGAGTTGTTGCAGTGCAATTAAAGGCTTTTTAACTTGGTAAGTATTTTTTTGTGTACTATTCTTTATTTCAAGTTGTTTTTTTAACTGCCATGCAAACAAAGTTTAAGCGTTTTGCATTATTTTTGAAAATATTATACAAAGAATACTCGAAAATAACACTAACAATATGTATTGTTATTGTTCCAGGTTCTGTCACTTTCTCTTTTTCTGAATTCCACCCATTCTTTTGTCACTGCGATGTTTTTTTAAAAAATATTATACAAAAATATTAGAAAATATCACTAACAATGTGAATTGTTATTGTTGCAGGTTCTTTCTGAGAAGCAGATGTGAAGTACTCTGCAAAGAACTGAAAGCCTGATTAGAAGAAACGAATAGTGAAAACTGACGTTGCTGAGCAGGACCCCAGAGAGATGAGTGATTTGGTGCTTATATGTCCATGTTTCTTCGATTATATCGATAAGGATTGTGTGCTGGAGGCTTTGAAAAAGTATACCCCTTACAAGTACATTACATGCTGGGGCTGTTATTCAAATGAATGCAACCAACTAGCCCACGATTGCGTTATTAAACATTTTTACGAGTGCGAGGATGTGCGCGGTAAAGACGAAGTTCAACTCTCCGATTGTTTTATAATTTGCCAAGAGGAATGCCGAGAGAATGAATGCCAGAATTGTGTAGAGTGGATGTGCGAGAGAATCCAGCGTTATCTGCAGGATCCGGACAATACAAGTCATATTTTCGATTTTTATCTTGCTAATCATGAAGATGTAGGTAATGGTTTGAAGGCACAGGAGGAATCGACAGGATACAGAGACTTTTACAGTGTGTTGTGTGAAATTTCAAATGATTTCGAACTAGTAAAAACTCTTATAGCGCCTATACGAGAAGCGGAGCTTGCTCGTGGTTAAGAAACAATATTTGTTAATATCTAAAGTGAAAATGGCGCAATATATCATTGATGCGCAAGGTTTTATGTACAATAATAAATTTATATTGCGTGAGATGTGTGTTAGTTCTACAAATTTGGATACTGTGTATTATGCTCTTGTAAAAGTGCCAGAATATTTCAAAGAAAATAATGAATCCCAATGGGTGAAAGAAAATATTCATGCTTTATCGTACGATACTCCTCTGGGATGTGAAGTGTACTATGTTCGTAGTGTAATTAGAAATTTGAACTGTCAAGGTTTAACTTTCTATTGCAAGGGAGAAGAAAAATCCAAACTTCTCAAAGATTTGTTCAATATTTATAATATTGTAGATTTGCAAAGTGCAAACTGTCCTTCGCTTAGAAATTTGTATATGTTTCAAGGAGGATTGTGCAAGTATCATTCTGATACTTCGCCTCCATCAGAACAAGGTTGTGCATTCAGAAATGTACAAAGACTTGTATCTTGGTACAATACTAAAATTACCAATATGTAATGTATTTTAGAGCAAATAATAAAAGATTTGTGAAAAAATAATTGTTTTCTATGTTGTTATTTAGCCTTATAGGCCTTTTTTCAAGAACTATTGACTTTTTTGAGTGTTTAGTAATACCAGGGATTATCTGTGGCTGTTATATCATGCGAGTCTTATTTTTACTACAGTCAGGACTAAATTCCACTGACTGAAGCTTAAAGCTTAGGCTCTATAGCATGTTGATTGGTTAATCACAAGGCAATATGAACTTTACAGAGGGTTGTAACAGAGGCATAGGAACGCACGGCAGAGCATTATTAGTGTGCAAGTACCTTTTACATCGATAAATAATGCTGATTTGTATCTGTTTTTTTAGTTAGTTTACATATTCATTTAGGATTCAAATGAAACAATTGCAGTATTTTTTAAAAGTTTATTTTTATTCAAGAATATATCAGATTTATATACACGAAAAGTAGACTACCAATAAGCGAAAATCACATAGTCATTAGAATTTAGTCGTCGCTGGAATTCCTCCATGAGGGTGTCATAGTAAGAGAGAAATTTTCGCCATTGTTCAAAATTTAGTGTGACTTGTCCGGTGGCGTTGCTGATTTCCACTTTTATGTTTTCTCCACTGCCCTCGAAGGTGAAGTAAAGTTCTCCTATAATGTTTTTAGATCTGAATCTGTCTTCTCGTGTGGGGAATCTGTTCTTGTAAGTGTCGAAGATCGCATCTGATTTGTACACGCATGCTGGGTACTCATCGCTATTTAGGACAATGTAATTTTTTTCATGTTTCAAAATCAATTCAGTGTCGGTGAAAGTACCTCGAATAACGACATCCATGTTGTTATCAATGTTGTAGCGGCTTTCTGGTTCCATCTTGTGTTTTTTATGTGTATCTCTAGTAGACTGCAATGCTTACTGATTTTGTTGGATATATATATATATATATATATATATATATATATACACAATTTTTTCAAAATAGGCGCAAAGTACTACAAAAAGCAAGCTTTACCAGTTACACAGCCAATATTTTCTATTTCAAGTAACTACATGTACAGTGTCTCTCAAAAGTTTTATGACAGCGCTGCGGCGAGACCTAGAGAGCATGAACAAGCAGATACGCACGAACACCATTGAAATAGATGACCTAGCGCAGTACTCTAGGACTGCATTTTGCTGCATGGGGTCCCCGAAACCACCAACGAAGACGTGGACAGCATCGTGCTCCAGACTTTACAAAATAAGCTTCAGTTGCAGCACATCAAGCTCGAGCGCGTTGACCGGTGCCACAGGCTTGGCCCTCCGAAAAGATCGTCTGCGAAAGTTTTGAGATCGGGAAAACGCCCCATCATAGTGAAATTTGTAAGCTACCGCTCCAGGAACGAGGTGTGGAAGTCAAAGAAAATGCTAAAGAACTCGTCCCTATTAATTACAGAGTCGCTAACTCCCTACAGACAGAGGGTTTTGCGGGAGGCAAAGGATCGCGTAGGGACACGCAATGCCTGGAGCCAAGACGGGCGCATTTTCGTATCTCACGGAGGTCGTCGCTACCTTAAATCTTCCCCCGAGGATCTTGACGTTCTCCCTTGAGATGGGGTGCAACGCGAACTAAGTATGAAGTGTAATGAAGAGCATATGGGACTTTTGTCGTTATGATACGCTGTGTATGAATAATTGTGTGTGTGATGTGTTCAAATCATGTGTGTTTAGTGTGAGTTTTTTGTCCGGGTTCTTGTTTATGTTATCGTTTTTTAATGTGTGTGTGTGTGTGTGTGTGTGTCATTCCCTGATGCTTTCCTCCATGCTATTCTGCTTGACAGGGTAAGTAATAATTCTAAATTTAATTTTGGTTTCTGTTCGTTAAACCTCAATTCTAAAAATGGCTAATCTGGCAACAACGCATCTCGGTGACAGTGGACGAAATTCTGAAGAGGGTCGTCGCTCTGTTAATTGCCCTGGCACTCCGCCCCCCGCGGTCAGCACAGCCGAAATTCTCGGAAATGAGCTGAATACTTGTCCGAACTCACTGTTGGTGTCACACGTGAATGCACAGAGCATCGAAGCGCACCTCGATAGCTTCAAAGCTATTTTCTCCCCCCTGAATCTCCACTGCATTCTTGTATCGGAGACGTGGCTTAATCCTCTCACACCCTCCAGCATGGTCTCCTTGCGAGGCTACAACGTCTTCCGAAATGACAGGTTGGGGAAACGAGGTGGCGGGGTGATGGCACTGATAAGGGAAGATATTACTGCGGTGGTTGTGGCTAAATCTGACGGTAACTACGCACGAATGACAGAGTATCTTTTCCTGGAACTTACCATCAACAAACAGAAGCTACTGCTGGCTGTTGCGTACCGCCCACCTGGAACGTGCTTTGTAAATTGTAAAGAGGAACTCGCTAAACTCATTCCCATGTACTCGCATGTATTATTATTGGGCGATCTGAACTTTCATTTAGAAACTGACAAACCTGAAGTAAATAAATTCCGCGCTGCTATCTCTTCTTACAATCTAAATATTTTGAAGCTCGATCCTACCTTCCACACGGCTACATCGCATTCTTGGCTAGATGTCATCTTAACAGGAGACTGCTCTCGAATCACCAAACATGGACAAACGAGCGCCTGCGGTCTCTCGTTCCACGATCTTATTTACGTTGCTTACTCGCTGAATGTTCCGAAATCCAAGCCAAACATAATTGAATACCGCGATTTAAAGAAAATTAACCTCGCCTCACTAAACGAAGATGCTACAAGAACCCCATGGAATTGAATAAACAGCTTCACTAATATTAACGATAAGCTTAATGAATTAAATAGTCTAATCTTACACCTTTTCGACAAACATGCTCCACTAAAGAAAAAACGCGTCACGCGGCCTGCTTCCCCCTGGATGACCGATAGAGGCCAGCATAGTCTGCCTTTTACCTACCCACTGCCCGCTTGCACGCGATAACAGGTTTACCTGCTCGCCTGCCCACGGCAACGAGTCGACTTGCGTCTTTACCCGGGTTCTTGCTCTTCAAGGCGCTCTGCGCTTACAAGGTACCTGGGCATTCAACAAGACCCGGGCGCCTGCAAAACCTGCTGGAAGGAAACAGCCCTCCGGCAGCGTGTCGCTCCAGGTGTTTCATCACCACGTGGACGGCTGCAGCCAGTGTTGCCTACTTACGTAGCTACTAAATCCTAAGAAGTCCTAGGAGGAGCTTCTTCTCCAAGGAGAATTTATATACTTAGCGATTTCAGTTCAGCGTAAGCAGTTTTTATCTTATTACCAGGAAATGCACGCAATATTACAGTTTCATTTATCTAAATGAATGATCGAGCAAACAAAAATCTCCTCAATGAAAACTAATTGTTTTTCATTGCATGGTGCCTTAACCAGGCACGCAGTGGCGCAACCAGAGGGGGCAGGGTGCATTGCTCACAACCTTGGACGGAAATTGTCTAGCGGAGGGGTCAGGGTGGGGGTCAAACATTAAAGTACAAGTCTCATCAAGTTCAATGCCGTAGCAAAGGGATAGCGGGAGTCGGTCTGAGCGCCGAACGATCTAAGTGAGAAAAGTTTTAAAACAGAGAATGCTATGGCGGCCCGTGATATTATTTGCTATTAATGTTGGTTTGTTACGAGTTGGATGAATTAATTATGTAATACGTCGCTCCACGTGAAAAGAAAATATTGTAGATGGAAATTTTACATGCCATATGTATGTACATTCGGAATGCATTTATCATGCACTTTCTTTCTTTCAAAAATAGTTTGTGTGCTTGTTTTCCATTATTAGCTAATGTGAAATTGACGTGTTGAAAAAAAATTTTCTAATCCTCTGTTTCAACACAAATGCGTGAGAACCGACTTCTACCCCCTTTTTGCGTGATTTATGAGGATAATAATGCCTTTCATGCTACTTTATTACTATTATTGTGATTGTTGTTGTTGTTACGTTTATCCGAGTACTTGTCTCCCCCTCCAAACGAGGGTAACGGCAATGCCCCTGGCTGGCTACGGCCCTGGTGTTCGCAGTAGAACAGTGTGTTGTTTGACTCGCGACCTCAGCGTCGAACGTGACATGTTTCAGTCCTGCCCTATATCACTATATATACGTATATTGGTTATTTACGACATATACTTATGGATCCTGTGCCACGGAAAACCTATTTCAATGTGTGTGTGTGGGGGGGGTAGCAACATTCGTAAATCTCATTTCATTGGTCATGTGGCTTACGAAGCTTTGAGTTCCCTTTTTTAAGTAGTGAAAATCTATTGCAGTTGGCAACACTGCAGAACGGTGTGGGCCCGGTGCAGTTTCTACTCGAAGCAACTACGTCATGCAGAGGGAGGGGTCTGCAGTTGATGGAAAGAACGAACTGAGACCTACTAGGTATCGTAAGACTGCGGGTACCCGGCGGGTCTACAATGCCTGCCAGGAACGATCTGGGCAGGTGGGCAGACAAGCTGCTCAAGCGAGGATGTTGCGCAGGTTGCATGGCATTTCAGGAGCGATGTCTCGCGAACGGGTCTGCTCCAGGTCTTGTGCAGGCCTCTGATGACCGACAGCATTCTCGCACTTATGGCGGAGCGCGATTCGGCTCACCGCAGGTTTAATCTGACAAGCGCCTCAAATCTCCAAATACTTTAAATCGTTTTAATAACTACCGCGTGTTGAGAAATCGATGTAATCAGGCCGTGCGCAACGCAAAGAAAAGGCTTTCTTACGAATTATTAAATATGCAAGGCAACCCCCGAATGTTGTGGAATAACTTAAGAAATCTAGGGCTAGGAGAGAAACGTAACGTAGATCCTACTCGTGTTTCGTCCCTTGATGAATTAAATACACTCTCTAATTCAATGAATAACGATGCTAAAAATGTTACTATTAGAGCAATAGCAAACCACAAAACAGAAATGATAGAGTTCAATTTTAACCCAGTCTATGAGTTCCAAGTTGCAACTGCAATCGGTCGGATCAAATCTGGTTCTGAAGGAGCCGACAACCTCCCATTGCGACTAATAAAGCTGATTTTACCTCATGTATTGCCATACATCACTGACATTTTTAATCTTTCTCTGCGCTCTGGTATTTTTCCTGATAAGTGGAAAATAGCACACGTTCTTCCTCTCGCCAAGACTGACCCCGCCACTTCCATTGACAATTTCCGACCTATCAGTATTCTTCCCGCGCTATCGAAAGCATTAGAATACATTGCTCACGACCAAATCAGCCGACATACAAATGAAGTTCTGGCTCCGTTTCAGTCGGGATTTAGACCTAATCACAGCACTAACACCGCCATGACTCACATAACCGACGACGTCAGACAAGCGATGGACTGCACACAGGCGACAGTTTTAGTTCTATTGGACTACACGAAAGCTTTCCAGTCACTCGACCATGATATTCTCATTTCCAAGCTAAAATCATTTTTTAATTTCACCACCTCTGCAACCGACTGGGTCAAATCCTACTTAACTGGACGTAAACAAAGGGTGGTTTATGATGGCAAGTGCTCGGCGCTATCTGAGATCACTTGTGGCGTTCCGCAAGGAAGCGTACTCGGCCCTTTATTATTTTCCTTATACATTAATGACCTGCCAAATATCTTGAAACACTGCCGTTATCACCTGTATGCCGATGACCTCCAGTTGTACTATTCTGCACCCCCAGTAATGTTAAGCGATGGCATTTCCAAGGTTAATGAAGATATAGAGAGGATTGTTAAATGGTCGCTAGACAATGGCATGTATATTAACCCTAATAAAACACAAGCAATTTTGATTGCTTCCGATAAACTGAAACGTTACGTAGATCTTAACATTCTGCCTTCCATTCTTGTAGATTCGACTCGCCTTCCATTTAACCAAACTGTTAAAGATCTGGGAATTGTATTAGACGGAAATTTATCATGGTCACATCACACAAGTTCGGCGTGTAGAAAAGCTTTCGCATCTCTGTATTCTATAAGACGCATGGGCAAGTTCCTCCCCACCTCTATCAAGGCCAAACTATGTCAGTCCCTAGTTTTATGCCATTTAGATTATTGTGACGTAGCGTATTCCGGCTTAACAGGTGAGTCAGCTAGACGTCTGCAGAGTGTTCAAAATGCCTGCGTACGATACATTTTTCATTTAAAATATTGGGACCACCTATCACCTTATTTTCTCAAATTGGGGTGGCTACGTAT
Organism: Lepisma saccharinum; assembly: GCF_977018435.1. Classification (NCBI taxonomy): domain Eukaryota; kingdom Metazoa; phylum Arthropoda; class Insecta; order Zygentoma; family Lepismatidae; genus Lepisma; species Lepisma saccharinum. Next base: position 20,943,192 of record NC_139231.1, on the reverse strand, counting down.
GCAAGAAAGACGAACGCTGCACACTCTGATTTTACTTTACAAAGTTCTCACCCTCAAGTCACCTTCCTATCTCCTCTCTCGCTTCCAATTTCTTCACGAATTTCACGATCGCGACACCAGATCACGCAGCTCCTCAGTTCTCTCTATCCCCGTCCACAGATCAAACTTCTTCTCCAATTCTTTCTCCGTATCGGCTGTAAGACTATGGAATCAGTTGCCAGAAAGCACTAGAGCAGTAAGCTCCGTCGGTACCTTTAGCAGACGTGTTCTCCACTCTCTTCAGAGTAGTCGTTAGATCTTCCCCTGTCAAGCAGACTAAAAAGCATGTGCAAGTGAACGAATTCTTAAAATACCTTGCAGTTACTTAAATACAATTTTAAATTTTGCATTCTTTCATTACATATTTAGTTTTTTATGTATTATATATTTTGTATTTTGTGTGTTATATACAGGGCTTTAAGACTTGTGTGTATGAGTATAATATGTGTGTGTGGACCTATGTGAAATGACTTAGTGTACTTTGTGTATAATATAATAATGTATAATTTTAAATGTATGGTTGAGTGGAAGAAAAGGCTTTGTACGGCCTTAACTCCGCCATTTAAAACAAGGCATTAATAAATAAATAAATAAATCCTTGCATTGAACTCAAGTGGGAAAAGGGGTAAAATTAGCATGTCCTGAATTTCCACACATATAAATAGTTATTTCATTAATATTTGTCAATGCCTTTGAAGCAGTACACAATTATCGTTAGAGTATCATAATTCATGATCTTATATATAAAAATATCCCGTTGAACGTGTGTCAATTCATTTATTTGTTTATTTTTTTTTATAAATTCTATATGCAGACCAATGTAGCCACTATATACTGCTATTACAAATAATGTTACCATGCTTTTGTTTAATGGAAGGGATTCTTTTTTAAGGAACATCTAGTATGGAGGATCGAACGTGGGACCGTAATGCTTTCAAAACTCTAACCAATACACTACGCCCTTTGTTTTCTTAGAGCTACTGTACCTAATTATTCTGTCGCCTCAATATTGTAAACGTTATCTGCAAAAAAGAAGTTAAATACTCAGATATAGCTCTGTACTTCTAGAATTACTTTATACTCTTGCATTTGAAATTTAACTCTGAATTTCTTTCTTCGTATTAGTATATCTAAGCTTGTGAATATATTTTATTTGTAATTTTATAACGGTTTCATGAACATCTACGAAATAGTTCCTTATAACTTGGAATATGGTGAATAGATATGAAATGTCTTGAAATTAATTTTCGACCACTAGATTTTGGCAAGGGAATTATGTGTGATCCGTTTCCAGTTATTCATTGCTTAAACAAACGTTTTAAAACTATGTGGAATTTTCATTCTGGGATAAGTTTCTTTACTTGCTACATGTATGCGAACTACACTCTGTCCCACTTATCTCTGGAGCAGGTGAACGAAAACAAGTATCTGAGCAGCGATGAACACGTGAGAGGAGTGGGATTGCGTGGAGGGAGGAAAGCCACTGCAGTTACCAGCCTGCCCAGCAGCGTGCACTGATTCGCTCTGTCCACTCGATCCCCTCTCCCCACTTCTCTTCCGCTATGCGCGGCTTTGCTCCAGAGATGATGGGACAGGGTACAGTTAATTGTTTCTCAAAAGTTATCATCTATGTCTGTATGCCACACATTTAATTCTTACTCATAACATAACCCACAGCTCTACAGCACCTTGACGGGCCTTGGCTTACCTACCGACTGCTGGTCTCCCTCCCACACTGTTCCGCCGTCACCTGTTAAAGCGTGGAGGTCTCAGACCAGTGTTGGGGTGACGGGTGATCAGCCCGACGAACCCCCAGCCGTTATTGTAGGTCTTCTTGACCAGGTTACGCTCACTCACTCGGAGCTTCCCAATTTCCTCACGATGGTGGGTTGCCACCGGCCCTATACGTAGGCCGAATAAATTCCGACCAGAGCCGGATTCGAACCTACGCCGTCCCGCAGCGAACAATCTCAAGACGAGTGAACGCCTTAACCCGCTCGACTACGGAGGAGGACTTAATTCTTACTCACATGGAAAAAAAATGTCAATTTGTATTCAGGGGGTAGTTTCACAGTTACAAACTATTTTGGTCTTGATGAGAAGTTTAGTGTAAGTAGGCATTTTGTTTATAATTTTGAAATTGAAGTCGTCTAAAGTTGAAATCCTCATATTTAGGGCTTGAACTCGTCACCTAAGAGGTTGAAGATCGTCCTCTACTTTGTGCCTGACCTTCTTTATTTTTCTATTCATTATTCATCCTCATCGTCGCGATTAGCCAAAGGTAAAATAAGAAAAGTCCTCCTCCGTGACCTCCAACTGCAGGACGGCATGGATTCGAGTCCGCCTATGCTCACTCTCTAGGTTCTCGGCCTGTGTATGGGACCGGTTGCAACCCACCATCGTGAAGAAATTGGGGAGCTACGAGTGAGTAGCGTAACCCGGTCTCGGAAATCACATATGAGGCATGTTCCTGGGTAAACAAAAAATAATCGATCAGACAATTCGATTATCGAAGGCGATAAAATAATCTCCAAGTTGCCAATATAAATAAATGGAATACAGGTTGTCTTCGAGCTTACATTGTTAAAAAGGAGCGGATACACGTATTAATATCCCAATAATTATTCAATACGGTTTTTTGTTTATCAGGAATTATCACTTAAACTATTGCATGTTGAGCTGGTGCTTACCTAGCCGCCTCTGATGAAATCTACCATTCTTCAGATTCTCTTTAAAATTCGACTCTGGTCACTTGTAACGTGCTGGGTGCAGACACTGTGCATCGAACCACAGTGTTTTGCGATAAGAAGCGGCCTTGAATAGCGTGAGTGAGTCACTTTGATCGCGAGCAAGCTAGACTATCAAGCTTGTCTGCCTTTGAAAACCAAGTCATTTTTTTCACGGTTTCCGAACACGATTGCTATTGTAGAAGTATATATTCTCTCAAACGAGCAAGAAAGGAAATTCGACCAATGTTCTCCAGTCGTTTAAAACCAAATATTATCTATTAAACGAAAAGTTCACGATTGTCAATAAACGGTTTAACCTATCTGAGCATAAGGTGAATGTAAATACTAAATTTAATAGAAAGGTTCTCCAAAATTTCTCTTCCACTGTCTACGTAAGGTCAGTACCAAGGGGAGGGGCCATGTGGGCCATGCTTCCCCCTCGAACCCTAAAATATTTAAATGTGAACATATAAATAAATAAGTACGAAAATAACATCTTCGATTTTTGAAATGTGTAAAAATTTCAATTTTGCTTTTGTATAAATAAATCTGTTTCTTACGCAAAAGTCTTCAAGCTGCAATATTGGGTGGTTTTAGTTTTATAATCATTGATGCAAGGCTACCAGACGTCCGATTCATCGATTTAGTCAGGACAGTGCGTTACTTTCAATCCTTGTCCCGACTTTTTCGAACTGCAATCGTGATGCGAAAATGTCTCTTTATTATTATTTTTTTTTTTTGTTAACTCACAATTAGACATGTTCTTTATTGTATGAATAATTCTAAGTACGCAACATAGAATTATCATGACCTTTTAATGGCGCTCGCAGTATTTGAACTCCTTTGTAATAATATATGTCAGTCTGTCTGTCTCTCTCTCTGGTCTACGTCAATGACAGAAATGCAAGCAATATTCTTATTTATTTTTAGCCCAATTAAAGGAAAGTGTAAGCATTTAAAAGAAATAAGAAAGATCATCATGTTGCTCTTCCTTAGAAATTGTTGTTCTTCGAGGAAGAAAAATCAGAAGGATTTAGTCCAGCACCTTAACACAGTGTCCCACGAGTCTCTCTTGACTAACACTGTCAAATGTGAAGTGATTTTATGAACACAATTTTCCGCCTGTTTACTGTTTACGTATAACGTTGCACAGATTTGGTAGCTCGCACACGGTGTAATTATTTCGTGTTATCTTACGCAACAGCAAATACATTTCATAAGACTGTTCTGGACACAAGACTTGCATCAGTAAACAAGCATTTTGTCTGTTACAGTATCAGAGGAAAAGAACATCGTCCTGTAATGTTCAAGCCTCTAGATATTTTCCATTAGTAATGTCTAATCACAATAATAAGTTAGAAGAAATAACTCGCATTTTCACAACTACCAATATTCTCGCTTTTAATCACTTCGAAAATTATTTCTCGAAGATATCGGTTAGACTACAAGAAAGCAAATCAAAATTAAAGTAAAAGTTCAACTACACATTTACAATATTCGAGGGACAGAATACTTAAAAAAATTGTTGTTTCATTCGAAGGTAAAGGCGTGGTGTAGTGGTTCTTCTACCTAGTTTAAGGAGCTGAAGCTTGTAGGGTAGTGGCTACCGTTCACGATTGTCAATCTGATAGTCGTAGGTTCAAACCCTTCCGGTAGCAGAAAATTTTCGTAAGTTTTAGACATATCCCATTGTGTTTATTGTCCACGCCGTGTGAAACGGAATGATTCAGTTTGGAATTAACGATGGGGGGAGGGGAAATATTGAATTACAAAATCTCCATTTCAACGAACCGAGAAGTGGAGGAAAATTGAATAATTCTTATTAATATTAAAAATTACGTTCATTTTTTTAGTGGTGTAATCGCAGGTAAAATCATGGAAGATTTTAATTTGCTCTGAACTCAGCCAAAAGGCATTTCGCACCGATCTAATATATTCTCCAATATATTTCAAAATGTTATTGAATGTTTCATGTCGATAATTTGACCAATGCATCCATTCTTGACGCTCAGACGATATTTTCTGCAACTACCTCTTCTCTCCAGTTCCTTCTCCGTCTTCTCTCCCCTCTTTCCGTTCTGCTTTTATCTCATATCGCCTTCCCTACTTTTCTCGCATCTTATCTCCATCCCACTCTTCTCCACTCCTCTTATCTCATTTCCCGTCTTAGATTTCCGACTCCACTGCACTATTCTCTCTTTTTTCGTTCTTCTCTTTTCCTCTCCTTTACTCTACTCTCCACTTCCCTCTTCTCGTCTCCTCCTCTCCTCTCCTCTCGTTTTCCTCCTCTTTTCTCTTCTTTGTTCTTTTATCCTCATTTCCCCTCGAATCTTTTTCCATTCTCCTCACTACATCTCCTCTCCTCGTCTATCATATCTTTCTTCTCTCTTCTACTTTTCCTCTTCTCCTTTCGCTTCCTCTCACCTTTTTTCCTTACTGTAGACTCATCAGCGATGAAATACTAGAAAACCTATTTTTTTCTTTCAGAAAGAATTTTGTCATTTGCGATATAATAGTGATATTTTTAATAATTTTATACAATAATACTTGAGCCGCGGTGGCTCAGTCGGTAACGCGTCTGACTACCATGCTCAAGGTCCCAGGTTCGATCCCCGGCCGGTTCAAATCCGGGAACTTTTCTAACGATGGAAGCGGCCCCGGCGCCTACCCAGCGTCGAATAACATGGTTACCTGGGGGAAACCCTGGGGGGTAAAAGCGGTCAGGGGCGTGATGCTGATCACATCACCCCCACTCACGACCGGATCAAGAAAGTGTGGGGCGTTACCCCCACACCCCCTATACGCCTTCATGGCTTGGTGCTATGCACAGGGGAGCACTTTACTTCTTTTTTTTTAATACTTGTTTATATTTCTTTCGCGTATTTTATAAATATCTCTTGTGCATGTGGCAACCCTGAAATTGAGCCTAACTCTGCACGCAACCCACCAACGGCTTGTGTAAATTGGGTTGCCTAGTTTAAAATGTCGTTGTCCTAAAACTTTTAAGAGACACTGTACCAGAAGCACTTGCACCCCAACACTAACTAGACTTCAATTTATTCTATATTATGTGCTAAATGTAACATAGTATAAATTGAGAATTACAAAAGTAGATTCTGCTATGTAAATAGCCTTTTGCAAAAGACCAATGACAAAAGTTTAAAAATTGTAACAGCCCAGACAGGGACTCGAACCCTGGACCGATAGATTAAAAGCCTAATGCTATACCAACTAAGCTATCCGGGCACGCGCTATACACGTGAAAAGTTGGTTATGTTAAGAAATATCCAAGGGATCAATAGCATACAAGTGTTATGTGTATGAAAGGAAAATATAAGGTTGACATTACTAATCATTAGAAGACACGGTTCACAAAATCCCCTGAACAAGTGTGGAACAAACGTTTTGCGGGAGCAAAGAAAGACTGCTAGACCCTAACCCCGGGGAAAATTTTCCCACCAGTCGCTCGCACGGCGGATGGGGTGAGCCTCCATTGTTAGTTCTCGCGGTCTTTGCTAAAAGTTTTTTTTTCCTCTCATCTAAAGGGCATTACGCCCTGCCTCTATTATGATTTTTGAATGGTGCTTAAATTTGTAGTGGTTAGCACGTGTCGCCAATATTTTATTTTGGAAAGTTGCACGCGCCCCGGGTTAGTCGAGACTTCAGTGAAACAACATCTATAATTGTTTACCGAATATAGATAGTTTTACTGGAAAGAGACATGTCACATATCTCACATTCTATAAATAGGAAGAAATAAGTTATGTATCCGGGAGGGCTACGAAGCGACTGCAAAACTGAATAGCAAAGTTAGCGGGTAAAATGAAAGCTGGATTTTTTATAAGGTACTTTATGTTGCTTGGGGGTATATAGACGCTCCCTCTTGTAATCTGATACCAAATTGTTACTTTGGAGTGTGGTGCGAAGAACATTGTATCCAAAGATGTCATCTTTGTCGATCAGTATTGTAAGTATATTTTTTAATACTGTGGTGGTTTATTTACTTTTGTAAATACCTTTTTTAGTAACTCAATTCCACTTTTTATAAATGAAACAAATGGTTTCTACACACGAAATTTTTATTTTCACAAACTAGACTACTACAAAGTATGTAATACATCAACCTTTTTCAATTGTTACATATCAGAGAATACTATTCTACTACAAAGTAGCGTTATACTAACGCTTTTTTTATCTCAAATATACATTTGTAAACATTACATTATTGTTTGAGAAAGAGCTTCTTTTTTTTGCTAGTTTTTGGATTGATTGTTGCAAATTGCCTCCCAGAACTCATCCTCTAAAGAACGATCATGAATGTGAGCAGGGTGCGTATGTAATGCACACGTAGACTCGGGTACATATATTGGTCCCTGGCCGCAAAAGTGAAACTTTTTTGACGGGACTTCATTATATCTAAACAAACAGTGGCGTACGGGATTACCGTACAACTCCCTTGTTCGTAATGTCTGTATGGGGGTACCAGAAAAATACACTTTATCATCATTGGTGACAAATTTATTTATGTGGCTTACTCCTTTTTGCTCAGTCCTTGATTTGTTTCCTTGCCACAGATCATTGCATGTATATGCAAAGCCGACCTGAAGATCAGATATCATTTTGGTATATAATTGCATAACAAGAGTAATATCCAGACTGTCTATTTTTGTTTCAAAGGTTTGTTTATTTCTCACTACTATTCTGTTGTGACTGCATTGAAATAGGCCCCAGACGCGTCCTTTGTATTTGTTGATCAACTGCTTCATTTTTTCTTTCTTTATGCACTCAAGATTAAGGCATCTATGATTGCTTTCTTCTTTTTCTCCAAGCTCGCATTCCACACAAGTAGGGTGAGGATAGTGAAACACTATTGTCTGGGCCACAGCTTCTACGAGGCACTGCTCATTGATTAGGCTCTCACAGCATCCACACTGTTGATAAAGTCAAGAAAATCACATTTGTAAATTATTATTTTTTTCAAATCTTTCGCAAAGATATTGTGTATCAGTTCCTGCTACACATGGTCAAGGAATAATTATTCTGGTTATACACTTACAGTTCAGTTTAAAAAACTCTGTCACAGAAGCACAGGGGTTTTCACCTAAACTGTCAAAATATGTTCCGTGGCAATTCGAATCAATGTACAGGGCAAGTCCAATGTATTCCAGGCCCCGAATCTCTGTCTTTATTGAAACTTGATATTTTTCGGTAACGTATTGCCTGTACCAGACCAACAAAAAATTTCACATAGAACACTGACATGGCTATGCTTAGGGTATCCATTTTGCAGCCGAATTCAATGAATATAAGTTCTCGTCTGACGACGAGATGCTGGCTTCTTTGCACTCTGATGTCGAGTTGTTCTCGTCTTGGGTTGAGGCACATGCAGGTACAACGTGCTGAATGAAACTGTAGTGGTGTAGAAACTGACCGTACAGGTGCGCGTTTCTCAGAGCACAAGCTATTTTTCTCAGGCGGTGGTTCTTCTCACAGCAGGTATAGGCAGGGAAACTTAGTAGAGCTGATTTAGGGCATCCAAGCTGCTCCAAGTTAATCACAGTGCGTTGAAGTAAGGAAGAAAGGAAATGGCACTTTTCTGCGCCAAAGGAATAAACGGCTGAGGCATTTTCGGTACAGCAGGATAAAATAGTGGACATATTGGTAAAATTCACTTCTCCAGCTTGCCAAGAGAGGCCGTGCACATTTTGAGTTTCCCATAAATTTTCATTTTGTATTCTGATATCGAGATCTTCCCATGCGCACGGTGGTTTAAATACCCATGATTGCAAACAATTAGAATCTGGATCCACAACAGCTATTTCTTTTGGAATATATTTTCCATGATTATCTCGAAATCCTATAAAATCAATATCTGCTCTCATATTGTGATCCGACTTTGTGGCTGACACTCACTCAACTGAAGGGATATTTGCTATAATCAAAATATACTTCACGATAAGACCCCCGTGAAATCAGTTTCAATGGTAGGAGAAAGAATAAAGATATACAGAACAGATTATTTTAGAGTTTCTTTGTTATTTAGAAGCAGGTTAAGTTTTCTACTCTATTTTCCCATTTTATTGAGGCTTGGTGGGTCCTAGAGCCACTTTATGCATGAACTGAAAAATTGATGTCAAATAACCCCCAACCTTCTGTCAGAGTATAATATTTCAGTGTTTGAAGTATTTACATCCCGTACGGTAAAGATACATAGTACTCCAATTTTCGGCGTTTCGTGTGAACTGCCTGGTGAGTTTTTTGTTCCTTTTCCGAGACTATCTCGAAATTAGCTTTACGTTTAATTTTTCGAGGGTTTTCAACCACTCTCTTTTCAATTTCTCCTTTAACAAGTTGCTTGAAATAGTCAAAATTAATTTGCAATTGCGTCCTGTAGTTCATGGTAATTCCGCGCACTTTAATGACATGTTTTTCATCGTTGCATCATATTTGTTTTCCATTTTATATGCATAATTCTTGGGGCCACCACCAAGAAAACATGAGATTTCATACGGCTCTTTAATCTCATCGGTCAGTTCACCGAGAAAGGAACCTGTAGGTAACAGCGTTTCACCATGCTTTTCAACATAGAATACAGAGTCAGTGTCCACATAATGGATAGATTCTTTTACTTGATCCATGAATGAATATAAATGCATTCTTCCATAAGCAGTGATAAATGCTGAGACAAGGACATTGGAGAGCATTAGCGGAGAATTGGCCGTTTCCAGGTCGACAAAGTTTACTAGCAAGCATTTTTCAGAAATAGGGACTACAGTTTTAATCTCATATTGCGGATTGAATACAATATCATGGAATTTCTTTTCAGTATTGACAAAAACTGACTTAGTTTTTAATACCGATTCCCCGAACTTTCCATAGAGGCTATTAAGGAGTATTTTGGATATGTAACGCAGCCCAGCATTGTATCCAATTTCTTCCTTGACAAGCTGAATACCCTCATGATCGAAATAATCTCGAATATACTTGTTTTTGTCATGTTCTGTACTGCAAGTGGAAGGATATCCTGAGGACTGTTGTTTCAGTCTAAGGAAAGTATCTACGTATTCTCTGAACACATTATCTGATTCTTGTGCTGAAGGAAAATCCCATACTTCATAAATTTTTAGTATTTTGTACCCTTTCTCTACAGCCAACTTGAGTTCTTCTGATACCCAGGTGCCATGTAAGTTTCTTTGTTTTTCGGTGTGTGGGCATTCTTCCTGATTCTCACTTTGTGCACATGCACAGCAGAGAGCAAACATTAACTTGCTATTGCACGCCATGCCAAGCACAGGTAAGTATAAATTTTTAGGTGGGAGAACATCGCACTTTACTATCCCGAATATGTTCTCCAGTGGGGGAAACTCGGAAGTGTAAATCACAGGTTTGCCCTTGGGCATCTTTCGCTGTTTCATCATGGCCGGGTACAGGGAAACAACATCTAAAAGTTTCATGCATGAATTCTCGCCATCTTGGCGATCGTATAGAGCCCTGAAAAGTTCTGTACGTCCGCCATTGAAGGCTTGTTTGGGGATAAGCGGGGAGTCAAGTGAGTAGCAGTTCTCACCAATAAATTTGCGTAGTTCCAGGTTGGTTTTGATTTCGTTATGGAACTCACATTCCAATTTTTCAATTACCGTGTACCCCATTTGCTCCAGCAACGCTTTTCTTGCTACTGTGAGTTCGTACCTCTGGTTTAATGTTTCTCCTGTTTCATTAAGGGGTTGATTCCTATTTTCAGGAGAACATAACGGGCATGCATGAAAATAACAATCCAGAAAACTGTACACAGTTTTAGACTCTTCATGTAGCCCGTCCAGCTTATAACGCCCTACTTTCGCTTCCCCGAGATTGCCAGCATGCCTCAATGTGATATTATTGGAATATTCTATCCATTTCAACCATTTCAACGAAATTAGAGAATAAGTATCCTGCTCCCGGAATCCCATCGGTGATATCTTGATAAGTGTGTTTTCTTTTAGAAATTTAGCCCTGAATATCAATGAGGCTAAAGATGCAAGTGTGGCACATCTCAGAAAGCATTGAATTCCCGACAATTGTTCAATTAAATTTGAAAATTTAATACACGCAGCTGCAAGGATTTCAACATCACTAATACAATACTGACGCAACTCTTGTTGGAAATCAAATATTTTCCCAGCCTGAACAGTTTCCTCATGCCACTTGCGAATTTCCTCCCATTCTTTAGTGGACTTGGCGTCCACGTCATAAAAAGAAATATCAGGGTAGGGCCCCACATAATGTTGGTTCTCAGGCGTAGAGAAGAGATAGGGAAAGTCGCCTTTACGCAGTTCATCACCGAGACCCAGACTTGTAGGCAAGTCTTTTAATTTCATTAACATGAAATTTAATGAATCACGGAAAATGATTTTCTTGCCCACGCTCATTTCAATAATATTACGCCCTCTCATAATTACTGAAGACATAATATTTTCTTTAGTGATCAAATAGTTCAGTACAAAATGAGAATCGTAACGTCCCGCATTATGTGCTATGCACACAATTTTCTCAAATCCTTCCCTGGGTGTTTGAATATAATGCATAAATTCCTCAATATTGGGGAAAATATGCATACGAGGGCCACACGTTTCGCAGAAATCTGCTTCAGAGTCTTTGCACGCGTGACAAGCCTGCTTGGCAACCGCCAGATTCACTTCGTGTTTCTGTGCAACTTCCCCTTCAACCAACATACATTCAAAATCATAAAAAAAATACAGAAATTTACTGATTGGATCTATTTTGACTGGGAGAATATAACATTTGTGGGTAGGGGCGACAAACGCACTACAGCTTTTGCAAAAAAATTCTTCACATTTATGAGGAGTTTTACGGGTCCTTGTATTAAAAATCTTGCAACAGATTGTGCACTGGTGAATGGATTCACACAGACTGGATTTACGGCCTACCGTACGTAAATGATTCTGGAAACATTTTCCAGACAGAAACGTACGGTTACATTCTCCGCATTTTCGAGGGACAGAGTTAGTATTTTCCTCTAAATGACTACCTTCACATTTGGAACAGTGTAATGTACACTCACTATGTTGATATTTGTTATTATAACCTAATTGGCATTTTGCACAGTAGTAAATTTTTACAAGCAGGTTCCGAACTGAATTGACTATGTCAAAGTGTTCGTTATGATACAACAAATTGATTTGTTTAGGGGCGAACGGAGTAGCCCGTATCACCTCATAGTCCCTTTCCCCGTCTTTCATTGCAAAAACAACAATCTGGTACTCTGGCCCTAGCTTATTCTGAAACTTCATAATATCTTCTACTGTACACCCATTGGAAGGGTCGACGTTTGCTTCATGGCACAAGCGGATAGCGGCTTCTTTAAATGTATTGTCAAACCTTCGAAAAGATTGGATTTTGTTAGTATCTTTGTCGATTTTAGCCTTGCCAAGTATAATTGCCCGTGGTAAACACAAATTATCATCGTTGTGGATTACAGTGATAGCCCTCTGAATCTGATTAGCATTATTCACTGTTAGTAACGGAGCGTATTTTCTGTAGAGAGACAATTTACCCCTGCCACGTCGAGGTTCCACAATATGCGCCGAGCATTTAATAGTATTCCCCACAAAGAAAGACTCGTTGCTATTGAGCACTTTGGCAACATAATGCTGGATAATGTCCACATTTAGCGCTGAAAGGCGACGCCAAGGGATATAGATATCCCTGTCGTTACCTCCCGCAGAAATAATCACCCCAACTTGACTCTCGGGTACAACATCATAAAAAACCCTTCTCATCATGAACTGGAACATCGATCTGACAAAAGAATGGGGGTCCCCGACTACCTGCGCAGGGATATCAAAAGAAACCTCCCTGCCTAGCATAGCAAAGCGTCTGAAATATCTGTTCCGTTCCCCCGCTATTGAAAAAAGGGGTTCGCCCGAACCAATTTGATTCAATATGTTGTGAGCAGTCTCGCAAAACAAAGTCGGATCAGAATATGGATAATCGTAGTAAATAACCACCCTCTCGCAAAAGTTGTAATATGCATTTATAATATCTTCTGGAGAAGTGTAATATCCCAGGTTAAAATAGGTTAAAATGGATTCGGCTGTACTCACCGCACTGCTGTTGGACCTGGAGCTGGAAGCCATTCTTCCCTCAGATGTGGAATTCAGAGAAAGTGACAGAACCTGGAACAATAACAATACATATTGTTAGTGTTATTTTCGAGTATTCTTTGTATAATATTTTCAAAAATAATGCAAAACGCTTAAACTTTGTTTGCATGGCAGTTAAAAAAACAACTTGAAATAAAGAATAGTACACAAAAAAAAATACTTACCAAGTTAAAAAGCCTTTAGTTGCACTGCAACAACTCAGTCACGCTAAAAAATCAGTACGTCTTTCAAGCCAAACACTTGAGAACTCTCTTGGACCGCTTCGTCTTCCGCTCGATATTTATAGATTCTTAGACAAAAGGCCAGTCAATATAAATATTATTTTCATTACTCTTCTCTGATTGGTTGAATCATTTATTAAAAACCTTCTCTCATTGGTTAATATTTTCTAGGCTCTACCCAGGACCGTTCGAGCTCCTCAATTATACCAAATATGACTCACCACCGACGCCAAAATGGCCTTAGAATAGGCCGAAAGTGTATTTTGTACCTTAATGGAAAAACCATTAATTCCAAACTCCAACGTCAGTATAAATCATCTGTGACTCATATCCGGCAGAAACACACATATAAAATACAACAATAGGTTAGCTTAGGCCGAAAACGGAATACATAATAGTATCTTTTGTGCACTAATGGAAAACCATTAATTTCAAACTCACACGTGTGCATGAGTCATCGGTGACTCATCTCCTCCTCCACCCACGACACGTGGCGCTAGATTAATTAACAATAGCGTCACCCTCGATACTGAATTAAAAAACATTAATCATAATTAAAAATGACAGATAATCGATGAAAAACGACGTCAAGGGTAGTACCGTCTACTTCCATTTCTTTTACACTCAAGTTCATTATATCTCTATCCTAGACGCTGCCAAGGAACATACTTCTTCGTCCTTAGTTTTCCAACTTTAACTTCTTAGTCTATCAGCTTCTTTATATATGTTAATTTTGTAAATCAATCTTGCTCTGACATTTTGTAGCAAACCCTTAACTTAAAAATATTCAGGATTCTTTGGCTGATCCCGAAAGGGAGTGGTTGTTTTCTCCAACATCGTAATTGGTTTATGATTATCTTTGCAGCTTACATTGTTTTGAAATTATCCCAGCACACAAAACACATACATTTGGTACACTTACTAAGGATTTCCTTCTTACATCCCCCATGGCCCCACGTAATGGTTGCATGTTTGTAAGTACGGTATCACCAGCAGAGAAGCCCGACCCTGTGGCCGAGAGGTTAGCATATCGCGCTGCGACGCCAACGGTCCCGGGTTCGAATCCTGGTCGGGCTTGGTTGTTTGTGAATGTCCATTCATCAATTTCATCATTTCATCACTCATACCCATCTTCGCAAATTAGCCACGAGGCACAAAACGCGAAGTAAAATAAACTAAATCAATCAATCAAATCAATCAACCAGCAGAGAAGTTGCCATATGAATTCAGGTCAAATCTCAAAAGCAGGTTTCTTCGTTTGACGTTGTATCTGCGACAAAGTAACGTCACTGGCAGATGAGGAATTTCCGTTGTTCCCCTTGTCAATAGCGATCACGGTTCCTGTATTAACATAGGTTTCTCTGTGATACTACTTTTGATCAGGCTTTAAATACATTTGAACTTGATAACTTGTTTTAAGTCTTCAGTAGATGCAACATTCTTGACAAATACCGTCTTGCCTCTAAATCCATCTTGCATCATCCTTTTCTGGTAACAAAATTACTGGAGCTAAGCAAGTATAGGAAATATATGGCGTAAACAGACTGTAAAGAACGTTCAGAAGTACCACTGTTAATGCTGTATAGCCTTTTGGTGTTTCTTTCTCGGTCTCTGACAAAGTTGAAACCATTCACTTGCAACAATATGTCCAACATGTCGATCAATGTCAAAAATAGTAACTTTCTATCGAGAAAAATGGTCTTTACAAACAAGGAAGCAGACGGGCTTATCTCAGTTTACGCTGGAAAATTTTCATCAGTTTACGACAATCACTTTTTCGCTAAATGTTGAAATACGACACTTTGACAAATCAAAAAAAATTGAATGTCTCGAAAACTGCTGATTGTGGGGTCAACCATACTACACGTGGGTGAAATATCTCAAATTTCGCTTCTCTTTTTTAGATACGACACATTGTGAAGTGGTAGACGATATGTCCGCCAGAGTCCGTGAATCTTTGCTGTTACATTTCCTAATAATATAAGTAATTATAAAGCATTATCTGATCTTGAAACAGAGTTGTGTTTTAACCCAGCAAGCCCTGAGATATAAAACCTGTTCCCGATAAAACGAGGAGAAACTAACTTTGGGACGACACATGCTGACAAATATAATGTTGAAATGTGCAAATTCCACCATTATATTTTCTCTATTTTTCAGCACGTCCGCAAGCTCATGGTTCAAATATATACAAACTCTGCTAAAAGTTTTCCGTTTTATAAAGACAATATCGTACCTTCAAATAATTCAAGTCTGCAGCTCCATTTCCTTGCACCACAGTATGGAATGGTTTTTGGGCCTGGAAAAAAAATTAACAAATAGTTATACTAATATCTAAACCGTTTTATGGTATATATTAATTTTAAAAAAAAAAACAGAAAAGAAAACGTTCAGCTTACCTGATTTAATTCTTAAGTTATAGGTTCATGAAATTTCATCATAGATGTTTGGGATTACTCATTTGTACAGTATTGGTCATATTATTGGACTCATTAGTTGAAAAAATGAAACACAGATTAACTCACTTTATGTAGAGAAATTTGACAGATTTAAAGTTTTGTGATACACATTGCATTGTTATACACACTGCAAGTACTGTCAGTACTTCGTATGACCTGGCTCTTTTTGAGCCAATTTTAATTATTGTTTGTGTACAATTTATTTTCACTCTTTCTCCTAAACTTCAAACCACGTGGTTTATGAAATTATCCGTTGCTCCGAAGATACAAATAAAAAAAATGTAGATTTTTCAGCGAAAAATGCAGGCTCGCCCAGGACTCGAACCCGGGTCTCTGGCAATCCGTGCCATTGCTCTACCACCTTTTTTTTCTTTTTAAATTTTCTTTATTGAACCACTGAGCTACCGAGCCGGCCTGGCTTCCCCTGCATTTTCGCTGGCGCTGTTTTACCTGTGTGAAATCGTTCGCTGAACATTCTACATAGTACATCTCCTGTGTGTGCCTACTCTAATAAATAAAAAACACTCTTATAACAACCAGAATTAATATTATTTCCTTTGTTATAACCAAAAAATAGCATACATAAAAACAATGTAAGATAAACAATGTAGGTATTCTTCCAGGCAGTTTTGCGAATATGCAAAAAATCGTGCTGCCATCTATTCTTGGGACACCGTAAAAGAAAGAATTGTGGGAAACAAGATTACATCGAAGCAGACAAAGGTTTGGTTAATATCAAAATATTAAATAGTTTAATACCATAAAAAGTTTTTACAATCGTCCATATACGTATTTAGTTAGAACACTTTGAATACAAGTAAATATGCTTCTTTTTTCAATGAGTCCAATAATTTGGCCAATACTGTATTTATTAAAATTATACGAACAGAGAAAATCATATTGGTACCTAATATATTTTCATCTTCAGTTTCTCGTGATGTAATAGAGGTTAATTTTAAGGGTCGGCTGGAACTTTGGCCGTCGCCAACGCAGCTTTTTTCCGAATTTTCCTCTCCTTTCGAAACACTGCTATTGTATTGTAAAATCTGCTTAGAATTCATTCCAGAGCTTTCACGTGAATCTTCGTGTGGTTTGCTTTAGCTGTTGCCTAGATATTCGCAATAGTTTCGTGCCTACAGAAGGCTATTAAACTATTCTGAATATCTAGGCAACAGTAAGAGCAAACCGTTTGAACATTCACGTGAATGCTCTATAATAAATCCTAAGCCCATGTTTGGTATCAGTTGTATAAGCCGGAGACACATTAAACTCGTTTATTTTCAAATACAAATCATTGCTACTTACCTCATATGCATAGCAGAACATTTTTCAGGCTGGGGATCACTTTTTTTTCCATGAAAAAAGCGTTATTTTTAACATTATAATCATTTATTGGTCGTTGCTAATTCGGCGGGCAAATTTTGACTCACGTTGTCTATCGTCAGCTGATGTGCAGTGTTTCCAAACTTATGAACCGATAAATGCCGCACAAACTATTCACAAAAGGTTTTTAAGCGAAAATTGAGGCTAGACTCTACTTTACGTAATTATCTGCATGGTGATTGCTTCTTTGCGTTCGCGGTGCGCGATCGTGGTGCGGCACCCGGCATCTCTTCGGGTAAGTACCTTTTTCTTTTTACACTTTCTGTTCACGATAGCCCCACTATCCATTCATGGGGTCGAGGTATGCCTACGAGGTTAGGTTAGGCCTGTTAGGTTAGGTTCCATTAGCACTCATTTCACCCCTAAATATGTGCTTCATCATCTAAAAAAACTCCTCAGTACGTTCAATTGCGCATATCCGGACAACATCGGTTTTTCTCGATTTACTCCTTCAGGAAATTTTTACTCGCTTTGGAATTTATGTTGTTGAATTCCTTATAAAATAAGCTTTCCAACGATATATGACACGTATTCCTTAGGAAAAGGACGTAAACTAGAGTGTTACCTTAAATTGGAAAAAAAAACCCGCTCACACGTCATCTTGTAAAACTACCGCGTGGTTGCTACACTGACAGGGGGTTACATAATCGAACGCACGGAACATTTGATTCACGTAGTCGACGGTAATGGCGGCACGAGCTATCGTACAATGGAGATGCATGAATGACGAAAAATACCTTACTTACAGGCCAAATAAGTTGAACGATTCGAAAGAACAATTTCCCCGGCTTCAGAAAGTCCTCAAGAACGCAATTCCGTAAGTACTTTCTCGTCTTTTCTCCTGTAAATTTGAAGAAATCCGTCTCCGACTTATACAACTGTTACCCCCATGTTTTTATATATATATATATATATATATATATATATATATATATATATATATATATATATATATATATATATCATAGCAGTTTTTCTAAAGGACAGGAACATTCGAAAAAAGCTGCCTTCGCGACGGCCAAAGGTCGAGTCGAGCCTTAACAAGAAACATCATAAAGATATATGTTAATCAAAATAATGAAATAAACAAAATAAATTCACCATTTTAAATGACAAAATATTTTGTGGTTATGCAAAAGAAGTTGCGCGTCTGAATTTAATTTATGATTCATTACATATGTGCCGTTAAATGTGCTGCGTTAATGTTTGCATTTTAATTTCTTAACTTTAAAAAGCTGTAATTGCTATTCTACAAGTTTTTTCAACAATCCTTTCTGTGTCAAAAGTAGTATAAATAGACAAGTAACATTCTCAACCTATCAAAACAAATATTTACAAATTATAATAGCGTCGGGGAAGAGGCGGCTATAATAAGTCTTTAGCACCGCGGGGAGTAGTGTACTAACAACTTAAGAAAATTCAGCTTTTACGGATTTATTCTCGACATGAAACCTTTATTGACTGGGCTAAACTGTGCAAATACTCACGCGGCACGTGAAGACCAACGCAGCCGCACAACTTGGCGGAAATCACCTCGAAGCGCTCCATCTCGCAGTTGATCCACCTGTAAGGCTTGAAGAAGGCGAGCTGCTTCTCCTCGGGGAAGACGCACTCCCTCCGCTCGTACGAGTAGCCTCTCAGACTTTTGTCCGCCTTCACAACAATGGGCGACACAACAATCCTCAGCGTTTTGTTTTCTGCCACATCTATTGCGTCCTTCAGCATGTTAGGCAAGTCGTCGGGACTGTGGACTTGAACCTGCAAAAAAATGAAATTGAATTAACTTATATTATTATCATTATTATTAGCGTCTTGGTTTAAATGGCGGAGATAAGACCGTACAAAGCCTTTTCTTCCATTCAACCATACGCATAAAATTATACATTAGTAAACTAAACACAAAGTGCAAATATTCAATTCACATATGTCCACACACACACACACACACCATCACACACACACACACACACACACACACACACATACAAGTCTTAGCTTGCTGAATATAGCACACAAAATACAAAATACGTAATATACAAAAACGAAATATAGAATGCATAATTTAAAATTCTATTCAAGTAACTACAAGGTATTTTAAGAATTGATTCACTTGCGTATGCCTTTCAGTCTGCTTGACAGGGGAAGATCTATCGAGTACTCTGAAGAGAGTGACGAACACGTCTTTTGAAGGAAGCGACGGAGCTTACTGTTCTGGTGCTTTCTGGCAACTGATTCCAAAGCCTTACAGCGGATGCGCAGAAAGAGTAGGAGAAGAAGTTTGATTTTTGGACGGAGATAGAGAGAGATGAGCAGCTGTATAATCTGGTGTCGCGATCGTGAAATTCGTGAAGAAATTGGAAGCACGAGAGGAGATGGGAAGGTGACTTGAGGTTGAGAACTTTGTAGAGTAAAGCCGGCTTTAGACGAAAGCATTTCCTTTAACATTTTTGCTAGCATAAATGCTAGAACCACGATTTTTTGTCTGGGGGTGCAAGTACCAGGATAAACATGCCAATAATAATAATAATAATAACAATGTTAATAATAATAATAATAATAATATAACATTATTATTATTCAAGGGTCCCGGGTTCGAATTCCGCTCGGGCTTGGTTGTTTGTGAATGTCCATTCATCAATTTCATCATTTCATGTAGTGTTGCCCACGGGACGAGACGGGACAGGCTTTTAAAAATTCGAGACGAGACGAGATTGATCATGTGTCCCGAGACAAACGAATATTCTCGAGACGAGACAGCATTTCCACGAGACTTCCACGAGACGAGACAGGCCAAAGTCTCGTCTCGTGGGCAACACTAATTAGTAGTATTGATCCCAGCCAAGCTCGGTCGCTATTTAATATTCACAGTTTATTTGCACGTACTTATAACTAATTTGCATGTACTTATAACTAATTTGCACGTACTTAGAACTAATTTGCACGTACTTAGAATACTTTACATTTATGTATTTGCTTAATTATAACTTTTATGAATATATAATTATTTATTTTATGAAAAATATGTATATAGAAGGTAATTAGAGGTACTAAACGCTATGCATATGGTTTTATATTCATTACTGCAAAGTATGTAATGTATCAATCGATAATATTAATGTTTATAATATTGAAAATAAGTTTTCTATGGTTTATGAACCGCTATGAACGGTGGTAATGGGTGTAGGTACAGGTTCAATTACGATTGGGGACGGTCCCGGTACTCGAACCCGCGATATGTAATATTATTAATTAGTACTATGCAATTATTTCATTATGTTATAAAAGACGGTGGTTTCACACGCTAGACAGAATACTGTCTCAGAATCTCGACTCGGCGGTGAAGGTAGACGAGAAAGGAATTTGGGGAAGTGCGGTGAAGGTAGACAGAGAGAATGAATTAATATTCCGCGCAGGTAGAGGAGAAAGGAATTTGGGGAGTGTGCGTTCAAGGTCAAATGACGTCAGAACGTCAGAATAAAGGAAGAACCTGATTGACCAATCAGAGAACGCGTCGGTAGATTTTCAGAACCGGTTTTTTCAAGGTTAACCAGTACGCAAGAACAGGGGAAAGCTATGCAATACTGTAGGGCAGGGGAGGGATTGAACCAGACAACAAAGGATGTCTGGAAATGCGCAGCAAGGGTCAAATTTTTTGAAACTTCGCGTCGCTTGCATGCTACGACATGTTTCTGTCAAAGTATGCCAAGGTTACCGAGAACACTAGAACAAAGGATGATGGGAAGGAGTTCAAGGTGAACTAGAACGCAAGAACAAAGAAAGCGTCGGTTTTATTTCAACCAATCAGAAAACGCGTCGGTTTTATTTCAACCAATCAGAGAACGCGTCAGTTTTGTTTATGAAGTATAAAAAAACGCGTAAAAGCGAGAAGATGTTAGTTTGAGAAGAGTTTCTGAACCATTGTGTCAGAAAAGATATCAACTTGTGATTATTGTCTGAGATTTGAAGACAAAGAACTCAAAAGAAGCTATAATTAAGGTAAGTGAATTGTTACATATATGTATTGTGTTTTAAATAATATGTAATTTAAATAATGAACCGAAGCAAGAAACAAATATGTGTAATATGAACTAGTACTACAACTATTTTTTCTATTTTTTACAGGTGATTCTATTGTCTCTGTACGTGTGACTGGAAGGATCTGTTACTGAAAATGGCGTCTTCAAGCTCCACAAACGAGGCTAACCACACTGCGGTGAGTACTTCGAACGAAATTATATGTAATTTTCATTCTGGAAAGTATACTTCCCCACTAGAACTCGTTAATGCATACTATGATATGTGTGACAGAGTTATTTTCCACGACGATATCCCTTCATGTGATCCGACTTTTTTCTGTGAGACAGTGCAAACAGCAATGTGTCAATTAGGGGTGGGGGCAAGTCAGTTTTCAATTGTGGATGAAAGAGAAAGATATTTTAGACGATTCGGAATGGTAGGGCGGGAGGTATCCATTGAAATGCTTAATCAGGTTGTGGGGGACCCTGAATATTTGGTTGGGTCTATGTTTCAATTTCTAATGAGAAAGATTTTTTTGATGTGGCACCGGACAGTCAGGTTGGTTTGATTATTTTCGGCAATGAAACCAATAAGGATATTTATATCCCTTGGCGCCGCCTTTCGGCATTAAATCCCAAGATTATTCAACACTATGTGACCAAAGTGCTGAACAGCAATGAATCCTTTTTTGTAGATAACTCTTTGAAATGCATGGCGCATATTGTTGAACCCAAGCGCGGTAGAGGGAAGAGAAAATATCCACTTTACAGAAAATACGCCCCTTTACTATCAATAAACAATCCTAACCAGAGACAGAGTGCTTTTACTATTATGACTAACGATGACAATTTATGCTTGCCACGCGCTATTGTATTTGCCCAAGTCAAAGTCGACAAGAATAGAAACAAATCCCAATCCTTTCAAATATTTGATAATAAACTGAAAGAAGCGGCTATGCGGTTATGCCATGAAGCACGCGTTGATCCAACCAATGGATGCACTGTAGAGGACATTGTTAAATTTCAGAACTATTTGGGACCAGAGTACCAAATTGTAGTGTTTTCAATGAAAGAGGGGGAAAGGGAGTATGAAGTTATTCGGTCAACACTGTTCGCCCCTAAACAGATTAATTTACTGTATCACAATCAACATTTTGATATAGTTAATTCTGTCCCCACACTTATTGTGAAAAAGTACTACTGCCCCAAATGCCAAGTCGGATTTAATAATAAATATCAACATACTGAATGCACTAGGTATTGTTCATTGTGTGAATACACTCATAGTGATGAATCCACTAACACTATCCCCAGAAAATGCACTGCATGTAATAGGAAGTTTCTGTCCCCGGAATATTATGAAAATCATTTGCGTACAGAAGGGCGGAAATCCAGTGTTTGTCAAACTATACACCAATGTAACGTTTGTTACAAAGTAGTGAACAAAAGAAAGCGCAAAACACCACACAAATGCGATGAATTTTTTTGTAAAAGCTGTAATGCTTTTGTAGAACCAGCACACAAATGCTATATTCAGCCTGTTAAGCCCGAACCAAGTGCAAAGTTTCTTTATATTTTCTATGATTTTGAGTGTATGCTGGTAGAGGGCGAGAATGAGCAGAAACACGAAGTTAATCTGGCTGTTGCTAAGCAAGCCTGTCATGTCTGTAAAGACACTGATGCTGATTTCTGCGAGACGTGCGGTCCCCGTGTTCATATTTTCCCCAATATTCAAGAATTTATGCAATATATTCAAACTCCGAGGGAAGGGTTTGTGTGTATTGCACATAATGCAGGAAGATATGATTCTCATTTTGTTTTAAATTATTTGATTACTAAAGAGAATATTACCCCCTCCGTAATTATGCAGGGCAGAAAAATAATAGAGATGTCAATTACCAATAAAATAGTGTTCAGGGATTCCTTGAATTTCATGCTCATGAAATTGAAAGATCTGCCTGCAAGTCTGGGACTAGCGGAAGATTTGCAGAAAGGCGATTTTCCGTATTTGTTTTCAACCCCTGCAAATCAAAATTATGTAGGTCCATTCCCTGATATTCAATATTATGATATAGATTCCAAGTCCCCCAAAGAAAGAGAAGAGATGCTAAAATGGCATGAGGAAACCGTCCAAGCTGTGAAAATGTTTGACATAAAGTCAAAGTTTGGTAAAAAATAAACTCAAAATTAATTAAATAGCACACAGTAACATACATTTACTACCTAAATCAATAATCAAAGGGTCCTAGGTTCGTTACCCCGTGATAAAAGCAAATGGTGAAAACTGTAGGCCCCGTCCCTGATAGCTCTCCCTTCTTCATAGTACAGATAAAAAAAAACCTGCGCTAAAGCGTCCTGTGCCTTGAAGGCAACCCTGAGCGGAATATTAATTGGCGGCGGAAACCAGTTCTACAAGTGACGCATAGCTTCAGAGATTTGACACTTGCTGCGAAATTTCCAGACATCCTTTGTTGTCTGGATCAATCCCTCCCCTGCCCTACAGTATTGCATAGCTTTCCCCCTGTTCTTGCGTACTGGTTAACCTTGGAAAAACCGGTTCTGAAAATCTACCGACGCGTTCTCTGATTGGTCAATCAGGTTCTTCCTTTGTTCTGACGTTCTGACGTCATTTGACCTTGAACGCACACTCCCCAAATTCCTTTCTCCTCTACCTGCGCGGAATATTAATTCATTCTCTCTCTGTCTACCTTCACCGCACTTCCCCAAATTCCTTTCTCGTCTACCTTCACCGCCGAGTCGAGATTCTGAGACAGTATTCTGTCTAGCGTGTGAAACCACCGTCTTTTATAACATAATGAAATAATTGCATAGTACTAATTAATAATATTACATATCGCGGGTTCGAGTACCGGGACCGTCCCCAATCGTAATTGAACCTGTACCTACACCCATTACCACCGTTCATAGCGGTTCATAAACCATAGAAAACTTATTTTCAATATTATAAACATTAATATTATCGATTGATACATTACATACTTTGCAGTAATGAATATAAAACCATATGCATAGCGTTTAGTACCTCTAATTACCTTCTATATACATATTTTTCATAAAATAAATAATTATATATTCATAAAAGTTATAATTAAGCAAATACATAAATGTAAAGTATTCTAAGTACATGCTAATTAGTTCTAAGTACGTGCAAATTAGTTATAAGTACATGCAAATTAGTTATAAGTACGTGCAAATAAACTGTGAATATTAAATAGCGACCGAGCTTGGCTGGGATCAATACTACTCTAATTTCATCACTCATCCCCATCTTCGCAAATTAGCCAAGAGGCACAAAACGCGAAGTACAATAAACTAAATCAATCAATCAATCAATTATTATTATTATTATTGATTTGCTTTATTTTACTTCGCTTATTGTAAACTGGCCGCGGTGGCTCAGTCGGTAACGCGTCTGACTACCATGCTCAAGGTTCCGGGTTCGATCCCCGGCCGGTTCAAATCCGGGAACTTTTCTAACGGTGGAAGCGGCCCCGGCGCCTACCCAGCGTCGAATAACATGGGTACCTGGGGGAAACCCTGGGGGGTAAAAGCGGTCAGGGGCGTGATGCTGATCACATCACCCCCACTCACGACCGGATCAAGAAAGTGTGGGGCGTTACCCCCACACCCCCTATACGCCTTCATGGCGTGGTGCTATGCACAGGGGAACACTTTACCTTTACCTTATTGTAAACTAACAGCTAAAATTACATAAATTGTCTCACAAAAATGTGCACGCTACCTTTCCTCAAAACAAAATCAATTAAGACAAGAGTAATTTCTCTGTCTGGTAATTACTGAGAACAATGATATACTGCGAGCGAAGCGAGGAAGAACATTTTTGGATCCAATTTTTTTGCAGGCTGAAATAAATATTGATTTAATAGGGCGAAAATAATTTCACGGGACGCCAATGCATTCTCTCCTTTACAAGTTTTGTGCTTCCCCGATGTTGTAATGGTAAGTTAAAATTGTCACATTGTGATCAAGGGGTCCCGGGTTCGATACCCGGTGGAGGCACATGGCACAGTGGTTCGTATCCCACTTTAAACTGTAGGTCCAGTCCTGATGTCCCTCATGGTGAACTACAACAGACATGGTCGATAAACTCTCGTAAGAAGGACTTTGCATACTTTTTGCATCTCCTTCTGGTTTTCAGCTGTGCCCTGTTTGACCACCTCCTGGTTTCTCTACGTAAGTTCCGCACGAAATTTCTAGCCAAGTATATGCTGCTCCTCGCTAGCACTACATCAAGGGAATGACACGCTAGTATTGTTAACGACATAATTTTCAGGTCCGAAGGCTCTTCAAAATGTTTCCCACAGACAAGTTTTCCATTACGCCACACAAGGCAACTCTTGACGTCTTTTAATTTGTTATGCGTACAATAAAAATACAAGAAAAAGGATAAATAACAGATATCAAATTTTATTCTGATGTCTAAACTCTTGTTTTGAATGAACGAAATTTAAATAAAATAAGTGAAATTAATTTTTATGCAATAAAAATTGTTTTGTGATGCACAAGAACGCAATCATTTTTCACACAATAGAATAAATGACAGAATTAATATGTACGGGGAATTTCATTTCATTGCTTGACGTAAACCGTAATTCGTGTTTCCTTTCCACTAAAAAATAATTATCTTGAAATTTTATAATTCCCTATCGCACATCTGTGCTGAACCTCGTATTCTCAAAGTTTACATAATCTTTCATAACTTGCCACTACTATCGGCGTCAAATATACTGTATTAAGCCCTCGGTTTACATATTATAAAATTGTATTCGGTGGGAGGAGAAAAGTCAAGTAAGCCTTGTTGTAAAGCTTCAAGTTTCTACTTTTTAATAATAATTTATTTTCTTAATGGCACCGTGCAGTTCACAATAAAATGTACACATAATATTGATATTCTTTTTGTTTTTGAAGTTATATTATTTTTGCACATCTGTGGGAAACTCAAACGCAGATCTTTACAAGATACTTCAAAAA
This sequence comes from Lepisma saccharinum, assembly GCF_977018435.1. Taxonomy (NCBI): domain Eukaryota; kingdom Metazoa; phylum Arthropoda; class Insecta; order Zygentoma; family Lepismatidae; genus Lepisma; species Lepisma saccharinum. Next base: position 20,917,169 of record NC_139231.1, on the reverse strand, counting down.
TGAAAATTTCAGGGAAAGGTCAAAACTTGAAGCGTATAATTACAAATTCAATGAGCTCGTAAGAGACCGTTGATACAACTCATATGATCCTAATCCAGAAGTTTGACGTATGTACCTCAAATATAACCAGATATATTAATTATATATTTACTCCTAATATGGTAAATGCGTGCATGACTTATGGCAGGACGCGGCAAATCTCAGAGTACGGGGGCTGCAGGCAAGTTCCATAACTTACCGCCTCATTACACGGCGTTTGTTACACTACACAAAATGGTAGTGTGTTCCTTTGATCCGAAGGAATAGGATATTCGTCATATTACTAATAATAGCCATTTTCTTGCTGTATTGTAGTTTTATGGTATGTTCAAACCTTTGTCCGATATTTACACGAATGTTACTTCTCAGCATTTAAATAGTCAGAATGGGTGAAATAGTGAGCACCATTCCATGAAGGCGATGAGATCTTACGAATCATTCGAACCAGGTATCCCGTCCCCTCTCTGTACAACAATAACGCACCCGCGATTAACTTCATATGAAAGGAAAGAAATGTGATTGCTAGTGATATCTATGCATTAAGTTGCCCAAAATATGTGCATCACAAGCCACCATGCCAAATTACATTACTTTATGTATTTCGAACAAGGCCTCATCTAAATTGTGCGTTATTTCGCAAAAATCAATTAATCTTGATGTAGACTAGCTCTGGCGGTTTCAACAATTAACGTGTAGCTACATCGAACTTCAGATATTCTTTTATACCTTCGTCGGTTTCACAGCTGCAACTCTTGAAATAATCAGTGGGCAATTGCAGCGTGTGTAGAATACTTCGCTGGACGTGCCTTCGCTTAGTAACGAAATCTTTCGTCTCGCTCTCCGTGTCAAGTTAGTGGTTAGACGTGCAGCTCGATGAGCAGGTAGGCGACGTTTGACGACAAAACGAACTTGCTCCACCACGTGCATTCGAGGCTAAAAACATGGGAGTCGGTTGTCAAGATAGATAATTCTGTCTGCTTCTTTCAATTCGCACAATGTGCAAAGATGAGACATGGAAATTTTACTTCTATTCCACGACCATCATTTTCATATGCATTGCATTACCACTGGTCGGGCCATTACTGAGATTGAAACATTGTAATTAAGCGTTAATTGTGGTTGTTCCACAAATGATAACGGCCATATATATGAGTGATATATTTCCAATTAAAACAAGATTCAATCACAAAACATTAATATCTTTACGACCAGTTTACAAGAATTTACACAAAATTGAATTCAGCTTACATACAGAACAGAATAAAAATTGCACTTCTCTTCTTCTTCTTCTTTTTTCCCATAATCTTGTGTAGTAGTAGTTGTGCTTTTGTGTTTTTTCTTGTGTAGTGGTTGTTATGTGTTTGTGTGTCTTGTGCAGTAGTTGTGCTGTGTAGTGTGTTTGGGTTTGTCTTGTGTAGAAGTTGTGGTGTTGTATGTGCCTCCACCAGGTATGAAACCCTAGTCCTCTTGGTAATAAGTCGACAATGTTACCACTACGTCATCCAACCATCCATACAGCCAATGGAACGGTAATGTCAGTGAAATTTCAATTGGTGGTAGAAAATTGTTCTACAGTAGTGTCATCCCTTCTATCTTTTTCACTAATCCACTAGTTTGAGCTTTGAGTGCCAAATAGACTAAAAAAAAACAAGTCTTCTGCGCAAGTAGGACTTCAGAGAGTTCCACCCAGGGTTTCGGAGCGGAGTGCGGAGCGTACTAAAGGAGCGCTCCGGAGCGACTTCGAAGCGTCATTTCTACTCCGCTCCTCGCTCCGGAGCGGAGTGGTTCGACTTCTTGAATCGCACGCTCCGATCCGGAGCGGAGCGTGATACAACAGCACTCCGCTCCGGAGCGGAGTGGTTCAGCTTTTTGAGAGACACGCTCCGCTCCGGAGCGGAGTGGTTCGACCTGTTGAGTCGCACGCTCCGATCCGGAGCGGAGCGTGATACAACAGCACTCCGCTCCGGAGCGGAGTGGTTCAGCTTTTTGAGACGTACGCTCCGATCCGGAGCGGAGCGTGATACAGCAGTACTCCGTTCCGGAGCGGAGTGGTTCAGATTTTTTAGACGCACGCTCCGATCCGGAGCGGAGCGTGAGGCAACAGCACTCCGCTCCGGAGCGTTGTGCTTTTGACAGCACGCTCCGATCCGTTTAGGAGTTTTTTTTACACGAATGCTGTAATGCAACTATGAATAATGGAATGGGCGCGTTAAAGCCGACTTCCGTGACGGAGTGGTTATAATGGGACCATATGGAAAAGAGCCTGCAGTCCTATTTCCACGTACTCTAGTTGTTTGTCTGTATGATCGCCCTCGCTTGGATGGGAGGGACACAGTGAATCATGCTTCCTTATGGCCCTAGTCGAACGGGTGAAGGAGGAGGTGCGCGGACACTTTTGACCGAAGCTTTTTTGTTTGTGGTCGCTCTACAGCACAGCACCCTATGACGTCAGGGATCCGTGGGGTATTTCAAATTTTGTATTGTGACTCTTAGATATAAGAGTTTGAATGTTATGTGTTGAATGGGTTACGAATAATTTCGAGCAATCAATTTTTTCTGCTTTACGGATTTTTCCGACCCACCTCCCCCATACAACAGACAGCTTCGTTTTGTGCCGTATTCCGTGTTCCTTGCAGGTGACTCAGTGCAATCGGCTAGCTCATTGGTCTTGTGCCCTTTTCAAGAGGGGAGGAGGGTGAAACTGGTACATAGCTTGTTTGTGTGTGCTTTCGGGGTTGAGAACTTCGTTCGCTGCGCTGTACGTTGCGTTCGACTTATCCGTACATGGTAGAGACATCGCCTTTACCAGACAGATCAAGTGTTGCCAGTTGTATTCGAATTATGCTACACCAATTCTGGCTAGATTGTTCTCTTTTAAAAGTATTACTATTACTTGCGCGTGTTATTCTTCTCTTCACTGTCATAAAAAGAAGCCTTTAAAAGCTGTGTTCTCTTGTATCATTACATGCATATTATGTGTGCTTGTCAACGGTGATGTATGGACATTTAATGAAATTTTTAACGCCGCTGATACATGGACGTCTTCAGGATTTTTTCCAGGAAGGGACAAGCAAGATATTTGTCCAAGGGAGGGGGCCAGAATGAGGCAGAATTTCCCCAAAATAGTATTACTCCCATTAAAAATATTCTACAATTTGAAGTTATCATGTTCCTGCAACGCCCTTGCAATAATTAACATATATTACTGTGACTGAAATGAAATTATATGCGTGAAATATGTACTTCTTGATTACCTTTAATTTCCGGGTGGCGTGGCCCCCTCCATTTCCGAACGTCCATGCGAATGGAGAAATCATTCCAACCAGTATCATTTAATATAATAATAAGGTGACTAGATTTGTTAAATCAATATAAAAGAACGAAAAAAATCCGTAATTGTTAATTCTATGCATCATAAGCCAAGAGAATCATGGAAGATCTATACTGTAATAATGAATTGAAGGAAACCATGCAGAGTTTTTATTTATAGTCTACATATTCAAGTAGGAATGGAATGGTGCACAAAACGAATTAGAAATATGTATGTAAAAGAAAACCAAGTATTTCGATAAAGTTATTTCTATAATTGTAATCAACAATAACCAATTGTCCTTTCAACTAAGTATAAGTTTCAATTTGTTTTTTCCGGACTTTACCTTGCCTTTAATCGTACATTTCTCATGATCCGTAATTTTAAACAAATCCTAGATAAGTCGGTAAAAAAATAGGACCCCGAAACTATGGAAAAGAATTATACTGTGATAGAGAAACAAACACAAAGGAAACACCAATGACATTAACGCGGGTCAAACCAACACCATTTGTCGTTGAGAGCTCGCTGAAATATTCCCATGGAATTCATTATTCGTCTGATATTGAATACCCAATGATGCTTTCTGTTATGTAATAGACATTTATGAAGTGAATACATTATTAGAACTTTGCCAGATTTCAGAAAAAAAACACACACACACACACATACGTAAAAGATATGCATAAGAGGTTGTTCATTTGGAAATGAATTTCCGAGTTGTATTTTTATGATTTTGTGAATAGATTTAAAGGAAAGTGGCATCTCTTATTGTTAAACAGAATTACAAATGTATATTTGCTAAAGGATTAATTTATCACAATATACATTGCAATTATACATTCAACATACGTTGAAACAATGCCTTTTGTTATGAACTTTTGGTGGATTTAAGACTCAACAATACGCTATCGAGAATAGACCTACAGTTTAAATCCTACCTAAAGTGGGATTCGAGCCACTATGTTCCTCCACCGGGTATCGATCCAAGTGCCCCTTCATTACAAGGAGACGTTGTTACCACTATGTTATCGGGGTACAGGGCGCTACTTTTTTTTTCAGTACACATTTATCAATTCTCTCATTATCATCGTCGCGATTAGCTAAAATTCAAAGCTAAGTTACAAAAATCAAATCAAATGCCATCAGTGAGGAAGGCACGTATTGCTCGCAGCCCTGTTTTTCAAAATGAAACCATAAAATTCAGGACATGACCCTATCCAAGTAGATAATATTACTTTTTGTGTTTATCACGGTTATTAAGGTTTATACATCTTGTTTCGACTTATCTGCTGACTACACATTGTTCATTACTGAAAACTTGCTTTCAGTTTGCTGTGTACAATGTACTCAATACAAAAAATATTAATTTTATACGTATACGTTTTCTGGCTTTCTAGACTCAGAAAGTTAAATATAGCAACATTCCATTCGTCGTCTTTCCAAAATTTTTCAATTTTCTTATAACCATCATGCCTATTTCCAGGTTACTGCTTACAAACTTGAAATGTTAGATATGGCAAACAGACATTTTGTAATTTTTGCAGTAGTATACGTATGTAACCATTAAATACCTATTTCAACTTCCTGCCTTTAAAATTGGGAAAAATAATCGATATGACAACCCTGTATTTCATACTATTTAAATTCCCCTGTTCGGCTGTATACGAACAGCATTCCGATTTTCGACTTTATACCTTCATAAAAGTAAACCAAATGTGGCAACTTACATTTTTGGTTAAGCCGGTTTTCAACTTTCTAGTCTCAGGATTTTTAAAAAGTTAGATATGAAAACTCTGTATTTCAAATTAAAACGTTTCCTTATTGGCCGACGGTAACATTAATAAGCATGATTCCGATTTTCAACTTCATACATTCAAAAATGGAAAAGTTAAAATTAGCAACCTGAATTTCCAATTACTTTAAACTTTTCCCTTTCGCTACATTCAAAGTATCATACATAACCAGCGTAAAAGAAAGTTAGATATGACAATCATGCACCAGCGAGTGTTTTGCATGAACACCTATTAGCCTTTATCTTCCTCCGTACAAGTTGCTTCGCCTTTCCTCTGGCCTTTTAGAAGGTCGAATGGATTCTCTGCAGTAATTTCGCCAGTGTTACTCGAACCAATATTCCGAAATAACTCACTTCTCCCGCGGCGTGGACTGTAACTTCGGGCCGATATGCCGAAGTGCTTAGCCGGAACCAGAAGTTGAACCGAAATGAGTTTCAGTCGCGATCCCTGGTGGCAGGAAATGAGAGTGGTTCCATTCTCTCAACTTATAAAACCACAGGTGACACACCTGCTATTGAAATATATTGTCCCCAGAAGTAGTAGTAGAGTAGTAAAAGTGATAATGAAAATGTAATAATAATAATAATAAAAATAATATCGCTCTCTTCACGAAAACAGTCCAGTGAAGATCGAAGCTTCCCCTTGCCTCCTCCACACCCCTGGCCCTCCAGGTTTGCCACACTTCTTCTACGCTTCACAGTCGACACATTGCGCGTTGTACAGTCACGGACAGTACGTATGCGGTTCATTGTGCCTTCCCTGGTGTATTGTGTAAGGATCATTCCTTGCTTATTGGCAACACTGTAGGTGAGTGACGTAATTTTTCTGGACTGTTTCCGTGGCGTTAGCTTTAGTAATAATCAGTTTTATAACAACAATAACGGGCGATTTTCAAATGCCGTAAAAATTTCACAAACAAAATTACTAATGTACTCGGAACCTTTGATCGTTAGTTTTCTATATACACTCGTATTATCCAACCTCGGAGCGCTCCGGAGTCGCTCCGGAGCGGAGTGGGCAAGTTCTTAGAATATCGCTCCTCGCTCCGGAGCGGAGCGTCACAAGGTATCGCTCCGCTCCGGAGCGGAGTGAACCATTTCCTAAAATTTCGCTCCTCGCTCCGGAGCGGAGCGAGAAATTTTCCGATTCCCGCTGCTCCGCTCCGGAGCGGAGCGGGATAAGACATCGCTCCGCTCCGGAGCGGAGCGAACCATTTCTTAGAATCTCGCTCCTCGCTCCGGAGCGTTGGCAACAGTCGGAGCGTTGATCCCCTCCGCTCCGAAACCCTGGTTCCACCAATAAGTGCACGAGTGCATGGAGGGGAAATGCGGCTGCAGCTACCAGCACTGCTTTGTTCCCTCCACTTGCTTTCTCCCCTTCTCTATTGTTGTGCATGGTGCTGCTCCACAGATTCAAGGTACGTAGCGTAACCAGGCTATGAAAAAGTACTTGAAACAATCATGTGTAGAGTTCAACAATATGAGAATGACAGACAAGAATGGTATTTTTCTGAGGTAACTAATGCAAATATTTGCATGCAGCTCATCTTCATATTTTCAAAATAGAATTAAAATTGTATATTCTATCCATCTACAGCACATGGGGTACTATAAAATATTACTAGGGCTGAGCCGATACCACTTTGAACCTATACCAATACTCTCGCCGATACCGATGCTTGAAAACTGTAACAATTAAAAGTTGCTCAAAATATATTTTGATGTTAAGTGATTACGTATTCCACTCTCAATAATAATTATATACATCCATTTTCCAAGATTTTTGCTTAAAAATATTTTAGAATTACATCAGAATATTATATTACATGTTATGTTATCACAAAATTAAGTTTTTTGACACAAAACTTGTGAATGTTTTTGAAAGAAACTCTAATTTTGCATAAAGTTCCAAGATAATTACACTGCGCGAAAGTGTCGCATAGCATTTTGGTCTTTCATGGAATTTTTAAAAATGCCGGAAAAGTATCGTCAAATAAATACCAGCAGATAATTTCCAATACCGATACCACTGTATTGGCTGACACCGATACATCTAAATATTACAAAATATTAAATATATTGTTTAAATGTAGCACATATGAACAAAAAAAACATCAAAATGTGTGCATTTTTGCGGAACGCAGCACGAGTAGAGGAGCGCACACAGTGAGTGAAAGTGTGCGCACGCATTCAAACTTTACTCGCAACAGGGCAAATTTTAGTAGCAAGCTTTTTATTATTGGTATCAAATTAAATATAATTTTATACTCGACAAGTGTAGTAGTTGTGCTGTCTAGTATCTTTTCTTTGTCTTGCGTAGTGATTGTGCTGCCTAATTTGTTTGTGTTTGTCTTGTGTAGTAGTTGTGGTGTGTAGTTTGTTTATATTGTGTTATAGTTGTGATGTGTTTGTGTGTGTTTTGTGTAGTAGTTGTGCTGTCTAATGTGTTTGTGTTCGTCTTGTGTAGTAATTGTGCTGTCTAATGTGTTTGTGTTTATCTTGTGTAGTAGTTCCTCCATTCATGTTGGGGGTTAGGCGTAGAGTTGACAACTCTGCACTGTAAAAAAAAAAAATCAAGAAACAGCAATATAAGGCCATGGATGTTCCCAAGGTAAAATATTCCGGAGGTAAAATAGTCCCCCGTTCGGATCTCCGGGTGGGGACTACTTTGGGAGGTCTCTGGACTAAGGATAAGATCTACGTTAGGAATAAGGATATTAAATTAGGCACCTGGAATGTTCTGAGCCTTTACCGGCATGGGGCATTTCAGTGTACAGTTAATGAGATAGTTAAGTATAAATTAGATGTAGTAGCTGTCCAGGAAGTTAGGTGGCCAGGAGAAGGGAATTGTAAAACTAAAAATTATACTTTTTTCTATGGTGGTACTGGAACAGGCTTTTTCATAAATAATAGAATTATGTCGGCTCTTAAAACAGTAGAATTTATTAATGATAGGATATCATATGCAGTTTTACAGGTTAAGTGGTGTAAAATTATTTTAATAAACATACATCCACCAACGGAAGATAAAGATGATAATACTAAAGATGATTTTTATACAGAGTTAGAACAGGTCTTTGATAAATTTTCTCAGTATGATATGAAAATTCTGTTAGGTGACTGTAATGCACAGATTGGCAAAGAAGAGACATTTAAACCCACGATTGGTAAAGAAAGTCTTCATGAATTAAGGAATGATAATTGTATAAGATTGATTACTTTTGCAACCTCCAAGAATTTAATTGGGAGAAGTACAACTTTTAAACATAAAGATATCCATAAATATACCTGGTCTTCTCCAGATGGTAAAACTCATAATCAGATAGATCATATTCTCATTGATAAGAGAAGGCATACTAGTATAATTGACGTTCGTACACATAGAGGTGCTGACTGTGCCAGTGACCATTATTTAGTAATTGCTAAATTAAGAGAAAGACTCTCAGTGATAAATCATAAGCAACAAAATCTAAAAGTTATAAAATTTGACACAGAAAAGTTTACTGATGAAATAATTAAGAAAGATTACCAAATTAAACTGTCAAATAGATTTGATGTTTTGCAGGATTTCAATGATGATGAAAATATAAATGAAACACACGTAAATAAGAATTGGGAGCACATACGTAATGCAATAGAATCAGCAGCTAAATAAAGTATAAGATACCATAAACCGAGAAAAAGTAAGCCATAGTTTGATAATGAATGTCATAATCTAATAGAAATAAGAAATCAGGCTAGACTTAGGTGGTTAAATAACTCTGATGATACAAATCTAAACAATTATAATAGAATAAAGCGAGAAGTTAACCGCACGTTTAGAAGTAAAAAAAGAGATTACTTGAAAAGCAAAATTAACGAAATTGAAACAAACAGCAAAAATAAAAATATCAGAGATTTATATAAAGGTGTAAATGAGTTTAGAAAGGGGTGGCAACCTAAAGTAAAACAGTAACTAGCTGACCCAAGCGATATTCTAAATAGATGGAAGAACTACTTTAATGACCTTTTAAATGTCCATGTAGGAGATAAATCAGAAGTAAATGAAGTGCACACAGCAGAACCTTTAATTCCAGAACCTAACTTGACTGAAGTTAAAGATGCTATTAAAAGGCTAAAGAATAACAAAGCACCTGGCATTGATTTAATACCAGCTGAGTTAATTAAATATGGTGGAAATTCATTAATATGTCAAATTCATAAATTAATTTGTTTAATATGGAATAAAGAAGAAATCCCTCAACAGTGGAAAGAATCCATAATTGTTCCTGTGTTTAAAAAAGGTGATAAAATGAACTGCAATAATTACCGTGGAATTTCTCTACTCTCGACAGCATACAAAATATTTTCTAACATTCTTTTAACAAGACTAACACCATATGCTAATGAAATTATAGGTGATTATCAATGTGGATTTAAACGTAACAGATCAACTATAAATCAAATTTTTCACATCAGACAGACACTTGAAAAAAAGTGGGAATATAATAAAAATGTCCATCAGCTATTCATTGATTTCAAAAAAGCATATGATTCTGTCAAAAAAGATAAATTATATAATATATTAGTAGAGTTTGGAATACCTAAGAAGCTTGTTAGTATGACAAAAATATGCACCAGTGAAACAGAAAGTAAAATTCGCGTGGGTATTAATATGTCTGACAAATTTACAATTCATGATGGGTTAAAACAAGGAGATGCATTATCTCCATTGCTCTTTAATTTTGCCTTAGAATATGCTGTTAGGAAGGTAAAAGAAACTAAAGAAGGACTAAAATTAAATGGTGTGACTCAGTTGTTAGCATATGCAGATGATGTAGACTTACTGGGGGATGATGTGAATACAAATAAGAATAATGCTAAAATATTTTTCAAAACTGCTAAAGAGATAGGTTTGGAAGTTAACAAAGAGAAAACTAAATATATGCTTACACGCCGAAACCAAGTGTTAGGTAATAATCAAAATCTAATTATTGATAACAACTCGTTTGAACCAGTTTCCAAATTCAAATACTTAGGAGTAATATTAACAAATGAAAATTATATTAAAGAGGAAATAAAAAGTAGGCTTAATTCAGGAAATGCATGTTACTTCTCTCTTCATAAACTTTTGTCTTCTCGTTTAATATCTAAGAAACTAAAAGTTAAAAATATACAAAACCATAATTTTGCCTGTAGTATTATATGGGTGTGAAACTTCGTCCCTTACATTGAAAAAGGAACATAAATTGAGTGTATTTGAAAATAAGATCCTTAGGAAAATCTTTGGACCTAAAAGGGATGAGGAGACAGGTGAGTGGAGAAAGTTACATAATTTAGAAGTACATAATTTGTATTCATGTCCAGATATTATTAGAATAATTAAATCAAGAAGACTTAGGTGGGCAGGCCATGTGGCACGAATGGGAGAGGAAAGAGGAGTTTACGGGATTCTTGTTGGGAAACCTGATGGTAAGAGACCTGTAGGAAGGCCAAGACGAAGATGGAGGGACAACGTTGAGATGGACCTAAGGGAAATCGGTAGGGATGGAAAAGAGTATATAGAACTTGCTCAAGATAGGAAAAGATGGACGGCCTTTGTTGCTGCAGACATGAACCTTCGGGTTTAAGAAGGCTAGAGAGTTAGTTAGTTAGTTAGTTAGTCTTCTTCTTCTTCATACACTGAAAGTTTTGGCCTTCTCAACAATTTCTCTCCATTTTTTCTGTCCTGGATGCACTTCCACCATTTGTTGATATTCATATCTTTCAGGTCTTTAATAACATCATCTATCCATTTGTTATTTGATCTGCCTTTTGCTCTCGTTCCTATTGGGTTCCATTTGTATATCTCTTTAACTAGCCTTTTCTCTGGCATTCTATGATGCAACACGCACCCCACGTTGTGGACAAAGAAAACTTGCAACATGTTTTCGTTTACATTGGACCCAGGGGAGGGCGTGTGTGGGGTGCAAGTTTACCCATTGCTGCTAACTAATTTCTTTGTCGGAAAACATAAAACTCATATACTCTCAGGGCTTGCTGGGTTTAGAACACTAAATACAAAAGGTAAGGCTCAGAAATCATAAACGGAACTATATAAATTGAATAGAATGATTTAAAGATCAAGGTACAGCACGAGATAAAAGAGACAGAAACTATTACCAGGCATGGTGTGACTAAACAATAAATTACCTTACAAATTATCCATTTATTAATACTGTTCTTAATTTACTAGCTGCCCAAAAGATGGCGTGAAGTTCACGATTTGTACATTTTTCTTCAGAACGCCAAACGGTGATACTACAATCACATTTCAACACTCTGAAGTTCAATTACATAAGAGGCCTACAGATGCCACTAGTTTACAATTGACTTGTTTAACACATTACTCTGAACAGTATTATTAGCATCTACTACCTTCACCCTAGGAGCTTGAATTTAATTACACCTTAGTTGATTTTTAATTAAAACTGAAGGTGGAACAATTAAGAACGCGCCCCTACTACATTAATATATAATAATTAAAACCGGGTGATAAAGGAGCGGTTCGACAAGACAACTCTGTCCCGAAAATATACGGGGACAGGCATCGAACCCGGAAAGAGAGAGAGACCCAACAAAGCGACACGGCTGGGGAGCCGGCATCAGGCCTGGGAGGACAGGGGATCATTCATTTATTGTTTTTCCCTTTATATTTCTTTCATATATATGTTTTCCCTCCATGTGAGGAAATATAGGAAGGGTCCGACGGAACAGCACGGCTGGGGAGCCGGGATCAGACCTCAGGGAAGGGTCTAGTGTTGCCCACGGGACGAGACGGGACAGGCTTTTAAAAATTCGAGACGAGACGAGATTGATCATGTGTCCCGAGAGAAACGAATATTTTCGAGACGAGACAGCATTTCACAGCATTTCCACGAGACAAGACAGGCCAAAGTCTCGTCTCGTGGGCAACACTAGAAGGGTCCGACAAAGCGTCTCGGCCAAAGGCCGGCATCAGGCCCAGGAAGGTTTTGGGGAGATGAGAGTCTCTCAGGTTCTCATCTGGTTGCTGTAAATTCACCAACTAACTACCTCGGCTCGAGCTTGCTGCTTATATACACTCGGATCAGCGCCGTTGCGGCGCCGCGACGAACTACCAGCTCTCAGCACAACCATATGAGACTAGTCAACAAGAGTCAAATTACCATATCAATACGGATATCAAGTCATTAAGGTTCATTATATACAGCAAAACATATTACAATGGAACCTTAAGATAAAGACAAAAATCTTTAAGCAAATTCACTTAACCTACCAATTAAATAGTTTACAAAGAAACACCACAAGGTTCAGTTTGCATTATTGCCTAATGAGCATATAACCCTAACAACAGTGGCGTAGCGTGATTCTATGAATGGTGTAAGCCTTCCTTAGATAAACCTGATCTGAATATTGGATAAAGAAAAACCAAAGATATTTTAACTAAATAGAATCTATTTGAATGTAAGTCATGCATGGGCATACTCAATTTCAAACACAAAATGCACACACTCTATGTTATATATAATAGCATATGTATGTATTACTTAATGAAAATTCTCATTTATTCTGTAACTCGATCCGACGATCCTTTAGTCTGAACACCTCCATCACGTCGTCGTAGAATCCGGAGTTTCTGGTCAATTTCTTTAGCAGCTCCTTTTCAATGGATATTAGTCCCAAGTCAGATTTCCTTGCCTGAGTCTGTGTGCTGCGTTGAAATTTAAGAATTCTCTTCAGTGCAGAAAACGACTTTTCCACCGACGAGCTTGAGGCAGGAACAGTGAGCAAGAATTCTGTTAGTTTGTACACTTGTTCAACAGCTTCGTTCAAATGGGTAGTACGCAAGTACTCATGAAGTTCAAACACACTCTTTACTCGATATTCGGCTTCAGAATAAATTACCTGTAGCTCAACTTTCAACTGGTAGCAATTGACAAATTTCGCATACAGCTTAGTTAAGGACACAAACTCTTCTTCTGGAAAGGCCATGTCATATTTTTATTCTTATTATTCTTTTTCTTTCACTAAAGAGCCATTTGTGGGAAATGCGTAGGATACAATTTGCAAATGCAAATGCATTCGAGAATATTACTCATTATCATGGTTACGATATTTGCGCACATTTTGAAAAGCATATCAAGCAACTTAGTCAAAGGAAAAGGTAAAATAAATCTGTAAATCATAACGCTAAGTATTACGCGTATGCTTTTAACATTACGGGCAACTGGGATGCACGCCCCTAACTTTGCGCGCGCTGCCGGATCTAGGATTGCCAGACATTCCTCTTTTATCTTTAACTTCGCTGCTTCTAATGAAGGTAATATCCAACATTAAACCATCTCTTTGTGAACTTAATAGTTAGTTTACACATTTAAAATGACACCCGTTTTGTTAGCTACACCTCCCATCAAGCATTGTTGAAACAACCCGGGAGTCGATTTTCTTGGTTCTCTTCCGACCGTGGCAAACAGACGCAGCGGGGACAGAAATCTCGCCAGTTAGCACCCACTGGTAATGCGCCTTACAGTGCGTGAGAATCGAGGCGCCCTGTCATTGGTTGAGAAGATACTACATAAGCAAACACACCCGCCATGGGCGAGTCCAAATCATTTCTTCCATTCACCCGCACTTAAATCCTCTCAAGAAGCCTTACAGAGAAACAACTCGAATCAAATTAAGTCCTCAATTGTTTCGTTAAAAGTTCTACTTGAAGTCTGATATTGCTATGTGTGTTCAAGCGATAAATACGGGAATGAAATACGTTTTCTTCAATAATTTCAACTTGTAAGGTGGACTTACAAGCCTTACGTGGGCACTACGCCGCTGCCTAACAATCAAATAGTAACCTAGCTTCACGCCGGGCACGTTACAATGAACATATATTTTTCTTATTACTTTTCTTTCAAATACTGATAATCTTTGTTTGTAGGAGTCTTTGAGTGTCCATGTTTCACATGCATATGTAACTATAGGTCTTATTATGGTATAATAAAACCTCAGTTTGGCACTCTTTGATATTTGTTTACTTTTGAATAGTTCCAAAATGGCATAAAAAGCTTTGTTTCCGGAAACATTGATTTCTTCTTCTATTGTGTTATCTCTATTCACTATTGATCCTACGTATTTGAAGGATTTTGTCTGTTCTATATGATCATCATCTATGGTCAGTTCTTCCATTCCACCCTTACCTCTCGCACATCTTAGGTATTTTGTCTTTTGTGCATTTATTACAAGGTCAATTTGCTTGGATTGATGTTTCAGCTGTTGAAATGTTTCAATTAAGGATTTTTTAGATCTTGCTGTGAGTACTATGTCATCTGCATAAGCGATGCATTGTTTAAGTCTCGTAGATATATTGCCTCTTAGATCCAAGTGTTTCATAATTGAATCTATGATTATACTAAATATTGTTTCCGATAGAGGGTCGCCTTGTTTCACTCCTAGCTCTACTTTAAATTCTTCAATAAGTTCATTGTTTATTTTGACTCTTGCTCTGTTGTTTTAGTGTCAATGCTATTAGTGTTATTAGTTTGTATGGTACTTCGTATAATTTCAGGGAGTTTGTTGCCTTGCTTCTGTAGTCTCAATGGAATGCATGACTGTAATCAATAAATATGTTGTGCAAGTCAATGTTATATTCATGGCATTCCTCAAAAAATTCTCACTGCAAATATGTTATATGTAGTTGATCTATTTGGCCGGAATCCCATTTGGTGTTCTCCTAGATTGCTTTCAATAATCTCTGTTAACCTCTTATTTAACAATATGGCAAATATTTTGTACCCTATGTTTAACAGTGTTATTGGTCTATAGCTGTTACAGTTTAGTCTGTCACCTTTTTTGTATATTGGGCACACAATTCCTTTGTTCCACTACGTTGGTATTTGCTCTCTTTCCCATATGTTTAATATCAGTTTATGCAATTTCTGTTTTAACGCTCTACCTCCATTCCTGATTAGTTCTGGTGGTATATTATCTTTTCCTGCAGCTTTATTTGCTTTTAGATTTTGTATTACTGCGCATATTTCATTCCATTCGCCCATTGGTACTTGCATATTCACCATTCCTGTCTTATTATATATTCTGCTAAAGTATTCTGTCCATCTATTTAGAACTTGCTCTTTCTGTGTAAGGAGATTTCATTTAGCATCCTTACATAATGAGGGTTTACAAATTTTAAAAGAACAGAGTTAAAATCATTTTGCCTTGGTATTGTCTAAAAACAGATACTTCTGGCTTTCCAATTAAGTACAATATATATTATATATATATTCGATTGAGGTTGACAGTAAGTACGGGAGCTTCAAAACAATCAAACAATTTAGCATATTTTTTTTTTTTGCCTTCGCCGAAATTACAATTTTTCGTGAACGCTAAGCGTACAGCTTTAAGAATGGGGGATTTTATATCACTCTATACTTCTCAATTGCTTCTTGTGCTATTTATTTATAATCGAACAGGGCGACCCTAACTCAACATGTGTCATCGAAGTGTCCGCTTGAATTATTCTGAATTTGACCATGTAAGTAACCTTAGGCGCTTTTCCTTTTGTGTCCACCCTCTTATCTCTTAGACAGTGAATAAGTGAGTCTGCTGGATGGATTTGTTTTCTTTTTACATGGATTATTACATAGAAATACTATTCAACACTCATATTTCGCATTTGTATTTCAACAGTTCAATGCATGTCATTTTTTATGATCCGTTCGCAGAATCCTAAAAAGTAGAACCGAGAGGTAAATATGATGTTTAAAAAATTAACAATTAAACATCACATTTTCTGTTGAAATTATGTATATCATTTTAATATTTTTAATATTTACATGTTAGTATCTGACTAGCACATTGATTAATCAAATCCTTTCTCCTTTCCTCATTTTCCCAATTCATCTCTCAAATGAGATTGAAACTGGTTTCTATATTTAGTACTCGTTCTGAAGTAAAATCAGTTTCCCGAAGCTCGTTTACAATTTAAAGAATGAAATTTACAAATTTGCAAATTTAAGTTTCGATAAAAAATATTGATTGATTGATTTAGTGTGTTAAGTTCACTTTATGCACAGTAAGGCTAATCGGGACTGGAACTATAGTTTAAAGTGGGATCCGAACCACTATTTGCCTCCATCGGGTATCGATAAAAAATATGATTTATATTAGAAATATTTAGTTTTTGTCAAGTTTACTTAACAATTAGATGAACTATAATCACAATCCTACATTTATCTTCCAATATGTCAAAAAGTCATCGTCTTGTATACAGACACTTTAAGACCCTTTTCAACGCATTTAAATGTTTCCAGGTAGATGCTTCAATTAAACCAACCAGCGCCGCAATTTAGTGGAAGAGGTTTACGGTAGTTTGAATACGGATATGATGTATAAGAAAGTGTTCACTACTATAGACAAAGTAAAGTTTATGTATTCATTAAAATGAGATTCTTTCATTGGTAGCTTTTTGCGTTTGTCAGGGGTAACAGAGGTAAAATTTAGATGATGTACGTAGTTCGAAGTGGTGTTCAGGGGATGTATTGTACACAGTGGCGCAACCACAGGGGGAGGGCCAGGGGAGGCATTGCCCCCTCCAACCTTGGAGGAAAATCAATTCTAGGGGGGCAAACACTGACTTTCAAGAACACTTGCAGGGAGCAGAGAGGGACAATTGCTCCATCGATTTCAAATCTAATACAAATAAAAATACATTTCATAAAATTTTCTTGCGCGCCTCGCGCTCGCACTCCCTGCTTTCTTCCTATAGTCTCCTCAAGTTCAGAGCCGTAAGTAGCTAGGGCGTTTTGCCGAACGATCTAAATGAAAAAAGTTGTAAAAGAGAGAATGTCATGGTACCCCGTGAAATTATTTGCGCCCTATTAAATCAATATTCTTTTCAGTTTGCAAAATATTGGATCTAAAAATTTTCTTTCTCGCTTCGCAAGCAATATCATTGGTTTCTGTAATGAATCGTAAATTACTAGACAGAGAAGTAAGACTTCTCTCAATTGATTTTTTTGTCTTAAATGCATGAACAATTGTTTTGAGGAAAAGAGCGTGCATGTTTGAGACAATTTATATCATTTTTGCTGTTGGTTTATTATGAGGTGGATGAATTGATTATATAATATATTTCATTAATATAGGTGTGTTTCACCTACGACACAAACTGTTGCATTGTGGCTTCGAACAGCCTTGGATAAGTCCAGTTCTTGTAAGTATACAGAGTCCAAGCGGGCGGACGGGAGATACTAAACCAGACATTCGTGATTTAAAACAAACGTGCAGTTGATGCAGATATAACAAACGCTACGTGGTGGATATTTCCTTGCAAACGACAAATAAAATTGATCGCAATCATGGCGGCTGTGCACATCGTGACGTCACATGAAACCCAGCTACATGTTGGACATATATGTTTTAAATAAACTTTGAATACTTACACAATTTAGTGTTAGTGTGTTGCATATGTATTTTCTTATTTTACGTCACTCCATGTTGCATATGCGTAAAGCGTAAGTTGTACATGAACGTTATGCATGTTATATGTAAAAAAAAAAAAAGAATTATATTCGGAATGCATTCTCTGCCATTTAAAAATACAGTTTGTATGTTTGTTTTCCATTATTAGTTAATGTGAAATTGAACGTTATGAAAAAATATTTCAAATCGTTTGTTCTAACAAAATGCTTGAGCAGTAACTTCTACCCTATTTTTGCGTAATGTACGAGGATAATAACGTCTTCGACATTTCTACTACTACTCATAATAATAATTATTATTATCATTATTATTATGCTATTATTGTTATTTGTAGGGCTACGTTTAACCTGGTACTTGCCCCCCCCCACAAGAAATCGTGGTTGCGGCTCTGATTCTACGCCAGTAAACCAGGATCCCTCTGCGCCAAAGTTGTTATTATGTCCTGTCCTATACGACATGTCCTTTGTGGTGAAATGGTAATACGTAACATACTACGGAACCAAAGACTCTAGACGTGAATGTGTCATTGTATTTGTCCTTTATCTATTTTTATGAAATCGAATTGAACCCTGTTATCGTGAGTAACCTAAAATTTAAATAAAAAAGAAAAAGCGATATAAAATAACTGAAATAGAAATCACAATATATTACATTAGGTACCTTGTATCCACCTTGAGCAGGTTTAAGAATTGGTCTCACTTCCTCGTTCCTCATTATTTTCATCGAGAGTCCCCCAACCAGCATTTTAGTAGGAGAGCTCCTTGGGTAAGTGGAGTCTTGTGTATCTGAAATTAAAACCTTTTATCACATTTTATTTTCATCATTTCCCGGAAAGTTCTTATGTGAAAATGTGGAAATGCGATAAATTTTATATGAAAAAATAAATTTAAATTAAAAGAAAAATATATATTGGGCCATTCAATATTATTTCGAACAATCTTCCATCAAAACAAAAATATTTGACTGTCTTGAAACTGTACCAAATTATTGTTTGAATTCATAGAATTTCAAGTACTCAAAGTCTCATTGGAAACATATCTGTGATAATTAACACATGAGGATAATCACCGGCGTAATTTACAGGTCCGCAGAGACCACAATGAGAGCGGGGAAGAAGCTTAAGGGGGATGGGGCGAAAAATAATACAAATATTTTTCATATTTCTCAGGTACAACATTCACGCAAATTTTTAAGATAAAGTTGCTTGAACATTTTTACTCGTTTAATCTTGTCTTGAGTATAAAAAACACCTTTTCTGGTCTTTTGTTTTTTCTTTGCCTTGTACCTCCTATTTTGATCTGTTAACCACACGCATTTCACTCTCGTTAAGAATATGTCCAGGCCAAAGTTATGATGGTGCAACGTGTATGTCCAGGATTTATAATGAGGTTAAAGCTACAATTGCAGGAAAACAGAAAACCGCGAAATTCGTTCACTGTACAGCCCATAATTCATATTACTGAAGTAACACAGTTTTGCCAAACCGTAGAAAAATATTCCCAGTTTTTGGTCAAAGTGGAAACCTTTGGAAACTTTTGGTTTCTGGTACACTTAAGAAACTTTGTCCAATCCGGTAGTCTCCTAGATTTCAATCAATGAGATCATTACATTATTCTGATGTCGATGTTAAAAATGTACTTTCAAGAATAATATGAGAATTTTTAAAAGTGATGAAAGATTTATCATTTAAAAATTATAGAAAAGTTTCTATTTATTATTCAGAGAGTGCTGGAACAAAAATAGTTGTAGCATTACCTTTGACATCTCAGGTTCTGCATTCAGAAAATGTGGACTCGGAAAAGCTTCGAACCTCCTTATAGCCTGGTGCAAATTCTCAGAAATGTGGCTGTAAAAAGTGTAAGAAGCATTTTTGAGGAAAAGCGGACAAACAACATTTTCTGAATGTAATTGATGTGCTGATTACGAATATTTTATTTGCCACTCTCGATTTTGATGTTATGTGCTTCAAATCGCTAAAAAACAAAATGGCGACCATACGAAATGAACTCCAAATAACTTTTGAAAGAGCAGAAACAAAATAATGATCTTGGTGTCAAACATTATGTTTTTGGGTATGCTGAATCCAAATATTATGTTTTGTAATCTGAAATTTTAAGCTATTTGCTCCAAATCGCTAAAAAACAAAATGGCGGCAATACGAAATGAGGTCCTAATAACTTTTGAAGGAGCAGAAAGAAAATAGTGATCTTGGTGTCAAACATTATGTTTTTGGGTATGCTGAATCCAAATATATAAATATAATATTTAAACACACGAGAGAAACAGGACATGACATAGAGTGGGATGAGGCTAAGCAGATAGGAAGGGAGAAGAGAATGCTAGTGAGAAAATGGAAGGAAGCCAAGGAAATAGAGAAGAAAGGTGAAGAAGACATAATGAACTGGAATGGGGGACTGAAGTTAAACAAAGAATGGAAGAAGATGTTAGAAAGAGTGGAAAGGACAAGAGAGAAAGAGGAGAGGAGAAGGGAGAAAAATGAAGGAAAAAGAGCGTGAGATATTCTATATGAATATCTCTTCACATTCTATATGAAAGTAATTATGTTTAGCCTTTTAGGTGAAAGTACAGTTGGAAAGTGAAAGCCACCTGCTAGAAAGTTCCTAACAACTTTCTAATAGTCTGGAGGGAGTAATGTTTGTGTATATATAATGCCCTTTTTGTGTATCTTGTTACATTGTACTTGATACAGAGTCTGATGAAGACCTTGCTAGAAGGTTGAAAAGTTACGTTTTAGTTTATGTTTTTAATAAAATAAATTACTGCCTTGGTCAGCATATTTAGTTTTCCAAATATTATGTTTTCTAATCTGACATTTTTGAAAATTGTTGTAGTTTTTTCCTCTTGGTTTGGTTCGAGTTGCTGTTTTAAGTCCGCTTTATGCACAGTAAGGCTAATCGGGACTGGACCTACAGTTTAAAGTGGGACCGAACCACTTGTGCCTCACCCGGGTATCAAACCCGGGACCCCTAGATTACAAAGCAATAGCGCTACCACTGCGCCATGGGGGAGGTCCTTTTTTCCTCTTTTTTGAACAAAAGAACCACAAAAATGACTAAACCTATAATATTTTTTTTCTTTTTTTACTTTATTTCAGAATGATAGAAACAGAACCATGGATCCACTTATTAATTTGAAAAGACCTGCACCTGTGAGCCATCATCTTAAGATGTTTCTTATCAGTTCCTCCAGAACATTGCCACAAACAAAGGATTTAGCTACTTCAGATAATCAAGATACTCTCCTCAAAGCTGAAACACTGGGCCAGGTAAAGCTAGACACCTTCGTGAAGGAAAGAATGATGGCCCTGGTAAAAGTCACACACAAGTCAAGTTAAATGATCCTCTATATAAGTCAAATGCAAGGACCTTTAAGTCCCTCTATGAAGTTAAATTGGTAGTAAGTGGCAAGGAAACCATTTTGAAAACTGACAGGAATATTCTCCAGCGCCTCGTAACTGCCTATGAGGCAGGTCGTAATGTGAATCTAAATCGCATTTTGTGTCATGAACTAATGCCAATTCCAATCTCCCTTGCCAACACAAACGGAAGTCTGAGAACAGGAAACAAAGCCATTCTAGCTGATGTGATGACCAAGGATGTAATTTGTCCACCTGATATATCAATTCCGTCTGCGTCATGCCTTATAATAGATGGTCAAGCATTAGTTGTTGCACTTGGAAAGCCTGCAGGAGTTTTTAAACTTTGGTCAACTGGCAGATGTATTTCTTAACCTTGTTCTTTCTTCAAGAGGATTGATGTCACCTTTGATCGGTATAACGCAACTTCAATCAAGGCTGAAACAAGGCATAGGCGCTTAAAACATGCTCATTTAGTAAGGAGAGTAATAGAAAATGGATCCGTGCCAATCCCCAACAAATTCAGCGACTTTCTTGCTAACTCAGAGAATAAAAAAGATTTGGCCTGTTTTCTCTCTAATCATTTGATCAACAATGCTCCTGAAGACAAAATATTTGTGGTTTCCGGTGGATTTCACAAGGAGGATGACGTACGAACAAACAATCGTGATTTGTCTATTGAAGGATTGCAGGCAAACCACGAAGAGGCGGACACGCTCATTGTACTTCACTGTCTTCATTCTGGTGCTGATAACATTGTTGTCTCAGCACGTGATGCAGGTGTATTAGTGCAATTGGTAGCATTATTTCACAAGATTAGATGTACGAAATTGTGGTTGCGAGCAGGAACATAAAAAAAAGAAAATACATTCCAGTACATGAAGTCAGGCAGAAGCTTTCATTTACGGACCCTGTCTTCGAAACTCTCATCCCATTCCACGCCATAACAGGATGCGACACAGTATCCTACATTGCTGGGATCAGTAAGAAGACAGCATGGAAAATATTTAACACTAATAATAATGATCTACTAAATCTTGGTGTTGACGTATTGAAACAAGAAACAGCACACAAGGCAGAGAAGTTCATATGCAAGTTTTATGGTGTACCGGATGGAAGCAGCTGTGATGAAGCCAGAGTAAAGCTGTTCAGCAAAGGAAAAACACCACAAACACTGCCCCCACACTACCGATGATCTACGGCCCCACTATCAAGCCATGGTGTGGAGGCAGTCGGTCATACCAAAACCTGTGTTACCACCACTGCTATCTTGGGATGGAAAATGGTTGATGGACAGCTCGTTCCAAAACTTCAATCGCTGCCACCAATTCCACAACCCTGCTACGACATTGTCACCTGTGGATGTTTGGGTGGTTGTATATCCGCTACATGGTCCTGCAGGAAAGGACAGCTTGTATGTACTGCAGCTTGCAAATGCGCAGATACTTGCACTAAGGAGTGATGAATATCCGTGACTAGAAAAATGTTATACTATTTTTGTACGTAAAATAAGGTTGAATAAGGATTACGTGTGGATTTATCATACACTTGTACTGTTAATATTTCAATATGGTATTATGCTTTGAATAATATTATTATTTTGCATCTTTACTTTAGCAATGTTCTATACTTTTTTCTGTATTAAAAACCTACTGTTACACTGTTTTATTCCTAGTTCAAAAGTATGGATACGATACATTGCATGGATGCACGTAGCCGCCATTTTGTTTTTTAGCGATTTGGAACAAACAGCTTAAAATTTCAGATTAGAAAACATAATATTTGGATTCAGCATACCAAAAACATAATGTTTGACACCAAGATCACTATTTTGCTTCTGCTCCTTCAAAAGTTAATAGGAACTCATTTCGTATGGCCGCCATTTTGTTTTTTAGCGATTTGGACCACATAGCTTAAAATTTCAGATTAGAAAACATAATATTGGGATTCAGGATACCCAAAAGCATAATGTTTGACACCAAGATTACTATTTTCTTTCTGCTCCCTCAAAATTTATTAGGAACTCATTTCGTATTGCCGCCATTTTGTTTTTTAGCGATTTGGAGCACATAGCTTAAAATTTCAGATTACAAAACATAATATTTGTATTCAGCATACCCAAAAACATAATGTTTGACACCAAGATCACTATTTTGTTTCTGCTCCTTCAAATGTTAATAGGAACTCATTTCGTATGTCCGCCATTTTGTTTTTTTAGCGACTTGAAGCATATAACACCAAAATCGAGAGTGGCAAACAAAATATTCGTAATCAGCACATCAAATACATTCAGAAAATGTTGTTTGCCCGCTTTTCCTCAAAAATGCTTCCTACAGTCAGAATTTTCGAAAGTTGTCCCAGTCTGTTAGAAGTGCTTCAATTTCGTTATCAGAAAACAGACAGAATATTCAGAAATACTGTAGTCAGGTAAATTGAAGAGTCTATCCAAAATTATAAAGCAAAATTGTTCAACACGTAAAATGTCAAATAATTCTTGAAGCTTTTCTGGCGGCGAATGATGAAGATGTTTTCTCTGGCTCGTATCAGGCAGCTCTTGAATCTTCAGGGATTGAAGTGAGAGTGGCGTTCGCTCACGAGAGCTTGGAAGCCTATCCGGAAATAACCTGGCTGATACCCTAGAAAACCTCTCAACGTAAAACGTCATTTCGATTAACTTGTGTGCGTAGATAAAAGATTAGTAAATCCGTAGACATATTTTAGAAGATGCTTGTTTAGGCATAGTTACGAGCTTAAAAAAACTCGTATTACTCAGCTTAAAAACAGATTTGAGTCCGTGAAGAATATTAGTAGTTATTTCACGTTTCTTGTTCCGAACTCCTTTCTACAGCTGAGAAGTGTCAAATGGATAAAAATTGTAATCTATAATGATTCATAGGTACAGATTCAACTTGTCTTATTAATGTAAGTGTAGCCTCAACCAGAGAGTAATTGCTTAAATTTTTAGGCAGAAACTTTTTCTGTTAACTGCACATGAAGGTGTCCGAATATATTTCTAGCGGGCGGGCCTTGACGGTTTTGTTACGCAGGTGAGGATATGCTTAACTCCCTACTTAATTTAAAGATGATAGAGAAAATGTTTATTTGTCTTTAAGTGTATGAAAATTGCATTATTGCACACAACTGACACACCTTACGACTTTTACCTTATTATTATTATTATTATTATTATTATTATTTTATTACATTAAAAGTCCAGACAATAATACCTCCATTCTTGTAAGAGAAAATTATACATAACTGAATTTTGGAAATAATGTAAATTCCTGTGAATACCCTTATTTTCTAAATGTTCCAAACATGTTGATGTAACAAAACACACAACTACACCCTGAAAACGTGCACCAGTGCCTTCACATGTAATGTCTGTACTTACAGGAGTCACTTGTGGTGTAGCCGCCTTCTGAAGACCAGTTCTTCACTCTTGGCAACAGGTTATCCAACGAAAGAACAACCATGCCACTAAAAAAAAGAAAATCAGTGAAAAATTAAACAAACCATAGGTTCTAGACAGGTTAATTTTATGAAATATGTTCAAAATTTGCTTGTGAACTAGGAGAATGAAATAAATCATTGCTGCTTTGTGTTTTAATTATATCACGTAAGAAAGTATGTTTATTAAAATAAACTTATTTAAAGTAAGTTATAGGGTTGCCGGGAGTCTCGGTTTTTAATAAATGAATGAAGGGTCACAAAAAATGCCTTCGGTGTTCCTAGTCGTCCAGGTTTTTTAATTCCTTGCAATTAAAACATATTTTACATTCCATCTCTTTCCTTGCCAAAGCTGGTAGCACTGCTCCTTTCTTGTAACCTAAAACTGCAATGACGTCACAGGTCGCCATGAAGCAAAATTAGCGAGTGCTTATTATCGACACGAAGGGATTGGCAGAATCGTAGCATCGTCGATTTAGAGAGGGTGTGTTTCTGTTGACCAAGTTCCAGTACTTTGTTTAGTGCGACAAAATTGAAAAAAAAAAAAAAAAACTCAAAGGAAGTATTGTACAGGTTGAGCACCACCTTTTTATTGAAAACGGCTTGACGGAGGATGATGAAACTTCGAATATGGATTAGGAGGGTGGGGGCACACCAGATAGGGCCAGTATGCATCATGGCGGCTATCTTAAAAGTCGCCATTTTGGAATAACCTCCAGATTTTCAAATGGGAAGGGGTCGTGTATGCACGTCATTTAAGATGTGCATTGTCTCAGAAATTAGAATATGCAGTTATATTTCCCCTCACTTTATTTGGTGAAGATATTTTGATAGTTGAATTTCAAATTTGGTGTAATGTAATGGTTGTTACTTATTTGTTGCAGATGATGTAACATGCCGCCAACCCTTCAAGGACGGATTGAAATTATTGTGATAAGTGGGGAGCGCAGTGCCAGGGTCGTTGCAGAGGATTTCAACGCCCGGCATCCAGAGAGAGACGACATCTCACATATACCATAGTGTTGCTTGTGTTGCAGAAGTTTAAAGAGACGGGATCCGTGCACGACAGAGAACCGCTACCAACGAGGAAACAGCAACGGCAATCGTGGAATCCTTAGTCAAGAGACCGAAATGTAGTACGCGACGTTTGGGGTCAGTGTCAGGAGTCAGTCAGAGATCCTTCAAATGCAGCATGACCCACTGAGTGGCCAACCCATTCTCCAGACGTTTCGACTTTAACCTTTGTGGCCATCTTAAAACCATGGTTTATCAAGACAAAATCAATGATCTCCGACATCTTCCAGTACCGGATCCAGAAAGCCTGTGACTCTGTGGATCCTGCCGTGTTATTGCGTGACCATGAGTACTGGCGGAAACGTCTTGCATTTTGTGTGGCACTGAACAGGGCAACGCATACAGCAAATTTTGTACGACGCCCAATGTGAACTTCAACTGTCAAAATATCCTCACCAAATAAAATGGGAGGTTATTTTCTTGTTTTTCTTGTTTCTGAGAAAATGCACATCTTCAATGATGTGCCACATGAGTACTTTCCCATTTGAAAATCTGGAGTTAATTCCAAAATGGCGGATTTCAAGATGGCCGGCATGATGCATACTGGACCTATATGGGACCCCACCCTATTATCCATATCCGAAGTTTCAACGTCCTCCGTCAAGCCGTTTTCAAATTAAAAGGGTGGTGCACAACTTTTGCCTCACCCTGTATATTCCTTTCTCATAAGATGGCGGCAGTACTAAACTAAAAGGCTTTTTTTGTCTGAAACAGGTATTCCGGTTTTCTTAATTTTATTATTATTATAAATATTGTACTCCTGGATCCTGTACGTTAGCAGAAATTTTGAAGTCCCGTCCTTCGTGTTTCACACATTAAGCAGTTACAGAAACATGGGTATTTAGCAGACTTGTTGATTCTGATGCGTTATTTTTCGGGGCAATTTCTCTTTTTTTAATTCGAAAAATCGAAAATTCCGTTTTGTACGGACAACAAAGTTAGTAATAAAGTGTGATATATATATATATACAGCGTAAATTGATAAACTTGTAGGTTGAATTGTATCTTTGCAAATATGCTTTCTAAAGAAACAAACTGCCGGAGAACTAAGTGAGGTGAGTGTACTATCTGTGTTAAAACTCAACAACAAAACTTCGTTCAAATTGCTTTCGTAGTAATTACATTTTACACGATCAAAGTTGCGAGTGCAAGGGAGAGTATATACAGATCTAAATATATTTGGAAAGCTACGAATAATTTTTAAAAATGTAATATATATTTGTAAATTATAAAACTGTCGTTAGCTAACGCAGTTTTTGTACTGAATTGTGGAATCATACACACAGTTCTTATTTTTTAAAAAGTGCTACAATAATGTACCTACTTATTATACAAGGAAGAGTAGAATTTGCAGATAATATTGTTTTATATTCACTGTAAGTGGACTTAACTAGTTCTCGTATACAGTGCACAACCGAATCAGGTTACGGAAACTTTGGTAACGGCTCCGATCGTTTTATGATTTTTTTAAAATTATCCTAGCAGGATTTTATTTGATTTATTCCCTTCGTTTGATCATCTATGGTACAAAATGAACAATGATATTGAACAGGTTATTCTTATAAATAAGTATCTAAAATTATAAGGTTATGCTACATATAAATAGTAGAACAATGCTAAAACAAATCACATTTTAAAAAAATAGTTACACTGCTACAGCAAACAATGCCAAAGATGAAAACAGTACAAATTGTAGTTATAAAAGAACAATTACAGTTGGCACATGATGGAAAGCAGGACTAGATCTCAACTAATACATGTATAGGCCTATCGAAAATAGTAATAAAATATATCCTTTCTTTACATATTAAAATCCATGATTCAAATGTCCAACTCAGTTGTTAGCATATGCAGATGATGTAGACTTACTGGGGGATGATGTGAATACAATTAAGAATAATGCTAAAATATTTTTCAAAACTGCTAAAGAGATAGGTTTGGAAGTTAACAAAGAGAAAACTAAATATATGCTTACACGCCGAAACCAAGTGTTAGGTAATAATCAAAATCTAATTATTGATAACAACTCGTTTGAACCAGTTTCCAAATTCAAATACTTAGGAGTAATATTAACAAATGAAAATTATATTAAAGAGGAAATAAAAAGTAGGCTTAATTCAGGAAATGCATGTTACTTCTCTCTTCATAAACTTTTGTCTTCTCGTTTAATATCTAAGAAACTAAAAGTTAAAATATACAAAACATTAATTTTGCCTGTAGTATTATATGGGTGTGAAACTTGGTCCCTTACATTGAAAGAGGAACATAAATTGAGAGTATTTGAAAATAAGATCCTTAGGAAAATCTTTGGACCTAAAAGGGATGAGGAGACAGGTGAGTGGAGAAGGTTACATAATTTGTATTCATGTCCAGATATTATTAGAATAATTAAATCAAGAAGACTTAGGTGGGCAGGCCATGTGGCACGAATGGGAGAGGAAAGAGGAGTTTACAGGATTCTTGTTGGGAAACCAGATGGTAAGAGATCTGTAGGAAGGCCAAGACGAAGATGGAGGGACAACGTTGAGATGGACCTAAAGGAAATCGGTAGGGATGGAAAAGAGTATATAGATCTTGCTCAAGATAGGGACAGATGGAAGGCCTGTGTTGCTGCAGCCATGAACCTTCGGGTTTAAGAAGGCTAGAGAGTTAATTAGTTAGTTAAATGTCTATCAAAATTTAAACATTAGGAACTCTTTTACATTATAAAATAAGTTTGACATCAATAAGAAGACTGATTATCGTAGAATCGATTATTGATGCATAATTTTCATTTCTAATGTTAAACTAAAGTTCAATTTTGTATTTACAGTAATAACACTAAAATAACTGATATTTGCTTCTTTGTTAAGTGAAATGTGAGATAGTATGCATATTTTGTGTTAATACATAATTCTTAATTGCAGGTGAGCAATATCATTCACAAGAACTGTTTATACTTAACACACCCCAAGATGGTGCACAGATTGAATTGAGTTCTGAAATCACGTTGCAGTTTCCATGCAAGAAGTTTTGTGACAGGTGATTTTGATTTAAGCAATGTAGATTAGAGCAAAAATGCTGGTAATACAGTAGGTAGCAAACAAACCCTCTTCAAATCCGATTAAAACACCCTAATTTGATCCTACCACGTCGAGGTTGCAAGCTCAGCTGTATAGAACGAGAGAACACGTGAAAGGCATCGAATACCTTCTCAGGATGTAATGTGAAAGAGAAAACAAACAAGTGGAGATTAAATGTGATGTATTTTAAGTGATGTTCTCCTGTGACATCTTTTTTAATTATTTTTACAATATATACAAACATTATGTATTTTCATACATACCAGTATGTCAAGATTTTCACTGTTAATAAAAAAGAAAGCCCATGACAATGTGTTTCTTTATCATTCTTTAGATTTTGGTGGGAGGATTCAGTATTAAATTTAAGGGGTGAGATATGAAGCTCTTGATAAAGAGTTAAGTCTTGGATTGTCAAGGGATTTCTGTAGTGGAGGAGAGAGTTCGAATATTATATCACAGAGAAACACATGTTTTCGGCGCCGAACGTTCGAAAAGAGTAACTATCGCTGGATCCTAAGAAAGTATTGACACCCCACTAAATTAATATTCTTGAAAGCCTGCCAAGAAATGGATGTAAAAATTTTCTTGCTCGCTTCGCTCGCAATGCTATCTTAAGGGAATATGTTTTTGACGTTTACTAAAAGAATTATGTTTACCTCAAGCAGAGGGAGCGAGTTCTTTGAAGGAGGAACCGTATTATATTCTCGCCCTGAGATTAGACATTTCTATCTAAGCCTCGCGACTGGTTAAGTTTGCGGCAAGTTTTATGTATTAATCCTCGCGAGAACGGCGCTCAGCATCTCCCGTGCCAATCTTGCCTCAACCGTCGAGCTGTTCATGTCACAGGCAGCGAAACAATCGGTAGTATTGCAGCGGAACTACTATATTCTGCGCACACGTTTGGGTCTACATGTGTGAAATGTTGCTGCAAACTTAACCTGTCGCGGGGCTACAGCAAGTTATTTGTTTGGCCAGGTTCAATTTTCTATCTTAAGTTGTGTAACAATTTGTTTTAAATGTGTGGATTTTATAAATATTATTCTCCAATTCACGAACACTGTTTAAATGCTTATAAATATAATTTAATATATTGCATTTAAGCAATCAATGTGCTAGCTTTCCGTTATTTCGAAAAGTGAACAATCAATAAAATATGGACAGTTCAACATGTTACTGCATTCAAATAAACATCAACTAATATGTATCCATCCAAACTATTGTGGGGGATTTTGATAAATGAATTAAGGTGGGGGGAAGGTAATGCATTTATGATCTTGGGGTGATGGACATCCCTGTTTAGAGAGGAGGGACAGATAAATTATAGTGTTCAGTAAAGCTAAAAAAATAGTTACTGTCAGTAGACACGCTGTCGTAATTAAATACTTTAGAGAGATTATAACATGGTTTGAGGGGACGAATAACATGATTCGGTGCCCTGGGGGACCCATTATGTGATTTGAGGGGGGTACATGACATGATTTGGGGGGAATGCGCCATTGGCCTTGGGGGGATGGGCACCCCTGTATTTACTGACGCAACACTTTCTGAAGGCAGAATTATTTTAGAAGTAATGCGCTACCGGTTACAACTACAGATCGTTGGTTAGTCGGTTTTGTGTTTTATTCCCGCGACAACTGTGACATTTGCGCGCCACTGTCCGGGAATACGGAACGACTTTTACAGCGGGAGAAATCAGGCGGCACCGTTCTCCCACTTTACGCCTCTCGAGCATTCTCAGGCGGGGCCGCGCGGGGAAAGAGGCAAGACAACTGGGCAGAAAACACGCACGGGATCTGTGCATGGGAGGACGACGATTTTGTCGTTCGAAACCCAACCACCTAGCCGAGGCTGGCCTCTCTCTCCGTAGAACTGTAAACAATTAAGAGTTGCCAGAAGCAAGGACGTTAACATGACAAAAAAATTACCAATTGTTGAAAAACATTCTATAGTATTCCATTTATGACATAAGTGTGGACCAATAAATAACGTAATATCCAATGAGGACAAAATAATATAACCGGTAATTGAAAGAAATACTCTTGTTTGATTTTTGTTATTTAGCGTAGCTTTCTTATACTTTTGGCTAACCACGACGATGAGAATGAGTGGTGATATAATGAAATTGATGCAGGGAAGAGGCCTGCACAAGACCTGGAGCAGACCCGTACGCGAGACATCGCTCCTGAAATGCCATGCAACCTGCGCAACACCCTCGCTTGAGCAGCTTGTCTGCCCACCTGCCCAGATCGTTCATGGCAGGCATTGTAGACCCGCCGGGTACCCGCAGTCTTACGATACCTAGTAGGTCTCAGTTCGTTCTTTCCATCAACTGCAGACCCCTCCCTCTGCATGACGTAGTTGCTTCGAGTAGAAACTGCACCGGGCCCACACCGTTCTGCAGTGTTGCCAACTGCAATAGATTTTCACTACTTAAAAAAGTGAACTCGAAGCTTCGTATTAAAAAAGTGAACTCGAAGCTTCGTAAGCCACATCACCAATGAAATGAGATTTACGAATGTTGCTACCCCCCCCCCCCCACACACACATTGAAATAGGTTTTCCGTGGCACAGGATCCATAAGTATATGTCGTAATCAACCAATATACGTATATATAGTGATATAGGGCAGGACTGAAACATGTCACGTTCGACGCTGAGGTCGCGAGTCGAACAACACACTGTTCTACTGCGAACACCAGGGCCGTAGTCAACCAGGGGCATTGCCGTTACCCTCGTTTGAGGGGGGGGGGCAAGTACTTGGATAAACGTAACAACAACAACAATCACAATAATAGTAATAAAGTAGCATGAAAGGCATTATTATCCTCATAAATCACGCAAAAAGGGGGTAGAAGTCGGTTCTCACGCATTTGTGTTGAAACAGAGGATTAGAAATATTTCTTTTTCAACACGTCAATTTCACATTAGCTAATAATGGAAAACAAGCACACAAACTATTTTTGAAAGAAAGAAAGTGCATGATAAATGCATTCCGAATGTACTTTGAAATCAAGGGGTTGCAATTACCCCTCCATTCCCCCTCTGCAGGTGCCCTTGGCCGTCTGGAAGGAAAATGCAAGAAAAATATGAAAATTATTTCCATCTTGAGTACCCTTTAGACCTGCTACTCTTAAATTCTGCTAGCCTGTTTTTTTCTTGTACTTTAATGTTTGACCCCCACCCTGACCCCTCCGCTAGACTTAATTTCCGTTCAAGGTTGTGAGCAATGCACCCTGCTCCCTCTGATTGCGCCACTGCGTGCCTGGTTAAGGCACCATGCAATGAAAAACAATTAGTTTTCAGTGAGGAGATTTTTGTTTGCTCGATCATTCATTTAAATAAATGAAGCTGTAATATTGCGTGCATTTCCTGGCAATAAGATAAAAACTGCTTACGCTGAACTGAAATCGCTAAGTATATAAATTCTCCTTGGAGGAGAAGCTCCTCCTAGGACTTCGTAGGATTTAGTAGCTACGTAAGTAGGCAACACTGGCTGCAGCCGTCCACGTGGTGATGAAACACCTGGAGCGACACGCTGCCGGAGGGCTGTTTCCTTCCAGCAGGTTTTGCAGAGGCCCGGGTCTTGTTGAATGCCCAGGTACCTTGTAAGCGCAGAGTGCCTTGAAGATCAAGAACCCGGGTAAAGACGCAAGTCGACTCGTTGCCGTGGGCAGGCGAGCAGGTATACCTGTCCTCGCGGGCAAGCGGGCAGTGGGTAGGTAAAAGGCAGAATATGCTGGCCTCTAGGGACTTGCACAAAGAACACCCATACCCAGGCCGGGATTCGAACCTGGTACTTCTGACTTTATAATGCAGTATGCTAGCTAGCCACTGAAGTCGTCCGAAATTCGTCATTTAAACTCACATTACTAGTAGAGATTTGATTGATTGATTTGCTTTATTTTACTTCGCTTCTTGTGCCACTTTTGGCTAATTTGCCAAGATGGGGATGAGTGATGATATGATGAAATAGATGAATGAGGACTCACAAAACATCCATGCCAAGGCCAGGATTCAATCCCTGGACCCCTGGCATCCTAGCGCGATGTGCTAACCACTCCACCACGGGGGCCGACTACTGTAGTAGAGAAGATTTGTGACCTATCGCCCCTACACTTTGGTTCACCACGAGTCGCCACTGCACAGGAATAAACTTAATACTCTGATAACTACATATATGTGCTATTAGACATGAAAGGCTTATTTTGTGTAATAAGTATACTTTCAACAAATCAAATTTAGGGTTTTATTCACAATTTTAACAATGAAATGTCATTTTATATATTGATTTTGACTCTACTCGGTAGTGTGTCTCTGACTGCCACACAGGATACCAGTGTCCGATTTCCTGGGTGGGTGATCTAAGGTTGGGATTTTTACGGACTTGCCCCTGCTTTATGCGGTTCGGGGGCTCACCCAGTCTCAAATACCTGGGGGAAAGGGGGGTTAAAGGCGGCCAGAGCATGGTGCTGATCGCATCACCTCCAATATTGGCCAAGACCGAGAATATGTGGACCCCACATCCCCTAAAAGTGCCTTCATGGCACGGTGCTATATTCCCGGGGAACGTTACCTTTCTTAACAAATTAAGAAATATGTATGTGTGTACCGGCCTCTGTGGCGCAGTGGTTAGTGGTTTAAGACTGGTTCCTCCACCAACCAGTCTTACATTATTTCGGAACCTCTTTCTTAGCCTAAGAGGTTCCAATACTTGTCGACGATTTTAATCTTCATATTGGATTGCAAATATTTTCATCTTACTCGTTATTATTATTATTATTATTATTATTTATTTGGGGATTTTTGCAGTTTCTCCCATGCCTATCGCCTTAGACAAATATTTATAGGTTTCTTCATTTTTCTCCTCCTTTTTTGGGGGAAGGGTTCTTGCTAGACAGTTCTCGTCCTATTCTCGATATTTTATAATAATAATTTGGACATTTCTCATAACTTTAACACGGCATATCTACAAACACAATAGGAGTAAATTGAGAAATTTAAGACATTTTTTCTTTCGGTTACTTACGATGTTCTGCGTTTGTTGGAGATCTCTTAGCTCAAACACAGCAAATCGTAAGTGACTGAAGAAAAAAAATGCCTAAAAATCATCATTGTTCAAAGTACTACTATTGTGTTTGTAGATATGCCGTGTTAAAGTTACGAGAAATGTCCAAATTATTATTAGAAAATACCGGGAATAGGAAAAGAACTGGCGGGTTATTGCGCGGGAACACTTTCAACTATCATAATTGAAGTATGATGCAATTGGTGGCCGTGTTACTGTTACTATGAACTCATGGATCTGATTGGCAAATAGGTTGCCATGACAACGAACTAGTTTTCACTACAACAACCAGGTAGCTCTGCACGCTACGTGGGAAGCATAGGAAGTGTACAATCCTGTTTATTCTTGGCTAAGTCGTCATCCAACGGATTAAGACCCTGACTTGGAGGGACTTGGGAGCGGAGTACACAGGGTTAAGACCACATATGTCTCAATATTTATGTCTAAATTTCTCGCTTTTATAGCAGGAGTTTGTTGATTTCGTTGCTAAGTGACTTTAAACTGTCTGAGGTTACTAAGGAGAGAATTTAGCTTTCTGCCTTTCTGGTTATTCATAATTTACAAGTAAGATATCAACATTATTCTTTAAATTTTAGCAATCCTTTTAAGCTTTAATTTTCTTTATTATTTGCAGCGTTAGTTATTTATCAAAATATATTTTACATGCGTTCATAATGTTCTTCATAAAATGTTGAGATCGGAAAGAGGCCGTTGTATAGGAGCATCCTGAACATATAAACATATTAAAGCGGCGTTCCTAACGCTAAGCTCTGTCTACAAAGAAGAGCAAACTGTTCTCCCCCCTACCAGTTTTAGCACCCAATCGCTGCTAACCACTCCACCACGAAGGTTGGCCCCACTGTCAGTGACAGAACAGTAATTTTCTGTCAAGCTTGAACGAAGTAGATAGGTTTAACTGTTAAATTGCTTTACAAATATATATTCCTTTTCCACATGGAAAATAATACAATGTACATGTATAGTCTTATATAATGGCTTTGTTCAAAACTGTCAGCTGCTGACGTAATTTAAGACTTGTTCCAAACCCTTGCAGGCACTTAGTGGTTCGGATCTCACTTTAAACTGTAGGTCCAGTGCCGATCTACAGCTTAAAGTGGGATCCGAAACACTATATACCTCCAACGGGTATCGATCACGGGAGCCTTTCATTACAATTCAATACATGGTCATCAAGGAAATGAAGAATGGAGACATTTATTGGGTTTTGAATGCATCCTTCTCATGGGCGGCGCGAAAAATGAGCCACAGTGCTACCCAAAATCAAGCTAATCACTTTGCCGGTCCACACTGTCAAAACATAATGCGCAAATTACATGTTAAAATAAAATAAAAGTGTAACTATAGATACCCCCACACCCCCTATACGCCTTCATGGCGTGGTGCTAAGCACAGGGGAGCACTTTACCTTTTTTTACCTTTCGTAACTATAGATAATTGTGAACACGATGATAATCTTCCTTTTCGGACCCGGTAATAACAATATATCAAATTAATTTGTATTTTAATGTCTGGTCCACTCAAATCTTTGACGGTTATCTAGTAGCATACCCACACTGGTGCCAATGCTTTTCTACTTCCGTTTGTTAATCGTGACGTTGAAGATTGTTCCTCAACTAAGAAGCAGATAAAGAAACAAACACACGAAAACATTCATTCTTCATCCCAGGATCAGGTCCTCCTGTGATCGTAATGTGCTACAGAAACTAAATACTTCGCCACCAAGTCCGCTATGTTCACAGGCATAGCTAATGAAATTACACTGATAATAATAAATGACTGGAAAGTAATTAAAGTTCAAAATGCTAACTAAGGAAATAGCTTGCAATAGTTAAATAACCAACCTGTCATTCTTGAACATGTCACTTCCATGAATAATATTGAAGGAACGGCAAATACCATAATCTGTCAGAAGAGTTTTTGTCCAAATGGAAGATTTCCGTTGGTTGAAAATGTCATCGTTGATGCTTTGTGGGATTCCAGGTTCCAATGGAGCCACGTTGTTAAGGAAGTTCACCTGTAAAGAGATAGGAGGAATGAGAGAATCATGGTTACCCAATAATTTGTCCTCAAATTATGTTATTTTTCTGTTTTCAGAATTAAATAACGTCAACATTAGTAATTCGTATTTACTTTCGTTAAACATTGTATATTTCTTTAATAAACTGGACATCATCCACTACCGGTACATTAAGTTTCTGCAAATTCATTCTTCGAATATTATGTTACGAAAAATTAGATTAAGATTTAAAAATCTGTTCCAACAGGCATTTTGCATAACTTTATGAGAGCCCGTAGGACAACTGAAGAGAGAACTACGGTAAAATGTCGTTACTTAACTAATTAATGCAAGGTGTCATTTTGGAACCAGAAGCTGGGATTGTTTGCTCCCGTGGCAGAGTGGTTAGCACATAGCGCTACGACCCCAGCTGTCACGGGTTCGGATCCCGGCCTGGGCATGGATGTTTGTGAGTGTCCATTCATCAATGTCATCGCATCGTCACTCATCCCCATCTTCGCAAATTAGCCAAACGTGGCACAAAATGCGAAGTAAAATAAAGCAAATCAATCAATCAGAAGCTCCGATTGTTCTCTTCCGTAACTATACAATGTCCAACACAACACTTCTTAGCATTAGAATGAGTATACTATGTAATGGGAAAACCCTTACCCGGTGGAGAGATGCTTGACGGGACAAACGAGATGTCTGAAATTCAAAACGGTTGAACTGTTTATTCGATTGATTGATTTGCTTTATTTTACTTC
Organism: Lepisma saccharinum; assembly: GCF_977018435.1. Lineage (NCBI taxonomy): Eukaryota > Metazoa > Arthropoda > Insecta > Zygentoma > Lepismatidae > Lepisma > Lepisma saccharinum. The sequence goes on along the minus strand of NC_139231.1, from coordinate 20,880,740 downwards.
GCTTTTGAGCCACCTTTGGCTAATTTGCGAAGATGGGGATGAGTGATGATGTGATGAAATTGATGAATGGACACTCACAAACGTCCATGCCCAGGCCGGGATTCGAACCCTTGACCCCTGGCGTCGTAGCTCAATGTAACTGTTTATTCGAATGTGTTGAAGTTGAACCAATACAAAAACAAAGTGCGCTGCACTTTTTGACACCAGGTGTAGAGCAGGTATGTATCCCGGTGTCACGTGGTGGAAAGGAAATTGTGTTCAAGTAGACGCTGCAGGGTGTACAATCTCAAAAGTAAAGCGAGGTTTCTGCGTCGGGCGTATTTTATGGCATTCCCTGGATGCACAGTTGACTAGCAGAAAACATCAGCTGATAACAATTGATAAGCATCTTGCAATCAATGCATTTCACACTGAACGTGAAACTTGACTGAAGGAGCACAAAAGGAGACCTATTTACATTAGTTATATATGAGTAACTACGAAAATGTTATTTCCCGTATTTACAATTATGTAAATATTGATGACTTTAATCAGAAGCCATCTCTTTGTATAATATACTTGTGCTGCACGCGCGCCCTGTCCGCCATCTTGCCACTAGCGCGTGGAATCCATGCGGCCTGAAGTAGCAACTACTACCTCTCAACACCCAGGTGGTATGAAACCACAGGCAAAAGGACCTGCGCAGAACCGTGTGTCCCTGTATCGTACTCCCGTGTGGAGGGGAGGGTAGAGTGGAGCAGGCTTCCTTACGGGCCGAGTTGAACGGATGGAGGGCATGGGAGTAGTTAGGTAGGGGTTAGAGGGGGCTAAGCCCCCAGAACCAGACTTTAGCCTCCCCCAAACGCATGCAACATGGGCATAAAATAACTTAGGAAAGAGAAACTGCACACCAAAAATTAGAAAGTTCTCATGAGACTTTCATGTGTTTCTCTTGTGGTGTGGCAGTCATATGTAAGGAAAGCATGTCCCGATGTAGAATACAATTAAAGTTAAAGTGCATCTGCCTTTTTAGGGGGACTATATGTTTCGGACAAGATTTCAGAGAAAATACATCGCCGTTATTTCTTTTGATCTTGCACCTTGGAGTGCCAGGTAAACAACATTGTTACAACAACAGTGTAACATTCAGTGTTTACATAAATGTAAGCTTTCAACAATGAGTTCCTACAATTGTGTTTTTCGAACATGAAAAAGAGAAGTCGTCATTGTACAGACTTGAACCATTACCTTCTCAATATGAAAGCCTTATGGCTTACCCGGTCACGTGACTAAGCGTCATCAACTGGAGGCGAGATAGCCGCCATGTTTGATTTGCTTCTTCGGAATCAATGTTGGACCTTTTTAGTGTATATGGAATTGTAATGCAAATTTAAGAACTGTAATCGAGTTTACATGACGTGTAAATATGCTCAAATGTGAAAGAGGTATGGTGTATAAGTCTTGTGTACTAAATTGCAGAGGCAATTACAATGAAAAAGGTAAGAGTAACGTTCACATTTCTTCAAGATGTTAAAAATGAGAAATTTTTAGGGCAATTCCATGTGATTCAGTCACTACGAAAAGATACAAATTAAGTAACAAATGTTTTATAGTAAAAAATAAATAAGAGTAATAGTTCATGATGTAAACATTTCATGTGTCCGGAATAGGCATCAAATATACTCGTAAATGTGGACAACATGTCAACATTTTTTTAGAAATATCAAATAATTTACCCTGAATTACAAACGTTGGTTAATATTACGTCTACCAAAGCAATTTGTTAGTGTAAATTTTATGCAAGCATTCGATAAATTATTCATATTATTTACACAAATTTTCAGTTTCAAAATGTGCTTAATGAAAGAAAGCTATACAACGGGGCAAAGTTGATAGATGTGTACGTTTATTCTATTTTATGCTGCTTTATGCTTCTTTATGCTAATCGGAGGCTAATGGAAGATATGTTGTACATTCAAATACAAAGTTTCGATGTGTAACAAGAACTTCGATGAAATGTTCGTGTGTAAAACAATCCAAGAATATATTACTTATGTTTCAAATACAAATGTTTTCACACAGAAAGCATTTTGTTACCTAGCTATGTTAATATGAACTACAAATCAAATGTATTAAATTTTTGAGACTGTTTCACATGAATTGCTTTTTATTTTTTGTCTTTGTGAAGCTTCAATGTTCGTAACTTTGATTATTAAATCAGTGATAATGTTTATTGTTTCATAATTTATTAACATTCTTCACGATTATTTTTAACAAATGTAAAAAACAGTGTAAGGAAATATTCCAACTGTTTATTTCCCAATTGAACGTTAAAATGGAAATATTAATCTGCTTTTTTCTTCAATGAAACTCTAAAGTTATTGTCACAGATCTTACTAACGACAATGAAATGATTCAATTTGTTTATTATCTTTCGTCCAATAAAGTCAATAGGATCGAAATTACAATGTGACAAATGATTTAGGTTTAGTCTTTATCACAGAAATGTAACATTGCCCTTGTACCTATTTCTTTCGCTTTTGCTGCAAGAATATAGAAATTAAGGATTTATATTGAGATTGTATAGCTACACAGAATATCTGCATTACTTGGTTGATTAATTTTGGGTAAACTTAAAGACAATTTAATTGATTTGGTAACTTGGAAAGTTTACGGTCAACCTAACATGTTTTTTGTTTTATTTAATCAATTGATTTTACAAACAAAAGTTCATAGAAAAGCGGTTACGAGTTTTATTGTAGCTGACAAATATTCCCGATAATATTTTTCAAATATATACAATGTTTTAATTTTTCAGCCAGGAAGTTTCTAACGGTTTTCGACTCTTTCTTTGTGCTATGGTAGGAATTTTTGTGGTAGCCATAGTGACTTCCTGAATGAAAATTTTGGTGTAAATATTCAATATTATAATTTTTTCTTCTAACTATATTCGTCGGGAGGGTAAATGTCAAAATTTAACTTCATAAGAGAAATAAATATACCTTAATTATCTACGGTAAAATTACGACAAGGAGTTTACAGCGTTAAGACGATCGCCTCCAAATGATGACGTCTTGACTGAGCGCTGTGGCCTGAACCTCAAGATGGTCTTGTTTGAACACGCTCAAAGAAGTTTCTGTGGTTTTATATTGCGTGCGCTACATTTAAATATGTTCGCCGAAATGTCCGGTGAATGTGTCACGATCCTATAGATGCGATTTAATCGCGCGAAATTGCTTTATTAAATGGTGATAACTACAGCCCATTGGCGAAATCACTCTTTTCCATGCATCATTATGTTTTCAGATGCCCTGGATTTATTTGGAATTTTCATTGTACCGTACGAAAGCGGTGCATTTGAAATTTATATTCAACTCTCCTACTTGACGGGTGAATCTTGTGGATTACTTCTAGGAATGCTAGGTATATCGGGTATCCATCTCTTGGAGTCTCAGGATAAATTGATTTAAGAAGAAGCTTATACGTTGTTTCAAGTAACCCTCAGGAAGATTATCGTGGAAGGATACGTGTATATGCTGGTTATAACCACAAGAAATGTCAATCATCTTTTGGAGATTGTAAATTATCGGAAAATCATTATTTGATGTTGTGCTCATACTGTTTGTGAAATTAAGGCACAGATAACAGAATAATCATTCCTTTGAATAGAGAGTTTAGTAATAGTAAAAGTCAGGCGTCGAGCAAACAGGTTTAAACTATTGAATTTGAGAAAGAAAATTAATGAATGCATAGGCAAAGTGATCATGTAAAACCTGCATCGAATGTCATTATTGGTGTTCTCTTGAAGTCACCTGGCATGAAATATATAAAAGTTGTTTGGTCGACGATCCTCATTTAAAAGCCTGGTTTTCAGGATCATTAAATAATATTTCACTTATAAATAGCAACTATCTATATCCTTCATGCCATCATTTGCTAGTACATGTTCTTTTTTATATCTTCTTTCATTCAGATCTTGTTTTCAGGCACAAATGGTAATTCCTTTAATAAAAAATGAATGTATCCTTAAGCCTACATAGAGACCAAAAATAGCGAAACTTACGCGATAATTCAGTAACTTGCGAGATATTATTAAATACGTCGTTTCTCACTAAATGTTGACAAAACTTATACGTTGATGTTCATTCTTATTTGGTTCCTGATTTGCCAATAAGAGGTACTGGAGAGGCGCGTCGCGTGATAATGTTCGCATGAGGACGTGAACACTCATGTATATGTTTTAAATTACGTACATATTAAATGCACACACACATATTTATTCGAAAAAATACTTTTTTGATGTTCGAATATATACAAACAATTTACTCGCAGTTGACGTCTTTCACGTCTGATAACTTTTTTAGATAGTTGGTAACACTGACTCCCACGGTGTTCCACGGATTGCGTTGAACACAATTGCTGTGCGTGTCGCATCAAACTGACAGCTAAGGGGCTGTTGGCCACTATACCGCGAAAATGTTCACTGGGCTGTGCGAACATATGGTGCTGCGAGCCCTGATTCAAGTGGCAATACTTCTTGCATTCGGCACCAGAGTGCAGCATATACAAGGTATGTCTGGGGGGACTCGAGAAGGTCTGCGCTACATAGTTGCAAACTTGAGTGAGAAATCGCTAAACCTGGCGGATTTTAAATTCCAGTGGGCGTTAAATTTCACAGAATAGTGACGAGCCACTTTTCTTTAGAAACTAGTCTGCAGGAGTTACATATCTTTCAAGGTTTATATGATTTGCGCATGTGCATCTAAGGGCCATTCAGACTATGCAACTTTTTTAGTAATCAACGTTTTTAATGCAAAAAAAAAAGAACTCTCACCAACTTAAATTGCAAAGGAAAATGCGGACTATATTTACATCAATAGAACGCGCATTTTTCTGGTAACTATACTCAGACTAGTATGGAGTCCTAGCTGTTACCGACAACAGTTATCAATTGATGTTAGTAATTTTTTTCACTATTCTCTACGTTATTAGAATATGCTTATTGTGAAGAACAAAATATAACTTTCAGAATACTAGGATGCATTTTTGCTACACATAATATTTTCTTCTTTGAAGTTAGAAAGTTAAAATGAAATTTGCATAAAATTATCTAATTTGAAATTAAGTATTTTTTTAATCTACATATAAACGCACAAACATTGAAATTTAATTTATTGGTAAGAATAAACTGCAGTAGCTAGATTGTGAAACATCTATGATGTTATTATATCTTTGAATATAGATGTTCAATTGTTTTGTTGATTTGGATTGTCAAGCATGGAGTTAGCGATGTTGTATATTCTTAAAGTTCAAATCACAAACCCTGAGACCTTCTGTAAACAAAACCACGTGCATACAGAAAGCATTGCAAACTCATAGAAGTAAGATAATCCACACGAAAATCCAGCGTTGTTACAGGATTCATTACATAAGGTAAAACAATGGCCAATTTGTAGTATGGGATACGCTGCCGCAAATGACGTCTCACTTTAAACCCAATGCTCTTTCTTTTTTTACTTATTGCTTCACCTTTATGGTTAACTCATTGCACCAGTAATCATTTCCCATAAATTTGGCTTGTTTCTTGCATGTGAATTGAATATATTTTACTTGCATTTTTTAGACAAAATGATATAACATGGTAATGTATATTTTTAAGGATGATATAGATAGGAGTGTATTTGAAATTTGTTTGTAGATTTTATGTAAATTGTATCTTATGTAAACAAAATATATAATGGGCATAAACAGCCATATGCATTGCTGTAAGTCCAATAAATATATTGATTATGATGATCAAAACAATACAAAGAAATTTCGTAAATTTATTGCGGTTGGAAACTTTGACAAGCATCCTAATAATGATTTTTGTTCTGCTAAATGTAGTGCACTTCGTAAAATAACTTGTTGACATGGCAATGCAAAGATAAGTGTGAACATTTTGTAGTAATATGCATTGTAACTTTCAATGAGCTTAGAGATTTGTGTACATAATGATATTTTATAACATTGGTTATTTTCTAAAAATAATCATGTGAACAGCAAGAAAGTAGTGCAACTTAGTAATTTTGCGTGACTTATCCTTAGAAAAATAACATGCCGTGTTCTATGCGTGCGGGAAAGTCTCCGTGTTCTCCGAGCTTGTTTTCAAAACACCAGCAAGGACAGCCTTTGAAAAGGGGTGAGAAACATATTCTACTCAATATTTATGTAACGTTCTGTCAGTGGTATCCTGAGAAACCAGTAAATGAAGTGGTTAAGTTCGTATCCCAGTGCAGTGGTGTGTCAGTGTCTGTAGTTTTAAGGGTTATGAAAGAGAGAATGACCGGGAGAGTAACAATGTATGCGGCTGCATATTCGTCTGATGTTTTGAGATCGGGTTCTCACATTCAGAGGCTCTTATATAAAATGAATAGGTGCGGCGAACTATGAGTGTAACAGCAGATGATTTCGGTCATGAATCAGCTGACGTGGAGTGATACATCGAATCGGTGAGACCGTTTGTTTACAGAAGATCTCAGGGTTGGTGATTTACACTATAGTTATGGATTAAATTATTATTTTGTATAAAATCGAACCGTGGTTGGTAATACAACAATTTGGCGACTATGTATGGGATTCAAGGACATATTCTGGAACCTTTCGATGTGGATAAAGGTAACATTGATTCGTATTTGGAGCGGTTTGAACAGATTTGTGTTGCTAATGGCATTCCAAAGGAAAAGGAAATTAGTAATTTTATTGCATTCTTTGGAGGATATTTATATGATGCTTTAAGGGATTTAGTTACTCCAGATTCTGTTGCTAGTAAAACATACGAAGTAATAAAAGATGTATTGTTGAATCATTTTCAACCGAAGCATAATGTTGTTGCAGAAAGATACCGTTTTCATCTTCTGAAGCAAGAGTTAGGTCAACCTGTGTCTGAATATATAGTTTCTCTTAAACATGCAGCTACTAAGTGTAACGTTGGAGCATTCTTAAATGATATGCTAAGAGATCAGCTGGTGTTTGGAGTTAGCAGTGAAGTTACAAGAAATAAATTATCAGAAGGTGACGTTTTCTTTCTTAACCCTGGAATGCTACCTGGGGTGCACCTGTACCCCACTCACATGAAATAGTTAAATTTCTTCCTAACAGATGGCGCCACATATTACTGGCTTCTAGTAGTTTCATATTTCAGAGAGTTAGTTTCGCAGTGACCTTCAACAGTGAAAGAACGCAGTACATTTAGCTGCTAGAGCTTGTGTGGGGTGCACCTGTACCCCAGGGTAGCAATTGTGTTATTCTTCATATTTTTTCAAAAGGTATATAGCAACGTGCAAACTGTTTTTTTATGAAGTTCCAATAACCATTTTTTCTTATGACAGGTAATAATAACTTATTATTTTATCAGAAGACTTAGAGATAGGCCTGTATGTCCGGCTCCATGAAATATATTTATCATTCAAATTTCATTTATGGTTTCAGTTTTCCACTCTTGTGTTTATAGTAGACTTATATTTTATTTTTATTTTTTCTTTAGGAAACCATGAGTTCACAGAAAGTCTTCAACTTTTCTAAGGATGAAGATGTTGCAGCAGCACAAATAATTCTGTTTGAGTCTGAATCAGAGAACGAAGACAGCATACAGGACAGTGATGAAGAAGACGGTTTTATTTCTGATTTCCAAGATGAAATTGAAGATGGACAATTACAAAATCCATCTTCATCAATCGATCAAACTGCTGTAGAGTCATTCGATTCGGAATCTGATTCTGTACTTCCAGTAGAGCCGGGTGAAGGGAACAAACTGAAAATTGTTCAAGCTCCAACAAAGTTAAGTGGCAAAGATGGTTTTCGATGGAGTGGAAAAAAGGGAAGCTGCACAGATTACCTCAAAGAAATTTAGTTGTACATTTACCGGGAAACAAAAATCAGGCTAAGAATATAATTTCAGGATTAGAAGCATGGGAATTATGTTTCACAAAGTAAAAATTGGACTGTATATCTGAACATACGAACCAAGAAATGGCAAGGCAAAGACAAATATAAAAGTGACAGGCCTACAGACAATGATGCAGTTCAAGATGCTGTGACAAGTGTTAGACCATCATATACTCGAAACACCAATCCCATCTAACCAATCTAACCATGGACAACTGGTTCACATCTGTTAGTACATCAAAATTCTTACTAGAAAAGAATGTAACTACTGTGGGAACGTTAAAAAAAATAAGAAAGAAATACCTCCTTCCTTTTTAGAAGTAAAAACCCGAGAGAAAAATTCTGCGATGTTTGCATTCAGTGATCCACTAACGCTTCTTTCCTACTGTCCAACCAAAAATAAAGAGAAGATTGTTCTGCTACTTTCCACGATGCACGAGAAAGGTGACGATTCAGATTCAACTACTTTACCTGAAATGATTGAATTCTACAATCAAACCAAAGGCGGTGTTGACACCCTTGATCAATTGTGTCATACATACTCCTGTTCGAGAGAAACGAGGCGCTGGCCATTGTGTCTTTTCTACAACTTGCTAAATATTGTAGGAGTGAATTCTATGATACTTCTGGCAGGCTCAGGTGCACCAGCGAAAGAAGTAATGAACAACAGACGTTCGTTTCTGAAAAAACTTGCAATGGATTTGGTAAAACCTCATATGTTGAGTCGTTTGGGAGTATCAAATTTGCCTCGGGAACTTCGTGAAACTATTTGCCGTTTCCAGAAGCTGACTTACGAAGAAGTTGCTACCAGGAAACCCGAACCATCAGCCGGAAAATGTGCATTCTATGAAAGGTCGAGGGACAGAAAATCAAGGGTAATATGCGCTATGTGTAGAAAGTTCATTTGTTTAGAACACCAAAAGAAAGTGTGCCCTAAATGTGCCTAACTTTCTTTTTTCAATTATTACAAAGTTGAAATATGTTAAAACTTTGCTCTTTTTATGTTTGTTTTGAAAAATAAAATCATACGAAGCTTATTTCTCACATTTATTATTGGGATACATATGTACCCCAGGGTACCATTGACGTCATAAAAATGATGGACAGCATTCCAGGGTTAAAGCTTGCGACATTGCCGTGAATATGGAAATGGTTGAGAATTATGTACGGCTATTCCATCAAAACGAAGGTTTTGCTACTGATTATAATGTACATAAGCTTCATGAAAGCAAGTCTAAACCTTTCCAAGCTTTCTCCAATAGGAAAACTAACTTTAATAATCAGACTGAAAAGAGCATAGTCAATGAGAAACCTGGAACTTCAAGACAATGGATTTGTTATAAATGTGGAAAGACGCATGAAAAAGGTAAATGTTATTTAAAGCAAGTTAGATGTAATTATTGTAGATTCTTAGTACATATTCAGAAATTTCGTAGATTTTGTAATATACCTAACTAACTCTCTAGCCTTCTTAAACCCGAAGGTTCATGGCTGCAGCATCACAGGCCTTTCATCTTTCCCTATCTTGAGCAAGATCTACATACTCTTTTCCATCCCTACCGATTTCCCTTAGGTCCATCTCAACGTTGTCCCTCCATCTTCGTCTTGGCCTTCCTACAGGTCTCTTACCATCAGGTTTCCCAACAAGAATCCCGTAAACTCCTTTTTCCTCTCCCATTCGTGCCACATGGCCTGCCCACCTAAGTCTTCTTGATTTAATTATTCTAATAATATCTGGACATGAATACTAATTATGTAGTTCTAAATTATGTAACCTTCTCCACTCACCTGTCTCCTCATCCCTTTTAGGTCCAAAGATTTTCCTAAGGATCTTATTTTCAAATACTCTCAATTTATGTTCCTCTTTCAATGTAAGGGACCAAGTTTCACATCCATATAATACTACAGGCAAAATTACTGTTTTGTATATTTTAACTTTTAGTTTCTTAGATATTAAACGAGAAGACAAAAGTTTATGAAGAGAGAAGTAACATGCATTTCCTGAATTAAGCCTACTTTTTATTTCCTCTTTAATATAATTTTCATTTGTTAATATTACTCCTAAGTACTTGAATTTGGAAACTGGTTCAAACGAGTTGTTATCAATAATTAGATTTTGATTATTACCTAAGACTTGGTTTCGGCCTGTAAGCATATATTTAGTTTTCTCTTTGTTAACTTCCAAACCTATCTCTTTAGCAGTTTTCGAAAATATTTTAGCATTATTCTCAATTGTATTCATATCATCCCCCAGTAAGTCTACATCATCTGCATATGCTAACAACTGAGTCACACCATTTAATTTTAGTCCTTCTTTAGTTTCTTTTACCTTCCTTACAGCATATTCTAAGGCAAAATTAAAGAACAATGGAGATAATGCATCTCCTTGTTTTAACCCATCATGAATTGTAAATTTGTCAGACATATTAATACCCACACGAATTTTACTTTATGTTTCACTGGTGCATATTTCTATCATACTAATAAGCTTCTTAGATATTCCAAATTCTACTAATATATTATATAATTTATCTCTTTTGACCGAATCATATGCTTTTTTTAAATCAATGAATAGCTGATGGACATTTTGATTATATTCCCACTTTTTTTCAAATGTCTGTCTGATGTGAAAAATTTGATCTGTAGTTGATCTGTTACGTTTAAATCCACATTGATAATCACCTATAATTTCATTAGCATATGGTGTTAGTCTTGTTAAAAGCATGTTAGATAATATTTTATATGTTGTTGAGAGTAGAGAAATTCCCTGGTAATTATTGCAGTTCATTTTATCACCTTTCTTAAACACAGGAACAATTATGGATTCTTTCCACTGTTGAGGGATTTCTTCTTTATTCCATATTAAACAAATTAATTTATGAATTTGACATATTAATGAATTTCCACCATATTTAATTAACTCAGCTGGTATTAAATCAATGCCAGGTGCTTTGTTATTCTTTAGCCTTTTAATAGCATCTCTAACTTCAGTCGAGTTAGGTTCTGGAACTAAAGGTTCTGCTGTGTGTACTTCATTCACTTCTGATTTATCTCCTACATGGACATTTAAAAGGTCATTAAAGTAGTTCTTCCATCTAATTTGTAATATACCGACATAAAAACTTATCAAGTTTACAATTTGAATCCACTGAATCTAACAGTTGCTTAAGTAAGGTGTCTCTTGATGTAATTTCGAAAGAATGTAAAGATTCTATTGAGTTTACTGCAGATAAGGAACATCAAGAATTGTTAATTTCAAACGATCCCTTGAACACTTTTCAGTTACCGTTGTACAAGTATGGTTCTACTAAAGAACGGCAATTTGAATTTAACTCTATAGTTGGAAATTTGTATAATGCTGACAAATGTACAATTGATTTGAATTGTGATGGTAAATTAGTTAATTTTGAGATCGATACTGGAGCTTCTGTAAGTGTGTTTGATAAAAGATTTCTCGATCAATCTTTTCCGTATTTAAAGATTCAACCTGCAAATATAAATTTGAAAAATGCTGACGAAAGACCGTTAGCATTAGAAGGTCAGGTTATGTTGGATGTATTGTGGAGAGATAACAGATATAATATGAATGTTTTTGTTTGTAAACAAAATTTGCCACAACCAATTGTAGGAAGATATTTTATGGTACAATTGGAGACAAAATTTCATGTTACAGCAGATAGGAGTTCAGAGTTGTTCTAATAAGGAAGTGGTGAGAAATGAGACCAATAAGAACGAAGAATTACCATCAATCGGAAGTACAGTGTGGACAAGAAATTATACATCCAGATTTCCGAAATACGTACGAGCCACAGTTACGGGTCACTTAGGAAGACGCTTGTTATTGGTCAATGCCGGTGGAACAACGGGAAGGGTACACCTGCATCAAGTGAAGTATAAATCTAACAGGTCGGATACAGACAGTGGAGAAGATAACTTTTGGATCTTTGATGGTTCCGTGTCAGCGCAGGACAGAGCGTGTGAAGAGAGACCGCAAACTGGGCGAGAGGAAGCTGTTACCGCCTCCGCAGTGAACAGTCCACGACGATCTTTTAGAAGGAGAAAACCACCTGACAGGCTGCAGCTGTTATTTGGAAGAAGGGGAAAGTTGCAGTAGCTAGATTGTGAAACATCTATGATGTTATTATATCTTTGAATATAGATGTTCAATTGTTTTGTTGATTTGGATTGTCAAGCATGGAGTTAGCGATGTCGTATATTCTTAGTTATGGATTAAATTATTATTTTGTATAAAATCGAACCCACATGATTTATTATATCATATTACCGTGGTTGGTAATACAATATAAACCTTTACAGCATTTTTTAAAAATATATTTTGTATTTTTCACCTATAAATTTGATTCAGCAACTTTTAGCGCATGTTGAAGATTTAGCAACTTCTGCGTTTCAATTGTTGGCAACACTGTTGCTGTAGGAGAACTGCAAGGGGACACGTTCTTTTTGGAAAGGTCAAGTTCCGTTCGTTTTGCGGGGCAATAAAAAAGCCTATGCTCTTTGGCGGCAACCGGCAAAACGCGGTTAGAGTGGTGTCGACTGTTGAGAGCGCAATATCTATTGACAAGCGGTTGGATGAATTTATGTGCACTGGCTTTCAGACGTGCGTGTGTGTGTGTGTGTAGTGTTGTGTTTTGTACACTATGAAACTGTTAGGAGTTTGAAAGAAAGTTGATTTTCGAGAATGAGCGAAGCAGAACGAACGGAAGTAAAAAGGATGGGCCCTCACCAGCCGGACCTCTGCATTGTTCAATAGGTAAGTACTCCCAAACTTCAATCATAAGCATCCCAACCGAGTTATTGTGGGCGGGGCGAGGGCATTCTGTATAATACCCAAGTATCCTACATACACAAAATATATTTTTTCTGGACTGGACGCGTCCTCCCCTCTGTAGCGCTAACGATGCACGTGCTTTCAATGCCGAATGAATATCGTTGGTTAAGGTCGGTGTAATAGAAAGTAGATTACGAAGTATGGTAGTCTTGCATTGTACATACCTGAGATTGCATGTTATACTAATTAGTTTGCGCTAGCCATTACTAATTGTAAATTGCGTAATTAAAAGGGTGTTAATTGAATAAAAAAAATTGTATTACTTCAAATATAGCGTGATTTTTGTGGGAAATAGTTGAAAATAAGTTGAACTGGTATTCTTACTTTATCAATTGAATATGAAGTTACAAGGGAGAGGAGTAAATCTCCATTCAGTATAAAAATATTATTGTGAACACCTGTATGTGAACCGCACGCGACGCCTCTGGTACTGGATTATTATTTGAATCAATGAAACTTAGAATGGGTTTGATTTCTTTTAGATTAGATATTAAGCAATTAACGTCCAATTATACGTATGGTAATAAAATCTGCATGTGAGGTTTAAATGAATGGAAACTAATTAAAGCCTATTAAATAGTATTCTGGGGAGCTCTTTGCAAACATCTATAAGATTATTAAGATAAGAAAGCATCCAAGTTCATCCCCTATCCACTTCTGATAAAATCATAAATCACACCCTAGGTATGTGTGACTATTTTCAGTTTTTCTGCGATGAGACCTATTAAAACAAGACTAAGGTAAACTATGGGCAAGTCAAATTTTCGTCCATATCACTGTTGAACAGAAAGGGAAACTGTAGTTGACCGACAGAGTTTTTGAGGAATTTATATAGATGAGCAAAGAACAGAGCACTTCTATTGTATTGGTTAGTTTGTGTTTCAAGTCCACTTTATGTACAGAGAGGGTAATTGAGACTGGACCTACAGTTTAAAGTGGGATCCGAATCCCTACGTGGTACCCTTTGATTCCAAGGCGACGATGTTACCACTGCACCATCGGTGCGTAATTGGTTTAATATCTTAAATCTTTCTTCACGAATCTAGTCACAAGTGGTTCTCAGTTGTAAAATTAGGAAAATACGAAGTTTCATTGTATAGAAATTAACGAAATGTAAATCTTTACTATTTCATTACTTATGTAGATTGTGCTTTCAAATGCCTTTCAACATTATAAGTTGCTCATTACCATGAACATATGATTACCCATTAATATTGATTGATTTCGTTATTTTACTACGATATTTTTGCTACTTTTGGCAAATCTCCAAGATAGGGATGAGTGATGATATGATGAAATTGATGAAGGGACGGACACTGACAAACACTCATGCCCAGGCCGGGATTCGAACCCGGGACCATGGTATCGTTGCGCGCTGCGCTGACCACTCCGCCATGGAGGTCAGCCAATAAATATTATAACATATTAAAATTTTGCCTTCTTTATTCTAAACAAAAAATGTATTCTTTAATAAATTTGCATAATAGCGTAATTATTCCTTTAGCAATTCAATTTCTTCCATTTCTTTTGGATAAGATGATGTGGGGATCACCTGTCTCCCAAGGAGAATGCCCGTGATGATTTTTGTAATGGATAAAAGCATGAATAAAATTAGCCCCAGGTAGTCCCCCCCCCCCCCAAGTGTATGGGCACTACACCTATGATGGAGAGGAAGATGCGCGGAGACTCTTGTGGTCGCTCCATAGCAAGTGCCTCCAGTGGACTTGGTACGTACCTTGCTTTTCTCCAACGTTGAGCGTTACTAAAGGCGCCCATTCAATCCTTGTCTGCAACTTTCAGAGCTTATTTCATTCGTTTCGACGTACCACGTGACCATGTAGTGCAAACTCTACGTGACACCAAATCAACGAATTAGACAACTCGGTTTTGAACTTTGTAGAGCAGAGAGAGTCCAAAAGTGCAGCGACTAGACGGGGCTGATATCAATGGAGAGTCTGCCTTTTATAATTAAGTATTGAGCTGCACTTACTTACCCTGGAAAAGTCCAGAGGGTCGTGAATGTCCCCAATCTCGTCGCATTCTGGTATGTCTGGGATGTTCACGTTACTTGGGTAGAAAGAACCTTTAAGAGCACATAGAATTTTCAACCTGTGTGGAAAAACAAAAGTGGAATAAGTACGATTTTCCTGGACTGGAAAAATGCCAGAAACACAAATGCTTTGATGCAACTGTCGAAGATAGAAATATGAAATGCAGAAATATGATATAAAACTGCAGAAAAGAGTTTTAGTTTTCTTGTTCAGTATTATTGTCAGTGGCGAAGTCTCATAAGAGGCCCGGAAGCCTTTTGTTCTTATGCAACTGTACAGTGGGATCCATGAGTATTGCCGTGCAAATTGTCCATGACTATTTTTATTAATTTTTCTCTTACATCCTATGTGCTTTTAAGCGATGGAGTTTTATGTATGTTGATGCAGAAGTTGTCAAGAACTTGTCTTGAGTTATCTTTTAATTCTTATTGGGTCAAAAATAATGTACGAACATGGCGATAGACAATTTGCATGGTAATACTCATGGATTCCACTGTACATGGCACTGAATAGACGATACTGTATGCAAAGGATGCCTAGACTTTCCACAATTTCAAAATTCAATTTCAAGTCCTCTGCGCCCAAATGGGTTTCCATAATTTGATATCACTTACGTTGAAAGAATTAAAACAGCACAATTTAACTTCTCATTATTTCATATTAAAGATTCCGATACAAACTCACTTGCAACTTTTTGACAATACATTTTAAATCAATCTTCTTACATAAAGAAACAAATCGAAATCAACAACTTAAAAAAATATCGACATTGATAGCGTTCTTAATCTCAATGGTTCCCTGTTAATTTTATAAATTTGTGTACAACAGAAATAAAGTAAATACTGTTATTCGTGAATGTAGAAGACAGTCACAATTATCATGATTTTATTCACGAATATGGAAATATAATTACAAAACTATTCTACTGTTCTATTAAAAATTATTAATAAAAACGAATTTTCTCCACATGTGTATTTTACACAGAAAATGCACAAATGACAAAGAAAAACATACATGCATAAAGAAATAACTTATATTCTACGTTGTATGTTTAAGAACAAATCACATTGTTTGTCTTAGAAGTCTGTCAGATAATTTTTATTAACTACGTATATAGATGATATAGGGGAGAGCGGGTTTGGTTGTATCGGGTCCAGGTTGTAACAGGGACTTTGGTACTATTTGGTGCATAGAGTTGAACTTTCAAAGGTGGCGGCAGCACTTGTTAGTACCTATGCCCATTCGGCGAGAAATGTCGTTGTGCCCTTAGGGTGACAGAACACTTCTTTGTTTTTTGAGGAAGAAAGTCAAAATTTGCTTTATCAGCAAAATAGTGTTTTTTTGTAAATATACATAATATATAGGTTGGATATGAGAGTACAGCATGATTGAGTGTAGTTTCGAGTATTAAGGGGTGGATTGAAACTCATTCTCAACGTCGATATGCGCCAATATTATAGGATGGAAATGACGAATGTACTGTGGGGCAGGTTGTAACAAATTGCGTGGGTCTGGGTCTGGTTGTAACATTGTTACAACCAACGCCGCATGTCTCGAAAAATGTTATGTGAATTTAGTCATTATTGATTGTTTCATTTTTGTTATTTAACATCGCTTCTCTGAGAATAAGTGACGATATGATTAAATTGGTGAAGGGATCCAATACACCATCCCGTTATAGTAAAGAAAGCAAATTGACATCAAGTGATGACAACAAGAGACCAGACTTGCTAGGAAGAATGAATTAAATGAATGAATGAATTGTTGTTTTAAGTTCACTTTATGCACATAAAGGATAATCGGGACTTGACCAATAAGTTTAAAGTCGAATCCGAACCACTATGTGCCTCAACCGGGTATCGAACCCGGGACCCCTTGATTAAAAGGCGACGACGATACCGCTTTTTCTTTATTATTATTTTTTTTTTATTTTTTAAAAGAAAGCCCCTAAGCGGGAGCTTCCCCCATCACACTTCATTTACTTATATCGTTTCACTCCAATCTCTATTTCAAGACTTTCAGGATGGACAATCATAAACATCCAAGTCCAAGCCGGGATTCGAACCCGGGACCCCTGGCGTTGGTTACATAATGATAAGGGGTATTAGATATCACTGAGCCATCGGGTGGGCAGCTGCTAGGAAGAGATTCATTTCAAGTGATTATGATAATGATGATGCTGTATTCATAAACTGCTTTGTGTTGTTCTCGGATAGTCGACCAGAAAAGTGGGTGCAGTGTCGTGGGTGCCACACATTGACTGTACGCCAGGTGATGTTCAAACTTGCGTAGAGTGCTATTTTTTATTGTGAAGCTAATTCTGTGGAGGCGTGATGAACAAAGTTCTACTTTAAAAGTTAATGTGGATCATTTATTAAATTTTTATGTAAGGTATGAATTTCTGGTATATTTCTCTAATATACAGCTTTCTGTTGTTTCTTACTTCGATGTACGTACAGTGTCTCTCAAAAGTCTTAGGACAACGACATTTTATGCTAGGCAACCCAATTTACACAAGGTGTTGGTGGGTTGCGTGTAGATTTAGGTTCAATTTTAGGGTTCCCACATCTATAATAGATATTTTTGAAATACGCGAAAGAAATAAACACAAGTATTATTGTATAAAATTATTAAATATATCACTATTATATCGCAAATTACAAAATCCTTTCTGAAAGAAAAAATAGGTTTTTTAGTATTTCATCGCTGATGAGTCTACAGAATGGAAAAGAGGTGAGAGGAAACGAAAGATGACGAAGAAGACGAGAAATAGAAATCAAAAGGAGAAGAGGAAAAGTAGAGGAGAGAAGGAAGAGAGGATAGACGAGGAGAGGAGAAGTAGTGAGAAGAAAGGAAAAGATTCGAGGAGAGATGAGGAAAATGTAGCAAAGAAGAGAAGAGAGGAGGAAAACTAGATGAGAGAAGAGGAGTTTTGGAGAGGAGAGAAGGAGACGAGAAGAGGGGAGTGGGGAGTAGAGTAAAAGAGAGAAGAAAAGAAGAACGAAAAGAAGAGGAGAAGAGTGCAGTGGAGTCGGAAATCTAAACAGGAGAGGAGATAAGACGAAAGGAAAAGATTGGGATGGAGACAAGATGCAAGAAATGTAGGGAAAGCTATATGAGATAAAAGCAGAAGAGAAGGAGGGGAGAGAAAGAGAAGAGAAGAATAGAAGGGACTGGAGACGAGAGGAGAGAAGAGGTAGTTGCAGAAAATATCGTCTCGGCGTCAAGAATTGATGCTTTGATCAAATTATCGACATGAAACATTCAATAACATTTCGAAATGTATTTGAGAATGTATTAGATCGGTGCGAAATGCGTTTTGGTTCAGTTCAGAAATTTCCAAGTAAGATGTTTGATTTTACTTGCGATTATACCACTAAAATCATGAAAGTAATTTTAATATTTATAAGAATTATCCAATTTTTCTCCACTTCTCGGTTCGTTGAAACTGAAATTTTGTAACTTAATATTCCGCTCCCCCATCGTTAATTCCAAACCGAATCATTCCGTTTCACACGGCGTGGGCAATCATCGCAATGGGATGCGTCTAAAACGTACTAAAATCTTCTGCCACCAGAGGGGTTTGAACCTACGACCATCAGGTTGTCAATCCTTAACGGTAACCACTACCCTACAAGCTTTCGCTCCTGAAAGCAGGTAGAAGGAACTGACCAATGTGAAATATAGATCAAACTATCCTGATACATGTGTTTTAAATTTATAATTTTCTAACGCACATATGTTGGCATAACAACTTTAAAAGATATAACTTTTTACAACAATGCATGTTATTAGCTGTGGTAGAAAGATCAATTAACAGGGCTGTGTTCGAGTAGATATACAATGTCGAAAAATTATCCATTCTGATATAGTCGGAGTACATCAGTTTCTTTAAGTACGCTTTATGCACAGTAAGGCTAATCGGAACGCAACCTATAGCTTAAATTGCTGCGCCACAGGGAGGCTTCGAAGTTCTTGATTCTTTATAAATACATAACCATAACCCACAGCGCTACCCTTGGCTTACCTACCGACTGCTGGTCTCCCTCCCACACTGTTCCTCCGTCACCTGTTATAGCGTGGAGGTCTCAGACCAATGTTGGGGTGACGGGTGATCAGCCCGACGAACCCCCAGCCGTTATTGTAGGTCTTCTTGACCAGGTTACGCTCACTCACTCCGAGCTTCCCAATTTGCCACCGGCCCTATACGTAGGCCAAATAAATTCCGACCAGAGCCGGATTCGAACCTACGCCGTCCCGCAGCGAACGATCTCAAGACGAGTGAACGCCTTAACCCGCTTGACTACGGAGGAGGACTTATAAATAAATAATGTAAACTTTATTTCAACCATCCGAATCCTCAAACTACCTGCATAGCATGGGTAGAAGTGCCTGTTTATTTCGTTTTCGTGAAATTAAAAATTAACTGGCATTTCGAAATTGTTTGAAAAATGCGAAGACATTGCCAGGAGCTGACATTAATTCAGACCACATCTTCAATCTTAGATTGAAGAAGATAACACAAAATCAGGTGAGCAAGAAACCCCACTTAGAGAAGCTAAGGGAATTTGCAGAATACTTCCAAGGAAACTATACTAAGTTTAAAGCTAGTTGTAACAATATGGATGAGATGTGGGATGGAATAAAAAGCTGCGTACAGAATACAGTGGATGAAACAATAGGCTACAGGGAAAGGAAAAGTGCAAAGAAACCATGCATTACTGAAAGTATGATGGAAAAAATGGAGGAACGGGGAAAATTGAAGAATGTAAATACAGAAGAGGGAAGAAATACTTACAGGATACTGAATAATCAGCTAAGAAGAGAAACTGACAGGGAAAAAGAACAATGGATGAAACAAAAATGTGAAGAAATTGAAGAACTGGGAAAAAGAGGAAGGTATGACTTGATGTATCGTGAAGTAAACTGCTTGGGCTTCCAAAAGAAGAAATGGAAACCAATGTGGATCATAGAAGACGAGGGAGGATGTGAAATCACAGACAAAAAAGAAATATCGAATGTGTGGGGAAAGTACGTTGAAGAGCTCTACCAGAAAGAGAATCGCCCAGGCAGTCTGAATGTAGAAAATGAAGACGACATGCCTGATGAAGAGACAGGATACCATATCCTGAATGAGGAATTTGAGCAAGCACTTAAAGAAATGAGGAATGGGAAAGCAACGGACACTGATGAAATTCCTGTTGAACTTATCAAATGCCTGGGAGATGGAAAAAGAGAAATACTGCACTTATGCAATGAAATCTATGAGAAAGGGGATTGGCCACAAGATTTCACGGAGACTGTTTTGGTACCTCTGCAGAAGAAAAGCAATGCCAGAAAATGTTCTGAGTACAGGACAATCAGCTTGATATCTCACTCGGCAAAAATTCTTCTAAGAATTCTGAAGAGACGCATATACTCGAAGGTCAGTAGCGAGTTAGAGGAAGAACAGTTTGGTTTCAGGAAAGGAAGAGGTACAAGGGGTGCAATTGGTTTACTGAGGACCATTGAGGAAAGATATTTAGAGAAAGGAAAGGAAATGTTTGTATTATTTGTAGACCTGGAAAAAGCCTTTGATAGAATGAATTGGGTTAAACTTTCAGACATTCTGAAGAAAATTGGTGTAGATTGGAAAGGGAGAAAACTTCTAAACAACTTATACATGAATCAACGAGTTAAAGTGAGAACAGGAGACGAAATGACAGAAGGCTGTGAAACTGAAAGAGGAGTACGACAAGGATGCTGCCTGCAACTTAGAAGCACCTGCCTGCTAAGGGATGCCTTGGAGGGAATGGTTGAAGGAGGAAAAGTCCGTGAAAGAAAGAGATATCAGCTTATGGATGATATTAAATTAACTGGGTCGTATGCTAATACGAAGCGTTAGACAGATAATAGGAAAGCTGGAGATTGCAGTGAAAAACCTGCCAATTAGGCAGAAAACAATGAATGAATGAATGAATATGTGTTAATGAATAATTGGAATGATAATTATAAAGAAAGATAAATGGCCATACATAAATAAGAACCTACTTAAAATACACGTTTATGTAAAAAAAATGATCTGTGGTTTTATTAATGGGAAATTAAATGTGCACTTTAAAACTATTATCTAGAATATCTTTGTTGCTTGGCATTCGTGTATTTAATCTTCCTTTTACCTTTAAGAATTTATTATTATTTACTTCCTTTTTAATGTAAAAAATCTGTTAATTTATAAGCGAATAAACTTGCTTGTTTAATATACTTTCCATGTATATACCAACGAAACCGTAGATAGAGGATCAACATTGTCTCGGAAAAGATTACTATTGTTCCATAAATCTTCATCCAAAGGTTCGGAGAACTGGTCAATTTTTTTCGAGGTATCTTTATTTCTCTATGTCACTTAAAAATTTCAAGTGATCCATTTTGTATCCGCTCCATTTTAACAAAGTAAGCTTGAAGGCAATCTGTATTCCATTTGTTTATATTGGAAACTTGGTCAAACCGGAAGTTCTTTTATCGCCTTCGATAATTATTATATTATAATTGAATTCTCTGATTGATTATTTTTGTTTACCCAGGAACATCACCCATAAGAGATTTCTGAGATCCGCTTACGCTACTCACTCGTAGCTCCCCAATTTCCTCACGATGGTGGGTTGCTACCGGTCCTATACAGAGGTCAAGAACCCATAACTGAACCCAGATGGACTCGACCGCACGGTCACGGAGGACGTTTTTTCTTATTTTACTAATGACTAATCGCGAGCATGAGGATGAATAATGAATAGAAAAAATAAAGAAGGTTACGCATAAAGAAGAGGACAGGCCTTCAATCTCTTAGGTGACAAATTCAAGTCCTAAATATGAGGATTTCAACCAATTATAAACAAAATGGTTATTTACACTTAACTTCTCATCAAGGCCAAAATAGTTTGTAACTGTGAAATTACCCCTGAATGCAAATTGTCATTTTTTCCATGTGAGTAAGAATTATATGTGTGGCACACAGAGATACATTTTGAGAAAACAACTAACTGTAGCCTGTCCCACAATCTCTGGAGCAAAGCCGCGATAGCGGAAGAGAAGGTGAAGGTGGGATAGAGAGGACAGAGCGAAGCATTGCACGCTGCTGGGAAGGGTGGTAACGGCAGTGGCTTTCCTCCCTTCACGCAATCCCGTTCCTCTCACGTGTTCATCGCTGCTCAGATACTTTTTCCGTTCACCTGCTCAAAAGATACGTGGGACAGAGTGTGGTACGCATACATGTAGCAAGTAAAGAAACTTATCTAAGAATAAAAATTCCACAGAGTGTTAAAACGTTTGGTTCAGCAATTAATGACTGGAAACGAATACACATAATTTCCTTGTCAAAATCTAGTGGTCTAAAATTCATTTGAAGACTTGAAAGTATCTATTTACTACATTCCAAGTTATAAGGAACTATTTCGTAGATGTTAGTAGTATAAAAGTATATACTATAAACTCAACAAATGATGAACCCCCCTCAGGCAGATTTGGCTACACTTAAAACTTGCTCAACATGCCCATATGAGCTTTTTGCTCAAGTGTGGTACTCCGTCTAATCCAAGATTTTTGTAAAAATGCCCTCGGGAATTTCACGAAACTACAGTGTACAAATGATGAGCCCCCTCAGATTGATTTGTCCACACTTACAAAAGGCACTTCTGTCAGATTGTTGTCCATAAATTTGTTAAAAATATGCCCCTCTTGATATTTTTTTTTGGATACACTTAAAACTAAGCCAAAATACACACACACACACACACACACACACACACACACAAAGCATATTGTTGAACCCAACTGATATTTTTTATTAAGTATAGAGTTTTGATTTGAACCCCAAGAAATTTTATATAAATACCAAAGCCAAAAATATTCACACACATACACACACACACACACTAAATATACAAAACACACTGCTGAACCCAACTGATATTTTTTTATTAAGCATAGAATTTTGATTTGAACCCCAAGAAATTTTATATAATAAACATAACAAAATTCTAATATTTATTTTTGTTTAACAGGAACAACAAGTTCTGAGCACATAAGCAGTTTCTGAGGAATACAAGGCAGCAGCAGCAGCAAGCAAATAACTTATAGAAGGCAGTGTGTATCATATCTAATTGCATGGATAATCTTGACACAGGATTTTTTGAGATAAGATGTATTTCAAAATACATAAAATCTAAGTCACTTGTTGATGATTTAAAGCTTAGATTTTTTGGCCTGTCCGAGTATGACCTGTTTGCTGTGCAGAATGAAACTGAAATGCAGTGGGTGCTTGCCAGTGACAGGCCATTCCAATGCCTGTATCTCAATTTTATCAGTGAGTTTGAAAAATTTATGTACAGCAGGTTCAGGAGAATTGTTGGATTGTTTGTTAATTTTTATACAGACAGGTGCCATTATAATTTAAGGTTGAAATTGTTTGACAATTATTGGTTCAACAATTGCTATGAGCATTGTTTTGAGTATAGGATGCCCATGATTGCATCTCAGAGTTTAAATTGGAGACATTATAAATATTCAAATAAAATTATTAACAAGATATCTAAAAATAAGAAGATTGAATTTGTTACAACTGATAATGGGAATTTGTACAGTGGTGAAGATTTCAATCCAGAGTTTGTATCAGATTCCAACTATATATATTTGAATGAGCTTGTCATGTATTTTATAAGGCAAAAATTTAGAGATTGCACTTATGATTGTATTGTTGAGGCACTGGGGCAGAATAATTTGCATGGCATATGCAACTGTGGGAGAGTTTTGTCCAGCCTCTCAGTGTGATTTCAGGCACAGGAATCTGGCAGTTGGGAATCAACCCGCAGCAGGCAGCCCTGATTATTTCAGCAGAGACAGCAATCAAGGTAAATAAATATTTGCTGCAAGGGTAATTTAATTCTCTTCTCATCAGTGTAACACATTTCCTGTCTTGTGCAGTTCCAAATCCCTGCCCATCAGTGCTGTAGAAATATCAGCCAGGCTCGGGTCTGTGTGCAGGAAGAGGCAAGATATTTGTTTGAAATCTGTTTTGAAGCCTGTACCTAATCACAGCACAGCTCTGTCAGAGATAGGGACAATGAGTAATATCTGTAATTAATAATTCAGTAATTATTTCTAACAAGTTTAATTTTCAATAGGCTCTTCTCATCAGTGTAACTCATTTCCTGTCTTATGCAGTTCCAAATCCCTGCATAGCAGTGCTGTAGCCAGGCTCGGGTCTGTATGTAGGAAGAGGCATAGTTGAAATCTGCTTGGGTATAATTTTTTGAAGCCTGTACCTCATCACAGCATAGCTCTGTCAGAGGATAGGGACATTGAGTATGAAATCTGTAATCAATAAGTCAGTAATCAATTCTAACAAGTTTAATTTTTAATAGGATCTTCTCATCAGTGTAACAAATTTCCTGTCTTGTTTCACATGCAGTTCCATCCCTGCCCATCAGTGCTGTAGAAATATCAGCCAGGCTCGGGTCTGTATGTAGGAAGAGGCAAGACATTTGTTTGAAATCTGCTTGGGTATAATTTTCTGAAGCCTGTACCTAATCACAGCACAGCTCTGTCAGAGATAGGGACATTGAGTATAAAATCTGTAATCAATATTGTCAGTAATCAATTCTAACAAGTTTAATTCTCTTCTCATCAGTGTAACAAATTTCCTGTCTTGTTTCACATGCAAATCCCTGCTCATCAGTGCTGCAGCCAGGCTTGGGTCTGTATGCAGGAAGAGGCAAGATATTTGTTTGAAATCTGCTTGGGTATAATTTTCTGAAGCCTGTACCCATCACAGCATAGCTCTGTCATTGAGTAATAATTAATAATTATTCTTGTCAGTAATCAATTCTAACAAGTTTAATTTTTAATAGGTTCTTCTCATCAGTGTAACAAATTTCCTGTCTCATGCAGTTCCAGATCCCTACCCATCATCAGTGCTGTAGAAATATCAGCCAGGCTCGGGTCTGTATGCAGGAAGAGGCAAGACATTTGTTTGAAATCTGCTTGGGTATAATTTTCTGAAGCCTGTACATAATCACAGCACAGCTCTGTCAGAGTGTAACAAATTTCCTGTCTTGTTTCACATGCAGTTCCAAATCCCTGCCCAGCAGTGCTGCAGCCAGGCTCGGGTCTGTATGCAGGAACAGGCATAATATTTGTGAAATCTGCTTGGGTATAATTTTCTGAAGCATGTACCCATCACAGCACAGCTCTGTCAGAGATAGGGACATTGAGTAATATCTGTAATCAATAATTAATAATTGTTCTTGTCAGTAATCAATTCTAACAAGTTTAATTTTTAATAGGCTCTTCTCCTGTCTTGTTTCACATGCAGTTCCAAATCCCTGCCCATCAGTGCTGTAGAAATATCTTCCAGGCTCGGGTCTGTGTGTAGGAACAGGCAAGATATCTGCTTGGGCATAATTTTTTGAAGCCTGTACCCATCACAGCATAGCTCTGTCAGAGATAGGGACATTGAGTATGTATTATTACTGCACCTGCCCCATCTAACATGTTGCTGTGTTTCTTCAATATATTAGTCATAATCAATAAAATATTCAGAACAAAACCTCTATAAGATATGACAACCTGCAACAATCTGGATGTATGAGATGTTTTTTTGATTTTATATTTCTGTATTTTTCAGGCTCTCTTGTTACAATCTTGTTTCTCTCTGCACCATCACTATAATAATATCTGCCACATGTTCTATGCTAACAACTTCATAATCGATGCATGAAAACATATCTGTAATCAATAATTGTCAGTAATCAATTCTAACAAGTTTAATTCTTAATAGGCTCTTCTCCTCATTAGTGTAAAAAATTTCCTGTCTTGTTTCACATGCAGTTCCATCCCTGCCCATCAGTGCTGCAGCCAGGCTCGGGTCTGTGTGCAGGAAGAGGCATAGTTGAAATCTGCTTGGGTATAATTTTCTGAAGCCTGTACCTCATCACAGCACAGCTCTGTCAGAGACAGGGAAATTGAGTATAAACTTTATTGTGAAAACATATCTGTAATCAATAATTATTATTCTTGTCAGTAATCAATTCCTTCTCATCAGTGTAACAAATTTCCTGTCTTGTTTCACATGCAGTTCCATCCCTGCCCATCAGTGCTGCAGCCAGGCTCGGGGGGTCTGTATGCAGGAACAGGCATAGTTGAAATCTGCTTGGGTATAATTTTCTGAAGCCCGTACCTAATAATAACATCACAGCACAGCTCTGTCAGAGACAGGGACATTGAGTATAAACTTTATTGTGAAAACATATCTGTAATCAATAATTATTATTCTTGTCAGTAATCAATTCCTTCTCATCAGTGTAACAAATTTCCTGTCTTGTTTCACAATGCAGTTCCATCCCTGCCCATCAGTGCTGTAGAAATATCAGCCAGGCTCGGGGGATCTGTATGCAGGAACAGGCATAGTTGAAATCTGCTTGGGTATAATTTTCTGAAGCCCGTACCTAATAATAACATCACAGCACAGCTCTGTCAGAGACAGGGACATTGAGTATAAACTTTATTGTGAAAACATATCTGTAATCAATAATTATTATTCTTGTCAGTAATCAATTCCTTCTCATCAGTGTAACAAATTTCCTGTCTTGTTTCACATGCAGTTCCATCCCTGCCCATCAGTGCTGTAGAAATATCAAGCAGGCTCGGGGGATCTGTATGCAGGAACAGGCATAGTTGAAATCTGCTTGGGTATAATTTTCTGAAGCCCGTACCTAATAATAACATCACAGCACAGCTCTGTCAGAGACAGGGACATTGAGTATAAACTTTATTGTGAAAACATATCTGTAATCAATAATTATTATTCTTGTCAGTAATCAATTCCTTCTCATCAGTGTAACAAATTTCCTGTCTTGTTTCACATGCAGTTCCATCCCTGCCCATCAGTGCTGTAGAAATATCAGCCAGGCTCGGGGGATCTGTATGCAGGAACAGGCATAGTTGAAATCTGCTTGGGTATAATTTTCTGAAGCCCGTACCTAATAATAACATCACAGCACAGCTCTGTCAGAGACAGGGACATTGAGTATAAACTTTATTGTGAAAACATATCTGTAATCAATAATTATTATTCTTGTCAGTAATCAATTCCTTCTCATCAGTGTAACAAATTTCCTGTCTTGTTTCACATGCAGTTCCATCCCTGCCCATCAGTGCTGTAGAAATATCAGCCAGGCTCGGGGGATCTGTATGCAGGAACAGGCATAGTTGAAATCTGCTTGGGTATAATTTTCTGAAGCCCGTACCTAATAATAATATCACAGCACAGCTCTGTCAGAGACAGGGACATTGAGTATAAACTTTATTGTGAAAACATATCTGTAATCAATAATTATTATTCTTGTCAGTAATCAATTCCTTCTCATCAGTGTAACAAATTTCCTGTCTTGTTTCACATGCAGTTCCATCCCTGCCCATCAGTGCTGTAGAAATATCAGCCAGGCTCGGGGGATCTGTATGCAGGAACAGGCATAGTTGAAATCTGCTTGGGTATAATTTTCTGAAGCCCGTACCTAATAATAACATCACAGCACAGCTCTGTCAGAGACAGGGACATTGAGTATAAACTTTATTGTGAAAACATATCTGTAATCAATAATTATTATTCTTGTCAGTAATCAATTCCTTCTCATCAGTGTAACAAATTTCCTGTCTTGTTTCACATGCAGTTCCATCCCTGCCCATCAGTGCTGTAGAAATATCAAGCAGGCTCGGGGGATCTGTATGCAGGAACAGGCATAGTTGAAATCTGCTTGGGTATAATTTTCTGAAGCCCGTACCTAATAATAACATCACAGCACAGCTCTGTCAGAGACAGGGACATTGAGTATAAACTTTATTGTGAAAACATATCTGTAATCAATAATTATTATTCTTGTCAGTAATCAATTCCTTCTCATCAGTGTAACAAATTTCCTGTCTTGTTTCACATGCAGTTCCATCCCTGCCCATCAGTGCTGTAGAAATATCAAGCAGGCTCGGGGGATCTGTATGCAGGAACAGGCATAGTTGAAATCTGCTTGGGTATAATTTTCTGAAGCCCGTACCTAATAATAACATCACAGCACAGCTCTGTCAGAGACAGGGACATTGAGTATAAACTTTATTGTGAAAACATATCTGTAATCAATAATTATTATTCTTGTCAGTAATCAATTCCTTCTCATCAGTGTAACAAATTTCCTGTCTTGTTTCACATGCAGTTCCATCCCTGCCCATCAGTGCTGTAGAAATATCAGCCAGGCTCGGGGGATCTGTATGCAGGAACAGGCATAGTTGAAATCTGCTTGGGTATAATTTTCTGAAGCCCGTACCTAATAATAACATCACAGCACAGCTCTGTCAGAGACAGGGACATTGAGTATAAACTTTATTGTGAAAACATATCTGTAATCAATAATTATTATTCTTGTCAGTAATCAATTCCTTCTCATCAGTGTAACAAATTTCCTGTCTTGTTTCACATGCAGTTCCATCCCTGCCCATCAGTGCTGTAGAAATATCAGCCAGGCTCGGGGGATCTGTATGCAGGAACAGGCATAGTTGAAATCTGCTTGGGTATAATTTTCTGAAGCCCGTACCTAATAATAACATCACAGCACAGCTCTGTCAGAGACAGGGACATTGAGTATAAACTTTATTGTGAAAACATATCTGTAATCAATAATTATTATTCTTGTCAGTAATCAATTCCTTCTCATCAGTGTAACAAATTTCCTGTCTTGTTTCACATGCAGTTCCATCCCTGCCCATCAGTGCTGTAGAAATATCAAGCAGGCTCGGGGGATCTGTATGCAGGAACAGGCATAGTTGAAATCTGCTTGGGTATAATTTTCTGAAGCCCGTACCTAATAATAACATCACAGCACAGCTCTGTCAGAGACAGGGACATTGAGTATAAACTTTATTGTGAAAACATATCTGTAATCAATAATTATTATTCTTGTCAGTAATCAAATTCCTTCTCATCAGTGTAACAAATTTCCTGTCTTGTTTCACATGCAGTTCCATCCCTGCCCATCAGTGCTGTAGAAATATCAGCCAGGCTCGGGGGATCTGTATGCAGGAACAGGCATAGTTGAAATCTGCTTGGGTATAATTTTCTGAAGCCCGTACCTAATAATAACATCACAGCACAGCTCTGTCAGAGACAGGGACATTGAGTATAAACTTTATTGTGAAAACATATCTGTAATCAATAATTATTATTCTTGTCAGTAATCAATTCCTTCTCATCAGTGTAACAAATTTCCTGTCTTGTTTCACATGCAGTTCCATCCCTGCCCATCAGTGCTGTAGAAATATCAGCCAGGCTCGGGGGATCTGTATGCAGGAACAGGCATAGTTGAAATCTGCTTGGGTATAATTTTCTGAAGCCCGTACCTAATAATAACATCACAGCACAGCTCTGTCAGAGACAGGGACATTGAGTATAAACCTCTATAAGATATGACAACCTGCAACAATCTGGATGTATGAGATGTTTTATTGTTTTTATGTTTCTGTATTTTTCAGGTTCTCTCTTGTTACAATCTCATTGCCCTGCCTCATGTTCTATGATTATATGCTCTAACAACTTATCTGTAATCAATAATAATTTTTCTTGTCAGTAGCTCTTCTCATCAGTGTAACAAATTTCCTGTCTTGTTTTGCATGCAGTTCCAAATCCCTACCCATCAGTGCTCAGCCAGGCTCGGGTCTGTATGTAGGAAGAGGCAAGATATTTGTTTGAAATCTGCTCTGAAGCCTTTACCTAATAACAGCTTCACAGCATAACTCTGTCAGAGATAGGGACATTGAGTATAAATTTAATTGAAAATATATCTGTAATCAATAAGTCAGTAATCAATTCTAACAAGTTTAATTTTCTTCTCATCAGTGTAACAAATTTTCTTCTTGTTTCTCATTTCCAAATCCCTTCACATCAGTGCTCAGCCAGGCTCGGGTCTGTATGCAGGAAGAGGCAAGATATTTGTTTGAAATCTGCTCTGAAGCCTGTACCTAATAACAGCATCACAGCACAGTGGTTACATTGTTATGCATCTGGAATTTATATTTAAAAAATAATAAATGAATTGACACACGTTCAAATGGATATTTTCATGAATAAGATCGTGAATTATGATACTCTAACGATGATTATGTACTGCTTCAAAGACATTGACAAATATTAATAAAATAACTATTTATATTTGTGGCAATTCAGAACATACTAATTTTCCCACTTTTCCCACTCGAGTTCACTGCAAGATTACCTCCACAAATATAGAACGAAATATTTTCATCATGTGCAATTCTCCATTAAATGATTTCACCGATTCGTACAACGCGTGCCTTCGTTTGCTTTGTTACAAACAAGTATTCTTTGCACCTTACACGCAGGAGGAGAGTTACATCTACATTTCACATTGGTCACCTCCTTCTACCTGCTTTCAGGAGCGAACGCTTGTAGGGTAGTGGTTACCGTTAAGGTTTGACAACCTGGTGGTTGTGGGTTCAAACCCCTCCGGTGGCAGAAAAAGTTTGTAAGTTTTAGACGCATCCCATTGTGTTCATTGTCCACGCGCCGTGTGAAACGGAATGATTCGGTTTGGAATTAACGATGAGGGGAGGGGAATATTAAGTTACAAAATCTCAATTTCAACGAACTGAGAAGTGGAGAAAAAATTGGATAAATATTAAAATTACTTTCATGGCTTTAGTTGTATAATCGCTCGTAAAATCAAATATCTTACGTGGAAGAATTTTACCTTGTTCTGAAATGAACCAAAAGGCATTTCGCACCGATCTAATACATTCTCAAATACATTTCGAAATGTTATTGAATGTTTCATGTCGATAATTTGATCAAAGCATCAATTTTTGACGCCCAGACTATATTTTCTGCAATACCTCTTCTCTCCTATCGTCTCCAGTCCCTTCTATTCTTCTCTTCTCTTTATCTCCCCTCCTTCTCCTCTGCTTTTATCTCATATCGCCTTCCATACTTTTCTTGCATCTTGTCTCCATCCCACTCTTCTCCACTCAGTTTATCTCGTCTCACTGCACTCTTCTCCTCTTCTTTTCGTTCTTCTAATTTTCTCTCTTTTACACTACTATCCACTCTCCTCTTCTCGTCTCCTCCCCTTCTCTCCAAACTCCTCTTCTCCTCTGCTCTCATATCGTTTTCCTCCTCGCATCTTCTCTTTGCTCCATTTTCCTCATCTCTCCTGGAACCTTTTTCCTTTCTCCTAATTATGTCTCCTATCCACTTCTATCCTCTATTTTATTCGATCCTTTACATTTACTTTTCCCCTCTCGCTTTCTCTCTTCTCTTTTCTTTGTATAGATTCATAAGCAATGAAGTACTAGAAATTCGATTTTCATTCTTTCAGAAAGAATATCTCATTTCTAACAAATGTAATACTGATATTCTTTTTTTTATAGTTTTATACAATAATACTTGGATTTCTTTCTTTCGCGTATTTCATAAATATGTATTGTGCATGTGGAAACCCTGAAAGTTAGCCTTACTCTACACGCAACCCACCAACGCCTTGTGTAAATGGGGTTGCCTAGTTTAAAATGTCGTTGTCCTATGACTTTTGGGAGACACTGTACAGCCAACCGCAGATTAAATAAGAGGATAATGATAATAATAATGACGGTAAATCTGACTGTCACATACCAGTAATACACAGGAAATCAAATTGAAGTATACTTTGTCCACAAAAAATTCTCACTGTTACATGAATAAAGTAAAATGGCTAAACCATTATGAATTCTAAAGAAAAATTTCAAAATTTTAATTTTTAATTTAAATTTAAAATTTTGGGTGCGTCAGCACTTAGCCTATTTTGCACCAGTCACATTATACGGGGTCCATCCCCGTACTGTTACAAATAACAACTCTAACGTTGCATAACTAAAATCTTAAAAATATTCTGACTTCCTTTTAAAAGCTGAGCCTGTAAAGGGGCACTCAACACACACAAGGACAAAAAACAGGACAACACACACAAAATTATACTTGCCATAGAGCCAGTGGCCAGAGCCTCGTTCGTCTGCAAAATGCAGTCCAGGATGTACTACGTTGAAGATCACCCCTTACACCCCAAAAATTTCAAAATAATCCAAGTGTCGGAAGTGTCGCGCGGCATTTTTGGGGACCCCACAAACGATAACGATAGGTACGTAGCCAGGAAATCCTACAAATATATAATTTAAATTTTACTCATGAAGTTTACATTCTGCGACATCTCACAAATAAAACTACTTCGGAAGCTGTGGATCCATTTATTCTTTGGATTAAATGGTGGAATATAAAAATCTAACCTTGTTCCTCTATTATACACTATACTTTTTTCGATGTAATGCAGTTTTTACTGTGGTAATAACTTTATATTTCTGTTATTAACAATAAAAATAAAATTTAAATTATATATTTGTAGGATTTCCTGGCTACGTACCTATCGTTATCGTTTGTGGGGTCCCCAAAAATGCCGCGCGACACTTCCGACACTTGGATTATTTTGAAATTTTTGGGGTGTAAGGGGTGATCTTCAACGTAGTACATCCTGGACTGCATTTTGCAGACGAACGAGGCTCTGGCGACTGGCTCTATGGCAAGTATAATTTTGTGTGTGTTGTCCTGTTTTTTGTCCTTGTGTGTGTTGAGTGCCCCTTTACAGGCTCAGCTTTTAAAAGGAAGTCAGAATATTTTTAAGATTTTAGTTATGCAACGTTAGAGTTGTTATTTGTAACAGTACGGGGATGGACCCCGTATAATGTGACTGGTGCAAAATAGGCTAAGTGCTGACGCACCCAAAATTTTAAATTTAAATTAAAAATTAAAATTTTGAAATTTTTCTTTAGAATTCATAATGGTTTAGCCATTTTACTTTATTCATGTAACAGTGAGAATTTTTTGTGGACAAAGTATACTTCAATTTGATTTCCTGTGTATTACTGGTATGTGACAGTCAGATTTACCGTCATTATTATTATCATTATTATTCATGTAGGTAGCGGTAAAAAGACGTGTTGATTCAAAGTGTTAAGTGTTTTAATTTGTGAGATTACATATTTGATTTTTGCCAAGCCGACGGGAGGAACGAGACATCCGCCTGTGTTAAGGGTGAGCACCTGAAGGGTCACGCTATGCGTCTAAAGCTTAGGAAATTCGACCGTAATGACAAACATTTAAATATCTCGGTTTCCAACGGTCAGATTCATGTGAAACTTATACCAGCGCAGCGGCATGTGTGCAAGGACGGATATGTGGAGTTTCGTCACGATCGAGCGACAATTACGGACGCCAGATCAAATCGGTTCTAATTGATCAGTTTGTGGACAGCGATTGCAATTGAGCTATGGGCGACAGCCAGGCGGAAGCTTAATCCGCACAAACTCAGCTTCGAGCACGGCTCGTCCCACTTGGGAGACAATAGAGCAAAGTGGACTGACCTCTTCGGAAGGTTACTCCAACGTGCTCATAGCGTCCTTTTTCAAAATCCTAATAAAACGAAGGACATGGTTTTTCGTTACACAGTCCTACCGCGATCCTTGTAACGAGAGCAGCTCCGTGCTACCTCTCCATACACAGTCTTACCGCGATCCTTGTAGTGAGAGCAGCTCCGTGCTAACTCTCCATATACAGTTTTGCCGCGATTCTTGGAACGAGAGCACCTTCGCGCTACCTTTCGTGTACAGTGGACTTTGTTGTGTTGTGCGAACACCAGTGTGTGTGATAGGCAGTAAGTCTACACGAGTGCGCCTACCTCAACCGCTGGGGGAAGTTGAAGCGAAACCGTGTTTCCGTGATTACCTTACGCCATTTATAATTTTTGAGAAACAAGGAACACCGGAAACTATGGCGGGCTAGAGGAAGAAAGGAGATGAGGGCGTTACGTCGATTCGCCCGACGTCAGAAGAAGCTACGCCGATGATGCCTATCCGCCGCCATGGAGAGAGAGAGAACGTCGAACGCCGCCCTATTGATACGCCGACGATGCCTACCATCCGCCATGTTGACGTCCCGACGACGCTTACCAGCCGCGACAGAGAGACGTAGAGAGAGATGTTGACGCCCCGACGACGCCGACGACGCCTACGACGACCGCTCAGATGCGACGTCCGAACCGCGCCATACCACGGAGATCCACCGATCCTGAGAGGAAGAGGAGCCGGGGAACTAGGTGTTTGAACACGTTTCGCATCTCCATCGTCGCGACCAAGGAAACCTTCCGTGTGAATACTATGTGTTTTTCAATCGCTCATAACGACGCCGGGATGCACCTCGGAAGCTGAGAGATGGTAAAGTATTCATCTGTGTGAACCTTAACACGTGACGGCCCGATTGATTTAGAGAACGCCCTTGAAATTCGTCGACATTTTGAAAACGCCCACTCAACTCGAACTTCATACCAAACTCCCGTCGCGCTTGTCATTTGTAATCTATTCGTCTCAGGTCAATTTTTCTTATTCCTTGTGATATTTTTTTTATGATCTTAAATTCATTGTTGTTTGTGCTCCTTTGTATTTGTTTAAAGTGCGTACTATTAGAGTAAAGCGCCGCCCGCTTAATTGCATATTCTACTTGAGGTTTGTTCATTTTTATGTGTCAGCGCTGTGTCGCTGCTAGCTATGTCCGGTCGCATATGTGATTATTTGTTAAAGTATTTGCCTGGTAATGTGAATTGCTCGTCGCGGCGAAGTGTTTAAGTCCCGCCTGCTAGAGAGTACATGTTTGCGTCACTCAACGGAGGTTATTTGTTATGTTTGAACCACGTGAGGTCTTGTAAAAGGAAAACGTCCGCCCACGTGAATGTAATTGCCGTTGAGACGCCTTTGTTTATACTGGTCAAGTAATGTATGGTCACCGCGCCGACTAGTTTCTTTTTTAAAAAAAACAAAAGATGAACTTAAGTAAGGGCTGGCTAGGATTTATGTAGCACTGGAGCAAAATCACAAATGACCTGATTAGACAAAAAAGTAAGATAAAATTAATTGAGAATGCAATAATTAGGGCTTGTCGTCATAAAACCTGTACATGTCATGTATAATTTCTAGTGTCGATAACCCCATGAGGATTGAATCTGAGAGAGAATGTGAGAGTGCAAGTGTGGGGACCTGTAATAGTTCCATTTTTGTTGGTTATGAATAGAATATACTTTTTATTTTCATGTTAATTTTGGGCTATATCATTTTCGTATGCATGTCGCTACCCGTGATTTTCAGGTATGCAGCTAGCCGCTTCCCGGCTACAGGTAAAGAGGTGGTAATTTGGAAGTACATATGTCTTTGTTTTTATTCGATATGGCTTATTACTATGCACTGTTGGTCACCGGTTCCTACACACGAACTTAACCTGGACCGTAACGCTATTTCGCTTGTCCGAGGGAGATTTTGCCGCCTCTATCTAGGTAGTGGTAGCATTTGTCTTCCCGGGCAAGGGAGGGTGTTTCATTCAATCATACATTTTTGGCGCCGCGAACAGGGGACCGGTTTTTTTAAATCAAAAGCATCATCAGTGCAGGTGTTCATACATTTTTGGCGCCGCGAACACAGGGACCGGTATATTTTAAATCGAAAGCACCCTCAGTGCAGAGGTATATGTCGTTTTTGTAAGGGCTACGTCAGGCGTATTTTGGTGTCATGTAACTGTGTTTCATTGTGAGATTTTATTGTTTTATTTTTGACGTGAGGCGGTAATTGAGACATTAGGCGTTTATTTTTGTCAAGGCAGTAGGGCAGCTACTTAAGGCGTTAGGCATTTTTAAATTTTATTCGTTTGGCATATGGCATTAGGCGTTAAGTTGAGTTCTGGCAAAGGGGGAATCGACCGCCCTTATCTTTTTTCGTTTGTGGATTGTTTAAATATATATATTGGTATATATTGTGAGCGCTCACGTTTACGCTTGTCAGCGAGCATTGAAAGTCGACCGAGGGTTGAATATTTGATTTCATGAAATTGCGCAACCGCCGCATCGAGAACTTAAACATGAGTGACGTAAGGGTGATTTGCGATGTCTGCAGCGAGGAGTTCCCAGAAAGTGAAAACGTCGGCACAGCTAGACAGGTTTGTTCCCGGTGCGATCTCCCGTTAAGTCCGCGTGAAGAAACCAGTCTACCGAACAGCGGGGGGCAAGCCAATGAGACCAGCGCGCAACAGGTTTCTCCGGGAGGTGCAGAACGGGTCGACGAAGCAGCTAGCCTCAGTGGTACCAGCTCCCGACAGATCATCGAGATGCTACTGCGGATGGAAGCCAAGATGGAGGCTACGAGAAGCGGAATCGAAGCCTCGCTAGAATCAAAGATGGAAGCTACGAGAAGCGGAATCGAAGCCTCGCTAGAATCAAAGATGGAAGCTACGCGAAGCGGAATTGAAGCCTCGCTCGAAGCCAAGATAGAGGCCATCAGCACCCAGATGCGAGTGACGGAAGACCGCCTCCAGGAGACCATCCGTACTTCCGGTGAGGTGATAACGCAAGAACTCGTCACTCGGGTACAGGAATGCGAATCCAGGGTCGAAGCCAAGATCGCCGGAATCAACGTGCGGGTCGAGCGGCAAGAGAACCAGATGGCAACACTGTCTCAGAGCGTGCGCGACCAGGAGGAAGGTATGCAGCAGATGGCCCGACAATGCGTGCAGCTGGAAGCGACATGTGACCGTGGTATAGACACCCTGGGGCGACAAGTGAGAGAAATTTCAGTCAAAGCCGAAGGGAATTCCGAACGGATTGAGGACCTCGAGATGAAAGTGCGTCAATTGAGCATGACTAGCAGCGGCACTTCACAATCGTCGCGGGAGCCCAGATTGACGTCACCACCGGCAGCCGACGTCGCCACTTGTTCGAACGGGGAAAGCGACCAGCGAGCTCCAGAAACGCCCCGCCCCCTTCGAAGAGAAGACACTGCGTCACCACGGTTGAGTCCGCGCCGCGAGCAGAGGGACGAGGATTTACAGTTACTACAATCGTCCGCCAGGAGAGCTCTGTTTCCGCCCGAATACCGGAAGCACTTCAAAAAATTTTCGGGTGCTGACAGAATTCTTCCTTCCACGTACCTCGAGGAATTTAGTTCTACCGCCCGTGAGTTAGGTCTGACAGACGAGGATAGGCTTCTGATTCTGAAAGGTTTAATGCAGGACCGGGCCAAGAACTGGATGGACAGGAACGAGGGGAACTTCAATTCATATGAGGAGTTCAAAGAAGCGTTTCTCACTTATTTTCAACGTCCCCTGCAGGTCGAGAGGATGCTGATGCAGGTGCGAAACGAACGATACGACAGGGGCGGAGGACTCACGTATGCCCAGTACTTTTGGAAACGGTACAATGAGTTCAAGTCTCTGCAACCCCAAATGACCACGGCGGAGATAATAGCCGCTCTGGTGTACCATTTTCCACACGAAAATCGTCGTCACCTCAATGGAGCATGCGTGTTTGACGCGACGCGATGTCCCTCACACTGGAAAATCTGTTTCAGTGCGAGGAGGAGAGGCAGAGAACCAGGGGTGAGAAGTTTAGCAAGCGGCGCCGACCGGAAGATGATTCGTCGCAACGGAATAAACACCCGCGCGTTCATCTAGTCCAGCGGGGATGGAGAGGACAGCACCACGCTCCAGGGGCTGAAAGGAACCGCCAGCTGCAAGATCCACCTTCACCGCAACGAAGACGCCCGTTCAGAGGCAGGAGACGGCGTGGAGGTCCGACTCGTGCGTCGCCAAGGAGAAACGACGGCTTTTTTCAGAACGGCCAAGTCCGAGATGGCTTTTATCAGCGCCACGCGGATAGCAGGTCGGTCAGCCCGGAGTCAGATCGGGGAGATGCAGGACGCCGTGGAGCGAGGACGCAACGGAGCCCAGCGAGAGAAGAGACCAGGCCGAATTCCAGACGCGGTTCGCCCAGGCCAGGACCGTCGGGATACCAGCATCCGGGAAACTAATAAAAGTCTCGCGTCAGGGCTCGGATGCGGGGCAGACTACACCTGATCCACCTTCGCTTGAGCCGAACCACCCGGATGAAACAAAGACCACGCCGATCAGGATTCGTGCCGCTTGGCTGGACGAGGAGATCCACGCCGACGAAGAAGCCGAGGCAAGTCACGAGGACCGCTGGCCTTCGAAATCGCCACAGGTACAACTGCGAGTGGGCGATGAAATTGTGATGGGGCTCCTAGACACAGGAAGTGAGGCAAGCTTATGCTCGGGGGCAACTTGGCGGCGCGTGACAAAGGGAGTGCGCAGGCCACAACTTCGGCACGTACGAGACTTTAGACTCATCGATTTCTCGGGCAAAGCGAGAGAGGGGCCTCTCGGTCACACCATTCTGCAGGCAACGCTGGATGAACATCACGTTGAGGTTGAGGTTCT
Organism: Lepisma saccharinum; assembly: GCF_977018435.1. Classification (NCBI taxonomy): domain Eukaryota; kingdom Metazoa; phylum Arthropoda; class Insecta; order Zygentoma; family Lepismatidae; genus Lepisma; species Lepisma saccharinum. Next base: position 20,842,549 of record NC_139231.1, on the reverse strand, counting down.
GGTGGTCCAGTCATTGTCCGTGGACCTGCTGCTAGGAATGGATTTCCTGAGCCGGTATGCGTCTGTGCTCAACATCGGTCGACACTTTGTAACCTTGAATAATCGCGACGAAGAGTTTAACGTCGAATTCTGGAGGTCAGGCGCAGGAGAAGATGGCGAGTTCCAGCCCGTCGTCGCTTTATGTTCGGAGGTCGACCGCGACAAAGGAGTACAGGAAAGATTGCACGCCGCAGTTGCTTCATGTGAGAATCTCTCGGCGAGTCAAAAGCAAGTTTTCGCCAATCTTTTGAGGGATAATGCCGTCGTTCTGGATGAAAGGCCAGGAAAGTGCCGGAAATATACGCATGAAATCCGTGTCGAGGGAGAAAGTCCAGTTGTCAGTAAGCCTTACCCGATAGCGTTTACACATCGACCGGAAGTGCGTCGGCAGCTGCAGCAGATGCTGGAGTGGGGCGTAATTAGGAAATCACGCTCCGTACATTTGAACCCTCTTCTCGTGGTGAAGAAATTTGACAATAGCCTCAGAATTTGCGGAGATTTTCGCGCGCTAAATACGAGGTGTAAGCTGGAACGCGTCAGAACATTAAAACTACAGGACACCCTACAACTGTTCCATGGTAAACACGTGTTCTCAAAAATCGATATGTTATCTGGATTCTGGCAGGTCCCCTTGTGCGAACAGAGCATGCCTTATACAGCCTTCGGATTCGAGGATAACTTATACGAGTTTACCGTCGTTCCGTTCGGAATCTCTAACGGCGTGCAAGCTTTCACGAACGCCATGGCGGAAGTGCTCGGAGACGAAGTGAAAGATTTCTGTCTGTGGTATGTTGATGACATCTTGTGCTTTTCAAGAAACAAGGAAGAACATTTCGAACATCTAAACCTGATCCTCACTAAATTACGAGATGCGGGAATGACAATTAAACTCGAGAAATCGGCTTTCTTTCAACCGGAAGTGCAATTTTTGGGCCACATCATAGACGCGCGAGGCGTGAGGCAGGACCCAGTCAAGTTTGACACGATAAGGAAGCTCGAGCCCCCGACATCAAGGAAAGGAGTCCAGCGCCTTCTAGGGATATTCACGTGGCACCGGCGCTTCATACAGAACTTCAGCGAACTTGCGTCACCCCTATTTGAACTGCTGAAACAAGGAAAGGCATGGAAGTGGACGGATCAACACCAAGGAGCCCTAGATAAACTGAAGGACGCCGTCTGTGAACAGCTTCGCCTCTACCACGCTGATTTTTCTGACGTTTTTTACGTCCAGTGCGACGCTTCGATCACGGCAGTGGGCGCAGTACTGTATCAAGAAAAGGAGGGGGAGAAACGTGTGATTCAGTACGCCAGTCGTTCCCTGCGGGGGGCAGAGAGAAATTACACCGTCGGAGAACTCGAGTGCCTGGCCGTGGTGTGGGCCATCGAAACCTTTCATGTTTATCTGGCCGGAGGACACTTTATTGTGAGAACAGACCACCGGAATCTCCAATGGCTGCACCGCGCAAAAAACTGGAGTGGGAGACTAACGAGGTGGAGCAATCGCCTTCAGCGCTACTCGTTTGAGGTGGAGTATGTGAAAGGGCGAGAGAATGTTGTGCCTGATGCCCTGTCAAGATACGTTGGGGGGAAAGGATTAACAAAAGTGCACGTAAATTTGATGCAGTTCGATTCCCTGTACCTGACCACCTTCAGCCGCGGGCGGTTTATAGAAATGCAACACGAAGATGCCGAGCTCGCACAGTACTTCAGTATCCTGGAAGACCAGCAACCCGCAGATCCACGTCGCCAGCGACGCGTGAAAGAGCATTTTGTCGTCGCGAACGGGATCCTGTGCAAGACGGATGTCCACAACCCGGAGCGCCTGAGGGTATATGTGCCAGCTGAAGCGAGAAAGAAAATCTTGGAGGAAGCGCATGACAAATCAGGTCACTTCGGGGGGAGGAAAATGTGGAGATACCTCGAGAGTACCTATTATTGGAAAGGGTGCGGAAAGACGCTAAGAAATGGGTGCGCGATTGCGTCATCTGTATGCAAACTAAGCCTAACCGCGTCAGAGCAGCAAAAAACCCAACATCGTTTGTGGCAGAGAAACCGCGGGAAGTGTTGTTCGCAGACTGCGTGGGACCACTCCCGAAAAGCAAGGACGGCATGAAGTACCTATTCACAGTCATGGATGGATGCAGTCGTTTTCAGTAGTGGTGTTGACTGTACTATAAACCCACGAAAGTATGAACCCCCCTCAAGCAGCTTTGCTATACTTAAAACAAGCTCAACATGCCCATATGAGCTTTTTGCTCTAGTGTGGAATCTTTTCTAATCCAAGATTTTTGTGAAAATGCCCTCGGGAATTTCTCGGAAAGTATGACCCCCTCAGATTGATGAGGTTACACTTACAAAAGGCACTTCTGTGAGATTGTTGTCCATAAATTTGTTAAAAATATGCCCCTCTTGTGGCCACACTTAAAACTAGGCCATACACACACACACACACACACACACACACACACACACACACACACACACACACACACATATTTATTTCTGGTTTAAGTTCAATTGGGCACCAGGCTCAAAAAAATAAGCAACAACAACAGAGCCATCTATGTGCAAATGTCTGAACTCGGTGAACACTTGGGAACAAGTCAATTTTTTTCAATATGTCAATATTTTTAACTCTTTTTGCCAGTAATAGGGATTGGTAGTAAGTGTTAAACAAAGTACTTTGGAGCTGAATATGCCTTTCTTAAGACGTCGTATATTGCTAAAATATCTTTAATTCACATATTTCTCATACCGCCGTATCTTGTTCTATTAGGCCTCTTCAAGAAAATTGCCAATTAGTGAAAATTAATTGAGCACAACAGCAAAAGAGGCTAATAGGCAAGCATACAATGATATGGGGATATGTGAATTGTCGGTTTCTTCAATTCAGATAAATGGATTGAATTGAAACTGGGATATTTTGCATTTGTTACATTCAGTTTGTTTGTTGTAATCTATTCATATATAAAATCAAGCACCGAGAGGGTATAAAATCAATACTTGAACAATATGTGCGCATGACGGCCCCAAAGCGGTGGGATCGATACTTGGCACGGGAGTCCTATTGCCTGTAATTTCTCCCTATCAACTGATCGCCGCAGCGCGGTTCTCCCTATTGACATCGATTAGTTCCGGACAATTCCGCTTCCCCGGCGCTGAGGCATGGCGCTGCAGTATGGATTGCATGTACGCTCAGCAGAAAAACGGGATACACTCAGAAGAAAGTACTTCGGCAAAAATGTTAGAGAATAGCTCATGTTTCTGAATACACCCCCACCCACCCCAAAACACCCACCCACCCACATCCATACATATTTACTTCCCGGTCCACTTCTATTGCATCATGTTGTACAATATTAATTGATTAAATGGTTATGACATAATGTGATGATGTGGTGTTTTCTGATTGGTTGCTTATGACATAATGTGTTTATGTGTTACGTTTAAATAAGCAGTGTTTCTATTGGCTCTGTAAATCTATATAAGACAGGGCACAGTGCAGATTCTTCACCATTGCTGGATCGGCAGTGGAACCCACAAGTGGGGGGCAGAACCTGAACAGGCTCCACCAAAGTATAGGAGACTTGAAGCATATAATTTGGCGGAATAACCCAAGTAAGGTCATAGAGACAATATACACTGATACAATAAAAGCCAATTTTTGGCAGGGGGGCCAAAGTGGTTCCTAAATACAAAACTCAAGAACTAATTGACATAGAGCTATGCAGTCTTTTTGTCTGCACTGAACCCAACTGATTAAGCATAGAGTTTTGATTTGAATCCCAAGAAATTGTATATAAATACCAAAGCCAAAAATATTAAGTGTATACACACATACACACATATACACACACACAAAGCACAGTGCTGAACCCAACTGATATTTTTTATCCAGCATAAAGTTTTGAATTGAAACCCAGGAAATTGTATATAATAAACAACAACAAAAATGCCGAATCAAAAACATTGTAATCAATGCAATAAGAATATATCCAGCCCTAATTGGGCCAAGCATCAAAAGATTTGTAATCCGGACAAATACAGAACTCCCACAAAAATTTGCCCCAAATGCAATAGAAAATACAACATGCAATACTTCACATATACACATAAAGATACTTGCTCTGCACAATCATCAACACAACCATCCACATCTGGTCTGAAAAGGAAGCATGAAGCACCTGTTAATGCTGGACCTGCAAAGCAGCCACGCTATGAACCTATCCATAGCAGTTTTAATGCCCAACTTAGGGATTATCGGTTTGTATCAGAGCCAAGATGTGGCATTAAGAATTTTTTGAACAGTAAAAAACCTGATATACAGGCAATTCTAAATGCACAAAATGGCTCTTATAAGCTGTCCCTCAAATTGTATACTCAATATAAGAAACCAAATGGCACAAAATTTATACATCCCCACTTAACAGAAACTGTACCTGTATATTCAAATACAAATTCGGACAGAATAATAAGCAGGTTGATAGATCAACTGAATATGAAACACTCTGAATTTGCGGCAAAAGAGTCAGGATGGAGCCTATGTGGCTCTCCGCACAAGTTATATGTTAATATTTCTGAATTCAGCCCATTACAAGGTTCCACTTATCTGCCATTACCTGCTAATATTAAAAACAAAAGAGCCGTGGTCAATATTGAAAATACCGACCAGAAATGCTTTTTGTGGTGTATATTAGCTGCTTTGTTTCTAGTTTCAAGGCATCCTGAGAGAATAAGTTATTACAAACAACATGAACATCTTTTTGACGATGTAATGGAGGATTTAGAATATCCAATGTCTGTTCAGAATATTGATAAATTTGAAAAAAGGGCCAGGCACATCAATGGCAAACAATTATCTATTAATGTATTTATTTGTTCCACTGGCAATTGCCCGATAGCACCTCTCAGAATCAGTACACTTGATGATGAATCTGCTATTCCGATTGATTTGCTCTTAATTGAAGGGGATGGCACATATCATTACACTCTGATACATAATCTTCAAGCTTTAGTGAGAACACAACTAGACAAAACTCATACAATATTCAAGTTGTGCAGAAGATGTTTATCTGTATTTTATGGTCAAAAAATGGTGAAGGGGGTTCGTGAAGAGAGTGCAGAAATTGCCAAAAACAAGTTAATTGAGCATCTGAAATACTGTGGAAACCATAAACCTGTTCATATGGTGATGCCCAATCCAAGTGAAAATTGCAAATTCAAAAAATTTGAAGCCTTGTTGGAACACCCAGCATATATTGTCTGTGATTTCGAATCGAACCTCAAACCTCTTGCATTCTGCAATCCAGATCCTGAAGAATCTGCAACTACACCATACCAGCTACATGAACCTTCCAGTTTTTGTTATATAGTTATACGGGATGGTGTAGCTAGTGAGCCACACTCATACATGGGACCAAATGCCATCAAAGAATTTGCACATAGAATAGAAAATGAGTGCCGTGACATAGCATCTAATATTTTATTAAAATCAAAACCTATGTTGCCTTTAACAGAGGATCAGATTGAAGATTTCAACAATGCAGAAAAATGCCCGGTATGTGATTCTGAATTTTCAGATACAAATATCAAGGTACATCACCATTCTCATACAGATGGTAAATTCTTAATGGCCCTGTGTAATAGCTGCAATATTAAGATCAAGAGACCAAGATTTATCCCCATATTTTGCCATGGAGCATCCAATTATGATTTCCATCATCTGATCAGATACGAGGGGTTTGACAAGCAGAATTTAAATATTTTAGCTGAAAATGATGAGAAATATATATCTATTAGCAAAATAATTAAAGTTGATGGTGTTCCTATTCACATAAGATTTCTTGATTCTTACAGATTTTTATCTGCTAGCCTGGCTACACTGACCACTCAATTATCTGATGATCAATTGAAAATCACACGTGCCAAGTTTCCAAATCAGGACCTGAAATTAATTAGGCGGAAGGGTGTATATCCATATGACTATGTTACAGATTTTTCTAAATTTGATGAGTGTTCCCTGCCACCACAAGAAGCGTTTTACAGCAGAATCAGAGGATCTGGAATCACTGATGAAGATTATCACCATGCTCAGTTGATGTGGAACAATTTAAAATGCAAGACATTTGGTGATTATCACATGGCATATTTAAAACTTGATGTCACCCTCTTAGCTGATGTAATACAGGCATTCAGAAAATCTTCCATGCAAAATTATAGACTGGACCCAGTGTATTTTTACAGTGCCCCGGGCCTAGCATGGGCCGCAACGTTTTTGAACACTAAAATGCAATTGGATCTGATCCACGATCAAGATATGTATCTGTTTATGGAGAAATGTATAAGAGGAGGGATGGTGCAATGTTCCCAGAGATATGCCAGAGCAAATAACAAGCATATTATGCTGCCTGATTATGATCCAGCACGGCCATCAAATTATATAACGTATTTAGATGCAAACAGCCTCTATGGTCATGCCATGATGAAAAAACTGCCATATGCAGGGCTTGAGTGGGTCGAAGATTTCAAGATTGAAGATCTTCAGGACTTTGATGACAGTGAATATGGCCTGTTCTTAGAGGTTGATCTGATAATTCCTGATGATTTGCACAAGAAATTTTCTGATCTGCCCCCAATTCCCGAGGTTCAGTGCTCACCTGGCTCTAAACAGAAGAAGCTCATGATGACTCTGGAGCCGAAACAGGGATATGTCACATATTACAAAAACCTCCAGTTCCTGATGAAACATGGTGTTCAAGTGACCAAAGTTGGCAAAGTCTTAAGGTTCAGGCACTCAGAATGGTTGAAACCATACATTGATACAAACACGGAGCTTCGAACATCTGCAAAGAGCCAATTTGATAAGGGCTTGTTTAAATTGATGGTGAATTCTGTATATGGCAAAACTATTGAAAATGTCAGAAAACATACCGATGTTAAAATAATTACTGACCCCAGCCTGAGTAAAAAATTGGTTGCAAAGCCTAATTTCAATTACAGAAGAATTTATGATGAGCACATGGCACTTTTCAACATGAAGAAAACAAAGATCAAGTTTGATAAACCTATTTATGTAGGGGCTGTGATATTGGAATTGGCCAAATTACATATGTTAATATTATATTATGATGTGCTGAAACCTTTTTATGGTGATCGTGTAAAACTGATGTACATGGACACGGATAGTTTTGTTCTTGATATTCAAACAGAAGATGTTTATCAAGATATGTTACAGTCTGAATTGTTTCAATACTTTGATACCAGTGAACATACAAGAATTCAACCCCACAACAAAAAGGTGCCTGGCAAGTTAAAAGATGAGACATGTGGTGATGTTATTGTGAAATTTGCTGGGTTAAGTGCCAAGATGTACACTTTTAAAACATGTAGTGGTGCTGTTGCCAAAAAGGCCAAGGGCATTGGCAGAGTAACTGTTGAAAAAGATCTCCAATTTGAAGATTATAAAAATTGCCTCAAATCCCAGAATTCAATCAAAACATCAGAATCCAGAATTCAGAGTGAGGATCACTTGCTGACTAGCAATATTGTAAGAAAAGTGGCTCTGGACCCACATGATGATAAGAGATGCATTTTATCATGTGGCATACATACTTTAACTTGGGGGCATTGTGATTTGAAAAATGGGGATCAATGCCCAATTACAGAGCATGATTTGAAATAAATAAACATGCCTATGAACTTATTTGGGTTCAAAAAACAGGCTATTATGGAGCTGCCAACACCACAACCCTCTTCTGATATGCTGTCTAAACTGAGTGGCTTGTTAATTATTCATCTGAACAGCATACTTACAGATGTTGATGATGAAACAGGTAAAACATTGTACATATTTAACAATAATTTAAATCATTACCAATTACCTGTAGGTGGGCAATTGCAATTTATTACAACCCCTGAGGGTGATGTCAAGATTTCAGTAGGGAGAAATATTTATAGAATCAAGCACTCAAACATGATTTCTGGCACTGTATATACTGTTTCTGCTGGTGACTGCTTATATATTGAGGTCCCTGGATCTTATGACAAGCTTATACCTTTTTTTATAGAATTAAGAATTAGATATTCAATAATAAATAACCATTAAAATAAAAATGCCTAATGATATATTTGGCCATACAAGACATGAAGATCACAGTGATGAGATTCTGATGCTTGATGTCAGAGTCAAGAAATTGAGAAATGATTTACAAGCTTTTCAGACCACACTCAATGCCAGTCTTCAATTAGAAATTACAAATTTGCAATCACAATGCATGGACCCTCTTCTTAAAATTGATTCTGAACTTAAATTATCGCTTCAGAAATATACTGACCTGGCCACATTGGATAATTTTCAAAGTTTGGAAGAAGCTGTAGCAGCTCTTCAAGCCAAATTTAAGACCCAGGCTACCAACTCCGAGCAATTGAAACAACAATTGGAAGAGCAGATAAATAATGTCCAGGCACAGCTCCAAACAATTGTCAAAAGCATAAAATCACAAGAAGATTTTGATCTAGTGATTTCCACTCTAAAAGAACAGATTCAATCACTCCAGATACCTAATCTGGGCCCTCTGAACAATGCCATAGCCGAGGTTAAAGAAAAAATTGAGACACTTGAAAATTTTATGAACAATTTGCCATCTTCTGATGCTTTGAATGCAATAACTCGGAGTGTAGCAAATATCAAGCTGCAACTTGAAACATATGAAGATTTTGGAAAAATTCAAAGTTCCATAACCCATCTTGAAGGTACAATAGCAGCAGTGCAAAGTGATTTGGCAAATGTACTAGAATCCCGATTGCCTGGAATTGTAGATACCCTTGTCAGTGTCCAGCACCAAATCACAAAGCTTGAAAACCTCAACACTGAATCTGAACTATCTCATTTTCATCACTTGATAGATGATATCCAAACAAAACTTGAAATTTTACAACAATCCACACCCTCTCAGGCAGATATAGCCCTGCTCCAAAATGCTATGCAAAATGTGGCTGATGCATCTGAATTAAACAATGTAAAATTGGCACTTGAATTTTTGCAAAATACAGTATCAAATCTTCCTACATCACAGGAACTTAAAAATATAAAGAGGGCAGTGAATAGGATATTGAAATCAGAAGATATCAAGAATATCCAGACAGAGATCAAACATCTCACTCAGACAGTGGCCACTCTTCCAACCAATCAACATATTAATGAATTGCATGCCCTGTTTGAGGATATCAGAAGACAAGTCCATGATCTTACTGCTCAAAATTCAAAATTGGCAGTTGTTGAAAATTTGCAACAAATTGTAGCTAATATCAAGCAACAGCTAGGGACCATGGAATCCAATCAAGCAAATGCTCTGTCTGTTTTTGCCACCCAGCTTCAAGAGATTGTGCAACAATACAAGAAACTTATTGTGGACATAAAGATCAAGCCAGGCCATGATGATGTTGTTAGGACCATCAATGAGCACCTTGAATCTGTAACAAGCAGATTGCTCACAGCAGAAAAAGAAATAACAGGCATAATCGAGAATCCAAAACATACAGTAATTCTTGAATTGTACAGCATCCCCAACAAAGAATATGATTCACCATTTACACCAGGTGGCAAAATATATATGCTGTCCCCTGCACAATTTTATTACCAGTTTTTTGTTGGGGGCACACTTAGACCAATCAAGATCAAATATTGGCTTCAACCACAGGCACACCACTACCCTACCTTATCGATAACAAATGCTGACAACAAACCAAAAATCACCAGTGTAGAGTTAGAGGATTTTACAGACCCCGATACATTAGAAACAGCCTATACTGAAGATGATGGCTCTCTGGAATTTAAAATACAAATAGGGGACAAATTATATTTAGAAAATCCTGCAGTCTCAGCTGCTGAACACCCCATAGTTGCAATATTCTTGTTTACATATTATGTCTAGACAAATTATTGTTGATGAATTACACAGACAGGCCCGACATAATTTTAAGAGACTGCCAGTAGTCACAAAGGGCATAGATGATTTATGGCAGAGCGACTTGATTGAGTTGGCAAGTGGGCAGTTGAAAAACTTAGACAAAATCAACAAGGGCTACAAGTATCTACTCACTGTGATAGACACATTTTCAAAATTTGCCTGGGCTGTGCCACTCAAATCCAAGACTGGAACATGTGTTACAGAAGCCTTCAGGACAATCATCAATCATTCAGGAAGATCTCCGCGCTATTTGCAAACAGATAATGGCAAAGAATTTTATAATTCAGTGTTCCAACAATTTATTAAAAGCCAGGCAATAAAACATTACTCGAGTTACAGTGATCTCAAAGCCTCGATTGTAGAGAGATTCAACAGAACCTTAAAAAATCTTATGTATAAACAATTTACCCTCCAAGGTAATTATAAATGGATTAATATTCTTCCAGAACTTCTACATAAATATAACAATTCTGTCCATTCCACAATCAACATGAAACCCTCTGAAGTAACTTCATCTGATGAGCAAAAATTGATCAGCACTGTTTATTATCCTAGATACCAGCCAACAACAAGAAGGGCCAAATACAGGATGGGTGATCAAGTAAGAATCAGCAAATATAAGCACTTATTCAAAAGAGGCTTTACAAGAAACTGGAGCACAGAATTATTTACAGTGGTTCAAGTTAAACCCGGGACCCTTAACACATATATAATAAAGGATCACCGAGGAGAAATTCTCAAAGGCCGATTCTATGAACAAGAGCTCAGCAAAACTAAACAGCCTGACACATATCTCATAGAAAAAATTATCCGCAGAAAAGGCAACAAGTTATTTGTCAAATGGCTGGGTCATCCGGAAAACAGCTGGATCGATGCAGACAAAATAATAATATGAGCACCTGGGATGTTATAAAAAGGCTGCCAGAAGCTGAACAACAGAATAAAAAAAATGGCAACTTGCTGCCTGATAATATTAGATGTCTTATTGTTGGGCCATCTGCTTGTGGTAAAACTACACTAATGGTTGATAATTTTATATTGGCACCCAACTGGTTAGACTGGAAAAACAGGCACTTGTATGTCTTCTCTAAGAGCTTGGAACAATTAAAATATCAGCAGTTGATGAAGCTATATGATGGATTGGATTTAGCCACTTTTGAACCAGATGTTAAGCCACTTCATGAATGTCTCGATAATTCTGTTGTTGTGTTTGATGACATTATACTGGATAATCAAAACAAGGTTAGAAATTTCTTTACACAGGGGCGGCACAAAAACATTGATTGCTTCTACCTGGCACAGACTTTTTCTAAAATACCGAAGCAGCTGATCCGAGACAACAGCAATTTTATATGTGTGTTTCATCAAGATCATACCAACCTCAAACACATACATGATGAATATGTAGGTGGGGACTTGAGCTACAATGATTTTTCCAAATTTTGCAGCAGGTGCTGGAACCAGGACAGTTATGGGTTTGTCACAATTGATATGACAAGAACACCCAATAGTGGCAAATACAGAAATAAAATCAACGATTTTCTAGACGTTGAGACATATATAAATAACCATGAAAAGGCCAGTTATTGATGATCTTAAGTTAAGAGATTATCTTGTAAAAAGATTTAAGGGATGGAAATCAGAGAACCGTGGAATTTATGAAAAACCCAAACAAACAGAACAGCCTGTAATTGATGCTATTAATAATTTAGGTAAGAATATCAAAACTGTTACAGAGCAAAATCAAAATTTGATCACAGAGCTTGTGCCTGTAGCTGCAAGAAACATATTAGATTATCCAATCACCCCACTTTCCAGTATTCATACACCTAGTCCTGTTGCTCCTAGAAGAATTGAAGCTACTCTGGATCCTATTGAATTGGGTCTTCTTGCTCAAAAATATTTAACCACACCTAAAGACAACAAAGATGAGGTCTTTGGCTTATATGCTGACACAGAGCTTGATGGCAGTATCATACATAGAATTGGCAATTTCAGAGTAACTTTTATGGGGGATGATCTGATTGTTTATTCAGAATCTCGTCTCGGAGAAAAAGGTGCTTTTGTTAAGTACCCCGGCACACCTGGATTGTGGGAACTGATGACTCGGAAGAGGCCTGGCAGCTATACAGATCAAGATTATGAGCACTACAAAGAAATATTAATAAAATCAGATGCTCTATACCAGAACAATGATCCCACACAAAAAAGAGTCAAGTCTAGCAGTGGAGCAAAATACAACAACTTAATCAAGCCCATATGGTCACAGATCAAGACTGGCAGTGGAATCAAACAATACAACACCCTGCCTAAAGAATTTGTGTGGGTTGATGATGTCAGTAAACTTGTAGATAGGTTATTGGTGATAGCTGGGGAGGAAAATGCTGGCAACCACAAATTTTACAATGAAAAGGTTGGAATTATGGACATGATAAGCACAAAATTGTCTAATTTTATAGTGAATGACACTAAGGGTATTGGTTATCTTATAAAAATTATTAATACTCTACCACCTAAATTTTGGAATATTTCTGAGGGTCGGGGCCTGGTTAATGACATTATAAACAAGCTGCCATTTGAACTACACATTCCAGGCTATCAGTATTGTGGTCCAGGCACAAAACTGGATCATAGATTAAACAGAGGGGACCCTGGTGTTAATCCCCTAGATGCTGCTTGTAGAGACCATGACATAGCATACAACACACATACTGATCTTGACAAGAGACATGTTGCAGACAAGAAATTAGAAGAGGCTGCATTTGGTAGATTTGTAAGCAAAGATGCTTCTTTGAGTGAAAAAATAGCAGCATTGGGGACCACCATAGCTATGAGCACCAAACAAAAACTGGGGTGGGGGCTGTGAAAATGTATATAATAAACCTACAATGAAGGCCAAGGGTGTTATGTATCAAATACCTTATGCAGGTCTTAAATCTCTTAAAACTATTGATAGTCTTTTGACCAAAAAGCAGCGCAAGAAAAAAAGCTCTTGTCTTGCAAAGGGGCATGGTATGAAATTGTTGCTTAGTACCCCCCAATTAAAAAAATTACAGCAATCCAGGAAAAAATCACATGTGGGGGGTTTCATATTTACCATCCCGGCCATCTTAGCTGCTCTCGGGGCTGTAGGGAGCTTGGCTGGGGGATCAGCTGCCATAGCAAAAACAGTAATAGATGCCAAGAAAAATAGGGCAGAATTAGATGAGCAGAAGCGCCATAACCTGGCCATGGAGAAAAAAGGCAAAGGTGTTAAGAGAGCCATGAATAAGTTTAAAAAAAACAGGAGCCGCTTACAAACCAAGATATTGAAGCTTTAATCAAGCCACTGGGCATCAAAAATTTTAGGGGTGTGTACATGTCTGATTTTTTACCAGAACAACCACTCAACAAAGAGTGTGGCATTGTTAATTTGGATGAGTACAAAAATCAGGGCACTCACTGGATCTGTTATCTTAAATATTTAAATGATGAGGCATTTGTGTTTGATTCATTTGGAGGTGTTCCTCCTGAAAATTTAGTACAATATCTAAAATCAGCTAATCTTTATTACAATAATGCCCGTGTTCAAAACTTCAAAGATGTTAATTGTGGACATTTGTGTTTATCTGTTCTCAGATATATGTCTCAAATAAATAAACCATCAATTGAAAATTTTCAAAAAGCCTTGTGGTATTTAAAACATCATGGGGGTATTCCATCTCACCAGTCAAAATTCAATATTGAAACTCAAATTACATGATGACATAGTGTATCCCAAAACAATAGCTCTCAGAGCATTTTATGGCATGTACCTAATCCCCAATATTACACACCACAACAACACAATTGCAGTTGGGGATCAAAAAATTGTCATCACTCCAGGGCAGTATAATCTGTCTACTTTAAATGCTCAGTTACCCAGAGGTGTAGTTTTAAGTCAAAATTCTGTCACTCACAGAGTAGAGATTGTATCTGCTACAGAGACAGTGAATCTGGGTACTATAGGAGAGCTGTTAGGCTTTGAGAACAACACAAAACTTGAAGCGGCCATCAAACACACTGCTATGAATATACCCAAATTCTTAGCCATAGAGACTCTGAATATTCACTGTAATGTGGCCGAGGGTATGATCACCAAATCAAATGGCATAGGCACTCACAAACAAACCGGCATCATTGCAACATTCAAACCTAATTCCGAATTCATGGAGCCCATCATCTACAATCCATCCCCAACATTATATTTTCCTGTGTGCCATAACAGAATAGATTATATTGAATTGATGGTCACTAATGAAAAAGAAGAATTAGTTGATTTTGCTGGAGCCACAACAACTGCAATCATAGAGATTAACATTTAAATAAAAATACATACAATGGAAAATATTGAGAGTTATGAGCTACAATCATTCCCTCCAAACAGGAGGACATTTGCAAATTTAAATCAACCCAACACAGAAATTGAGGTTGATCTTGATGTAGGGGATGGCTTTATACACCCCCACAGAGCAGATCTATACATCAAATTTGATGTTGTAAAGCTCGATGGAACAGATTTTCCGGCAAATTCAAATATAAGATTGGTAGACAATTTTGTGCCGCATCTGTTCTCTGAAATTGAGGTCAGAAAACATGGTGTTGTTATAAACAGAGTGGATTATCCCGGTATTACCTCCACAGCTTTGGCTACATTAAAATTATCCAAAACCGAGGCTTCATACTACAAAATAGGTGGATTTGAAGCTGGTGAGAAAATATTATCAAAAAGCCACACAGTGCTGTTCCCCATGCGCCTGTTGCCAGGATTCTTCTCGGATTACAAAGAAATTATGTGGAAGGGTGGGTTAAGAATTACATTTAGAAGAGCTGCAAATGATAATAATGCTTTGATGAGGTACAGTGCAATAAACCCTACAGGGGAAGCTCTGCCTAATACCCTACCAGATGAGGGCAAATGCATTATTCAGACTATGGAGCTAAGAATCCCTGTTGTTGAATATGAGGCCAGCTATGCTCTTAAATACAAAGCAGATATAATAAAAAATCCACACATTCCTCTGCAATTTTATACATATCAATGCGTACAGAAGCCCGCATCTGGTTCTTATTATGAGTTTGATGCTACAAATTCATTCTCCAGTATTCAATACGACATGCCTGATTTTGTGGTGGTTCTGTTTCAGACTGGGAGACACAATAATCAGGAAAAAAATTCAAGTAAATTTGATAACTGCAACATCAAGAACATATATCTTAAAAATGGCAGAAATGAGGTTTTTCCTAGAGAAAATTACAATTTAGACATTTCCAAGGATGATTTCCTCAAATTATATGAGGCTTTTTCGGCTTTCAAAAGGGTCACTACTGGCAATACTGACATGTATTACACACCAGATGAATTCAAAACACAGAGACCCATGTTTGTCATCAACACTTCAAAAAGGAAACAGGTTGTGGTGAATGACAGAACAAACATTAAAATTATCTGTGAATTCCACGAGGCATTACCCGATGACACCATATGTAGTGCCATTCTCATAGGGGAAAAATCATATGTTTATGATGTAAGAAATGAGAGAGTCACGGAGCAATTCTAGAAGAATTACATTGTTTTAATATTAGATAAACAAATTGAAGCTAGTATCCAATTGAACTTAAACCAGAAATAAATATGTGTGTGTGTATGTGTGTGTGTGTGTGTGTGTGTGTGTGTGTGTGTGTGTGTGTGTGTGTGTGTGTGTGTGTGTATGGCCTAGTTTTAAGTGTGGCCACAAGAGGGGCATATTTTTAACAAATTTATGGACAACAATCTCACAGAAGTGCCTTTTATAAGTGTAACCTCATCAATCTGAGGGGGTCATACTTTCTGAGAAATTCCCGAGGGCATTTTCACAAAAATCTTGGATTAGAAAAGATTCCACACTAGAGCAAAAAGCTCATATGGGCATGTTGAGCTTGTTTTAAGTATAGCAAAGCTGCTTGAGGGGGGTTCATACTTTCGTGGGTTTATAGTACAGTCAACACCACTACTGTTTTCTGGTTGCGTATCCAGTCAGGTCAACCGCGACGAGAGTGCTGCTCCGTAAGCTTACAGAAAATTACTTTGTACACCTCGGAACTCCGCGCTACATTCTCACGGACCGCGGAGCTCAGTTCACAAGTAGCCTCTGGAGGGACACTTTGGAAGCATACGCAGTGAAGCCCATATGGACCCCGAGCTACAGGCCGCAGGCAAACAAGGTCGAACGCATGCACTGTGAAATGAACCGCCTCTTGAGATTATTTTGCCATAAACAGCATCAGGAATGGAGCAAGCACGTTACCTCGATTGTACTCCTCCTAAACAACACAGAATCCGACACCCTTGGGTTCACACCAGCAGAGCTACAATTCGGCAGCACACCTCGGAGAGACGTAATTCGTCACTTTGGATTGAAGGAGGACAACCGCGACCCAACTGTCAAACAAAAGATCCTGATGGCCGTCGAACGGACGAGAGAAACCAGGAGGAAGGCCAATGAAAGACAGGCAAGAGACGGCGCCGAGATTCGAACTGGAGACCTCGCATTCGTAAAAAATCACGGACTTAGCTCTCAAATTGAAGGGAAAATCAAGAAGCTCTTTTTCATGTACGATGGTCCGTACTTCTGCAAGAGCAAGCTCGCCGCCAATATTCTGGAGTTAGTGGACTGCACGTCTGGGAAGACCATAGCACCACAACATATAGAGAACTGCAAGAGGTGGAACTGTTCCGATGAGAAGCGCAGAGAGTGGACAGCACTGTACGAGAGTAAGAGCGACGTAGGAATGCAAGCTGACACGTAAATGCTCACATCTTGTTCTTGTTTTGTACATATAATATTCATATTATGTTGATATTCAGGATGTTATCATATATGTTATCTATATCTGGAAGGTCACAGTGTCCGTGCCGTTCAGAGAGTAAATTTTTATATACAGGGTGTTCATGTATTTGCTTGTCAATTTTTATATACAGGGTGTTCATATATTTGTTTGCCAATTTTTATATACAGGGTGTTCATGTATTTGCTTGTCAATTTTTATATACAGGGTGTTCATATATTTGTTTGCCAATTTTTATATACAGAGTGTTCAAGGATTTGTAACCAAAAAATTCTGTCCCTGTGTAGAGCGAATTTTTCACGCTTACGAAATCCTTGGAAGAAGAAGAGGGGCGAGGTTGTGACAGTCAGATTTACCGTCATTATTATTATCATTATTATTCATGTAGGTAGCGGTAAAAAGACGTGTTGATTCAAAGTGTTAAGTGTTTTAATTTGTGAGATTACATATTTGATTTTTGCCAAGCCGACGGGAGGAACGAGACATCCGCCTGTGTTAAGGGTGAGCACCTGAAGGGTCACGCTATGCGTCTAAAGCTTAGGAAATTCGACCGTAATGACAAACATTTAAATATCTCGGTTTCCAACGGTCAGATTCATGTGAAACTTATACCAGCGCAGCGGCATGTGTGCAAGGACGGATATGTGGAGTTTCGTCACGATCGAGCGACAATTACGGACGCCAGATCAAATCGGTTCTAATTGATCAGTTTGTGGACAGCGATTGCAATTGAGCTATGGGCGACAGCCAGGCGGAAGCTTAATCCGCACAAACTCAGCTTCGAGCACGGCTCGTCCCACTTGGGAGACAATAGAGCAAAGTGGACTGACCTCTTCGGAAGGTTACTCCAACGTGCGCATAGCGTCCTTTTTCAAAATCCTAATAAAACGAAGGACATGGTTTTTCGTTACACAGTCCTACCGCGATCCTTGTAACGAGAGCAGCTCCGTGCTACCTCTCCATACACAGTCTTACCGCGATCCTTGTAGTGAGAGCAGCTCCGTGCTAACTCTCCATATACAGTTTTGCCGCGATTCCTGGAACGAGAGCACCTTCGCGCTACCTTTCGTGTACAGTGGACTTTGTTGTGTTGTGCGAACACCAGTGTGTGTGATAGGCAGTAAGTCTACACGAGTGCGCCTACCTCAACCGCTGGGGGAAGTTGAAGCGAAACCGTGTTTCCGTGATTACCTTACGCCATTTATAATTTTTGAGAAACAAGGAACACCGGAAACTATGGCGGGCTAGAGGAAGAAAGGAGATGAGGGCGTTACGTCGATTCGCCCGACGTCAGAAGAAGCTACGCCGATGATGCCTATCCGCCGCCATGGAGAGAGAGAGAACGTCGAACGCCGCCCTATTGATACGCCGACGATGCCTACCATCCGCCATGTTGACGTCCCGACGACGCTTACCAGCCGCGACAGAGAGACGTAGAGAGAGATGTTGACGCCCCGACGACGCCGACGACGCCTACGACGACCGCTCAGATGCGACGTCCGAACCGCGCCATACCACGGAGATCCACCGATCCTGAGAGGAAGAGGAGCCGGGGAACTAGGTGTTTGAACACGTTTCGCATCTCCATCGTCGCGACCAAGGAAACCTTCCGTGTGAATACTATGTGTTTTTCAATCGCTCATAACGACGCCGGGATGCACCTCGGAAGCTGAGAGATGGTAAAGTATTCATCTGTGTGAACCTTAACACGTGACGGCCCGATTGATTTAGAGAACGCCCTTGAAATTCGTCGACATTTTGAAAACGCCCACTCAACTCGAACTTCATACCAAACTCCCGTCGCGCTTGTCATTTGTAATCTATTCGTCTCAGGTCAATTTTTCTTATTCCTTGTGATATTTTTTTTTATGATCTTAAATTCATTGTTGTTTGTGCTCCTTTGTATTTGTTTAAAGTGCGTACTATTAGAGTAAAGCGCCGCCCGCTTAATTGCATATTCTACTTGAGGTTTGTTCATTTTTATGTGTCAGCGCTGTGTCGCTGCTAGCTATGTCCGGTCGCATATGTGATTATTTGTTAAAGTATTTGCCTGGTAATGTGAATTGCTCGTCGCGGCGAAGTGTTTAAGTCCCGCCTGCTAGAGAGTACATGTTTGCGTCACTCAACGGAGGTTATTTGTTATGTTTGAACCACGTGAGGTCTTGTAAAAGGAAAACGTCCGCCCACGTGAATGTAATTGCCGTTGAGACGCCTTTGTTTATACTGGTCAAGTAATGTATGGTCACCGCGCCGACTAGTTTCTTTTTTAAAAAAAACAAAAGATGAACTTAAGTAAGGGCTGGCTAGGATTTAAGTAGCACTGGAGCAAAATCACAAATGACCTGATTAGACAAAAAAGTAAGATAAAATTAATTGAGAATGCAATAATTAGGGCTTGTCGTCATAAAACCTGTACATGTCATGTATAATTTCTAGTGTCGATAACCCCATGAGGATTGAATCTGAGAGAGAATGTGAGAGTGCAAGTGTGGGGACCTGTAATAGTTCCATTTTTGTTGGTTATGAATAGAATATACTTTTTATTTTCATGTTAATTTTGGGCTATATCATTTTCGTATGCATGTCGCTACCCGTGATTTTCAGGTATGCAGCTAGCCGCTTCCCGGCTACAGGTAAAGAGGTGGTAATTTGGAAGTACATATGTCTTTGTTTTTATTCGATATGGCTTATTACTATGCACTGTTGGTCACCGGTTCCTACACACGAACTTAACCTGGACCGTAACGCTATTTCGCTTGTCCGAGGGAGATTTTGCCGCCTCTATCTAGGTAGTGGTAGCATTTGTCTTCCCGGGCAAGGGAGGGTGTTTCATTCAATCATACAGGTAGTTACAGTAGAAATTTTAGGAAATGCTAGGGAAATGGGTGAATTGCAATTGTGTATTCTAAAACCTGTTTATGTAGGATTCATGTTGAGATAATAATTTGGTCTGGTCAATTTTGGCTTAGTCTTGGTACTTTTGAAAATCAGGAAGTTTTGTTTTTACTAAATTGCAGACACCCTATCATGAATAAGCTAAAAAATTGGCCTAAAATCGCCCCAACCCCAATTTTTGTTTGTTCATTTAAATGAGAAAACAGGTTTTTAGTTTTAATAAAAAGAACCGTAACAGGCGATTTCTGCTATGTATTTCTAAGATAACTGCCTGTTTGAATGTCCAAAGTGGGAAAACACCGAAACACCAGTTGGATATATTCTGGTTGGATTTCGATTTTCTTCTTCCTTTTGTCTATGAAAATAATTTTTAACTTTTCGCAGTGCATAACTGAATCTCACATTAATATTTCAATACTTTCCTCAAGTGTATCGTTAACTTATGGAAAGAACAAAGTTCTGCATCATGACATGGGGGAGGACCCTAGTAATTGATGAAACGCTGCTAGAAAAAGTTATACTGTATATTGTGTTCCTTAAACATAATTTACGGACTTTTATAATTTTGAAGTATACAATTTTAACTGTAGCAAGTAATGCAGTTGATATATGCAGCTGACTGGGTGGATAAGCGTGTCTCTTTTGATTGTCACTCAGGTAACGATGGCAGGTGTAGTGTAATTGTATCACAAGGTCTCCAGTTGTGTCTCAAAAGTATAGGACACATGAATTCTGTCACAAGCAGGCGCCACAATGGTTCCAAGTGATTAACGGAAGGAATTCTCTCAATCCTTCAGTAGATCATCATCATCATTATCATAAGAGCAAGGGTTTTAAGACATCCGTAATGGTAGTCTGAGGATTCCAGTTTAATGTCTCGTCTGTGCCAATTTCTGGAGAACGGACTACTTTTTCCCGCCACCGACAATTACTTTTAAACTTTTTGTTCAGGGACAGGAAAGAAGGGGAAGGGGTACTCGATGAACTTAAGACGATATTTTTTTTTATTTCTCCCGAGGGTACAGTACCATTATTTTCATTGGATAAGTCCTTCTCCACTTTTTTTTCGTGGTGAGGCTGGTGGGTATTGGGTTCGAGAAGGTATGGTTGTGGTGTGGGTCAGTGATGTTCCCAGGTGGGAATTTTCCCAAAAAGAGGGAATTTTGGAGTCAAAATTACAGGAAAGGGAAACAGTACAGAAACATTAAACACGTGCAAGAAACTGAAATTAAACAACGTGCATTAATGCACTATACATTTTTTTTTTTTACTTAAGTTTTGTTTCTGGTTTTCTTCTAGTGGAATATAAGCGCCTCAAATATCGTATTTAGCTTCAACCTGAACTCAGCTGATTAATTGTGATGATAATGCTCTTGTCTAGTCTTACAGCGGGCGGCCTACACGCTGACAGGGGAAGTGGGAAGCGACCAATCCAACGCGCTGAGAAACACAGCAGTTTGTAGAACGAGGTGCACGCACCATCTCCTCCCGCGACGTCGTAACTCGGCGCCAAGGCTGTTGTCTGTTACAGCATACACCGCCCGCCGTAAGACTAGACAAGGGCCTTAATAGTGAAAACTCAAGTTTTAGCAAATTTTGGAAATTTAATGTCTAATAACAAGGAAATAAATTAAGCATATGACCCGCGGTGGTCGTCGGTAGTGTGTCTTGACTGCCATGCAGGAGGCTCAGGTTCGATTCCTTGCGTGGGTGACCTAACGTCAAATTTTTCCGGCCTTGTCCCCGCATAAAGCGCCGCTGTAGTTCACCCAGCCTCAAATCAATGGGTACCTGGGGGCTGGGGCGGAGGCAACCGTCGGCGGTAAAGGCGGTCGGAGCGCGATGCTGATCACATCACCTTCAAAATGGCCTAGATCGAGAATGTATGGGGATCAACCCCTACATCCCCTAAATGGTACGGTGCTATATGCTCAGGGAACTTTTTTTAAATATTAAGCACATAGTACAGTCACGGACACTTCTGGGTTGTAATGATCCTATTAGTTTGCTATGGGATTGTTACAACCCAGAAATGTCTGTGACTACAAGGTTTATCCACCCAAAATTAACGTACCAATCATTTTTTTTATGACACACGCCCATATAAGTATTCACAAAAGCCTAATTTTAAGGTTATTACGTGGAAGGAAGGACTTATCTCGAACGGCATGCTGGGATTTCTTCTTTATTGGGCTTTTAATTCCATGTTCTATTCCCCAGGGACGTCGCACGGAATTATCCGCAGCTACATCGTTCTTGAAGTCTGGGGTATATGTGAGAGGAGGGGAGGGGGTCGTTTGGCTTGAACCTGCTCCTAAATGTCACACAAGCGCGCACACGCGTATGTTTGTGTTTTCTGGCTTTTGAGACCAGAACTTTCCAGTGGCTCACTCATTTGATATCAATATTAGGGTGACCAGACGTCCTGATTTTCGCAGGACAGGCCTTTTTTGCCCAGCGGTCTGCGATGCTACTCCCAAAAAACCAAGTATGTCTTTTATTTTTCAACAGCGTCCTGCGAAATGTCCTGCAAAACATCCAAACGAATTGTTTACCTCTGTGAAACTGTTAGTGCCTTAACATTAATAGTATTGTTAGTTTGCAAATAAATACTTGTACTTGGTACAGAGTCTGAAGAAGACCTTGCTAGAAGGTTGAAAAGTTACGTTTAATTTGTTTTATAATAAAATAAATTTCTGCCTTGGTCAGCATATTTAGTTTTTATATCATGGAAACAAGGCTTAATGGTGTTATAAAATACTTGTAGATCTAAAAAATTTCACACTCGCTTCGCTCGCGAAATTATTCTTACAGAAAAACTTATATTTATTGCTTAGAAGCAGATATTCAATGCAGTTTATTCATGGTATGATATGCGAGGTACCGAGCGATGACTAAAAGTATGTGCAGGGGCGCTTTGAACATAAAAATAGCCCAATTCTCGGAAATTGCATGTTTGATGAGACTCGCATTGTGTGTGAAGTTGTGAAAGATAAAAAAAATATGAACTTCACAAGAAGCTTGTTATAAAGTTTGGCCTTTATGCATGTTATTTCGAACAATCACGGTAATATATTCTAAATCCCTCTGGTGCGTGCCAGATTAGCGCCCCAAAAAGAGATCCTCATTTGGAAAGAAATACACCAGGTTTGTTAAAACATATGAGAAATCTTCTTACAGCTTTGGTGCTTTCTGGGAATTTATTAATCGACTGAGTCACGGCACCAGCTCCGTGGAGGCCGGAAGCCGGCTAATAAAGGTTTAGCAGAAGAGGCGTCAAGGAGGAAAATACATCCTTGCGGATCCCCCGCGAACGCTAATGAGGAAAATTAGTTAATGGGAGCATTAACTCGCGCCAGGATCGTGGCTAATTGCCTTACGTTATTGCAGAGGGCGCAATAGTCGACTTTGCCGTCCCATTGCGTATCAGAACCAGCCACGGGGGAACTCTTGTCTCTTGTTAACAAGAGTCTGGGTTTCTTCAACCGTAAGGTGACCAGACATACTCTTTTTAAGAGTATTATACTCTTTTAGAGGTTCATATACTCTATACTCTTTTCAATTTGCAAAAATCCCCAAATATACTCTTTTCCTTGATATTTAATTTCATTCATTATTTTACTCGTAAAAATGCCTTAAAATCCACAGAACAGAAAACGTCAAGATGTCAACAAACTGAAGTATTTACTCCTTGACTCAAGAATTTCCTATGAACAATTTCAAGAGTCATTTTCATATTCCATCAACAAGCAAAACATATTCCAAATTCATTGGAATTTAATGATAATGATTAGGGCTGAGCCGATACCACTTTGAACCGATACCGATGCCGATACTCTTACAGATTCCCACCGATACCGATAACGATACTTGAAAATTGCAATAATTAAAATTTGTTCAAAATATTGATCAATATTGGTGTGTAAATATTCTCCTCCAATTATATGCATGAACATACCAAGAAATTTGCTTTAGAATATCCAATAATTGCATCAGAATATTAAAATATTATAGATATTATGTAGTCACAAAATATAGTTTTTCATGCAAAATTAGTGTAAAATAAAAAGGATGTTTTAATTTTGCATAATTTCCAGTATAATTAGACTGTCAAGAAGTCGCGCGGGATTTTTGAGGACCCCGTGAAAGACGAAAATGCCGGAAAGTATCGGCTGGTATCGGTAGCTGAATTCCAACCGATACTTTCTGATACCGATACCACTGGTATCGGCTCAGCCTTTTGAAACTTCCTGTGCAATTTTAAAAGCCGTTGAAAAACATCTTGAAGATTGGGGGGAAAGAAAAAATCAATGATGGGTAAATGGAGGTCAGTGTGCAAAGATTTAGTACAGGCTGGGTCAAATTTAAAAGTGATTGTGCCTCTTATAAAATTCTTGTTTACTCTGCCTGGTACAAATGTTGGTTGTGAAAGACTCTTCAGTGTTATTAAAATTTATTGACGAGAGGGAAAAAGTACACTCCTGGTGTCAACACTCGAACAAGTAATGAAAGCGAAATTCAATGTGGACATGACCTGTGAAGAGTTTGGACTGGCAATAAAGTACGATTTAAACATACTCAAGAATGCAAAATCATCCCAGAAGTATGAACGATGGTGCCATTGGTGAGCAAGTATTTGTAATTAGCTAATTACATTAGACCCATAAGTAATTTGAATCTGTAGAGTGTAGGCCTATTTTATAGGGGCTATAATAGAAGCAATAACAAATAGTCACCCTTATTTTCGTTTTCTTTTTATGTTTTGTGCATGCGCACCTTCAACCTATAGAATATACTCTTTTTGGTCAACAAATATCTGGTCACCCTATTCAACCGTGTAAAATGGAATAACTTAGTCTGTTCTGGTTGCTTGTTCGGATCGTATCTGCAAAACCCATCTTCCGGCATGAACTCATGTGGTTGTAAGCCGTGCGTGTCATCTGCCAAGAAGCGTTCTTTTGTTTTGTCACTGGACTCGAGACTGCGTTATCAGGGTGCCAACCGGCCAAGAAAAGTAAAGAAATCAATAAAAAGTCAAGGAATTATATATGTGGTCAAGAATCCTTGCTATCACAATGAACTGATTGATTGATTTGGTTTATTTTTAATTCACTTTTCTGCCCCTTTGTCTCATATAATAAAACGCTCAAAATGCTGACCAAGAAAGCATTTATTCTCAAAAAACACAGAATAAACGTGACGTTTCAACCTTATAACAAGGCGTTTTTCGGACTCTGAACCAACTTATTATTATTATTATTATTATAAGTTGGTTCAGAATCTGAAAACGCCTTCTTATAAGGTTGAAACGTCACGTTTAGTGTTTTTTGACAATAAATTCTGTGTTGGTCAGCATTTTGAGTGTTTTATGAGGATGAATGTTGGTAAAATAGATGGATGAAGGGACAATCACAAACATATGGTAATGTCAATACGAGCCCCACATAAGATTATACTGGCTGTGAGTCCAGACGCCAGAGCCTCGCTAGTCTGCCAGATTAAGTCAATAGGATGCATTAATAGATAAAGAAAGTCTAATTCTCTTGTTAAATACAGGTTCAGTTTTCATCTTAACTGACCTTTTGGTAGGGGTTTTCACTAAATAAATATTTATTTTCTTAATTGCTAATTTCCAACTTACCTAAGTAGGGGTCGTGTAAATAACGGTTAAGAAAAACGTAATATAAAAAGGCCATGAAAAAGTCAAGAATTTTTGGATTTGTTTTTGAGTATGTAACGTCAAAGCGAGTGTTTGATATGAAACTCTTGGGACATTTTATATTTTGAAAATTTACATCTGTTTAAGAATATTCGAGAGTGGCATATTCATAATCAGGAGAGTAAATTCTAGGCTAGTTGGGCTATTTGCAAAGTCTAAAGCCCAGAAACTGAAATACAGAAGAAAAGTCAATTAGTAATTGTGAATAAAATTGTTCATTTCAATAAGATGATGATGTTGATTCTGGAGTTAGCAACCACATTTCTTAAGAGTTTGCAACCTAGCCGCCGTTGGCATGGTAACATGGTTCCTTTGAACATAGGCGGAGTTCTGGAGGGGCCAGGGGGACTTGATTTGGCCCCCCAAGTTAAAAAATACTAAAAAAATAACACATGATTAAGTTCAGTTACAACATTTTTGTTATGAAGCCATACCGCAAATCTTGACGTTCTAAAAAGCCTGAAGCCAAAGGCCTCTACTTTCAGCTATAAAATCGTTGGATTTCATTGTATGTTTATCAATATTTTCTGAATATCTCTCCCCTCATAAATGTTTTATCCCAGTCCCTTTAGAAAGCTGATACCTCAATAGCTCAAAGTTTCAGTGTAGCCAACGGAGTGATTAAGGAGCTTGATTTCCAGCGAAACGAAAACACTTGGGACAGAAAATGGAATGGAATAATGGGTGTTGACAAAGAATTAGATCTAGACATTTTGAAGGTGGAGGTGAGATGAAAGAAGGCACAAATCCAGAATGGCCTAGACTGATATCAAACAAATTAGATGTTTATCTGGTTTGTTCTTCAGTTGGCCAGAGAACCAGAGAAGAGACATCTGCTGAAACACTTTCTACATTTCAAAGTGAAGAAAACTGGAAGAAGAATTCAAGTGATTTTTTTATCCATTGCTGGATATTTTGATTGGCGAACTGAAAAGAAGATTTAGTGTTGAAACTTTGGAAGTTGCTGAAACCAGTGAAAGATTTATTCGTCTGGATGATTTTTTTTAATCGGTTTCATAATTGTAAGTCACCCATTTTTACACAGAATTAAATGCTTTTTGTACATATACATTTTGCAGGGTGTGTTCTTTCTCCTGCCTAACCTAGTTTCTTCTTTAAATCTTCGTATACCAGATATGTAAATGAGCGTGTGCCTTTCCTGTAAAAGAATAAATAGGTATCTTATGTTGTCCATGTATTCATGCATTTTGTCAGTAGTAACGGTTTCTATGCATTTTGAAAAATATAAAACAAAATAAGCAAATTGGTTCATGTAGTGCATATTGACAGAATTTATGAGGATTGTTACTACTTTTGGTTCAAGTAATTGTTGCGTGATAAATGTCTCAAGAATGTAAATAGAAGCAAATTTATATTTCCCATATTACATAATTGGAAACTATTGATACTTCTATTGGCCAAATAGGTTTTCCATGGCGGAGTGGTTAGCACATCATGCTACGATGCCAGGGGACCCGGGTTCGAATACCGGCCTGGGCATGAATGTTTGTGAGTGTCCATTCATCAATTTCATCATATCATCACCCATCCCCATCTTCGCAAATTAGCCAAAAGTGGCACAAAAGCGAAGTAAAATAAAGCAAATCAATCTATTGGTTTTCCATATTTGGAACATTTCACGGAAAGAGATGCTACTTCATGTAAAGTGAATCATTCTGGAAATTATTATTGTATTTAATTACATTAAAGTTTAAATGTTTGCAAGTGTTTATAATTTGTATATTTTGCCAACAAAAATAAGTATAATCTATAGCCTAAATGCTTCACAAATAATTGAATCCAAATTTTACTACATTTCTAAAGATCATACACATATTGTATATTTTTAATGCATTTTTAAAATTCTTGTAGTTTTAGGTTATGTTTGCTAAAAATTTTGGAATGCTCTCTTGTCCAATACTGTGGTTTTGGATACCTTGTAACATGTAACATGTAATACTGCTGTATTAAGGCTGAAAAGCTGTTCTCGGCAGTTTTAAAACACTTTTTAAATAAATAAAAATAAATAAATAATACATTTTCCTTAATCCATTCAAGCTATGTCATATACAAGTTGTTTTCATTTGTTAGCAAACACCACAAAGTAATTCTATTATGTATATTTTAACAGACTAACGAGGCTCTGGCGTCTGGACCCATGGTCAGTCTAATACTCCGTGGGGCTTGTGATGTGTGCTGCCCACGTATGTTTGTAACTGTTCTTTCATGAGTTTCTCTTATCGCCATTCGTCCTCATCTTTGTGGTTTACCAAATGTGGCAGAAAAATGAAGTAAAATAAATCAATCAAAGCTTAAAAATTTGATTTGAAATACCTGAAAGTGTTAAAGTAGTGGTTCACAAAGTATGCGCCACAGTGGGCACTGTGGATGACTTACAGGGGTGCCGTGAAATGTTCCAATATTATCACTGAAATGACACTTACTTGTAAGTCTACAAATGGTTTTAGTACTTTTTGCACGTAAAATGTTCCTGAATTGGAAATGTGTGTTTATTTTTTAACTTAAGTCAAGCATCCTAATAATCCATCGTTATGGACTGCACCCAGGGTGGTATTTGTAGGGGGGATGGGGGATTTCCCCCTCTGGGTACTTGTGTCCCCCCCTCTGCTTGATAAATTTTATCCATGGGGGGAATGTTATATGGCATAAAGTCATTATCTCATGCTGTCCCTATACAGTCAGTAGAATTCCCCTCCCCCCACTGGAAATGTCTTAAATACCACACTGACTGCACCTACAGTTTAAAGTGGGATCCGAACCACTGTGCGATCTTCTATCCAACAAAATATTATGGGCTAATGCAACTTATCTTTTAACTTCTTCGTGTGTGTGCGTGTGTGTGTAGAATCAGGCTGAAAAACTTCCTTCTATGAGAAAACGTTATGAAAAGTAACTACAAATATAACTTCGTTACGATTTTAAGTTCGTTAACCCAGTAGGAGTGCGCAAAAGGGAAGTTCATGACGCTGGTCATGAGAATTTTTTTAGGGGGTATTGTTTTGTATTTATTTTACACGATGCTTGTCTACCACTTTTGGCTAATAGCGACGATGAGAATATGTGATGATTAGATGAAATTGATGAAGGGAGACGCACTAAGAACACAGATGCTCAGGCCGGAAATCGAACTCCGGAGAAACGCGGCATCGGAATTTCTGTTGTCTGCTTTTATTGAAATCAAATGGTGTAACTCCCACTAGAGAGAAAGTCGCGGAACCGAAGCACGGAGTTTCCATGTCAGAAGTCTGCAGGTTATCATAAAGGTTATCGCCCACTGAGACGCCGGAAATGCGTCTGTTGCCGCTGGTCGGGGAGAATAGAATTACTGGATCTATAGTTTGTTGAATTTTGGTTATTTCACATCGCCCTATTAAATTAATAGGCTGCTATTGTCATTTGGATTATTTTTTTCCATAATCTTGTGTAGTAGTAGTTGTGCGTTTGTTTTTTTCTTGTGTAGTGGTTGTTATGTGTTTGTGTGTCTTGTGCAGTAGTTGTGCTGTGTAGTGTATGAGTTTGTCTTGTGTAGTAGCTGTGGTGTCTAATGTGTTTGTGTTTGTCTTGTGTAGTAGTTGTGGTGTGCTTGTATGTGGGTTTTTCTTGTGTAGTAGGTGTGCTGTCTAGTGTGGTTGGGATTGTCTTGTGTAGTAGTTGTGCTGTCTAGTGTGTTTGTGTTTATCTTATGTAGTAGTTATGCTGTCTAATGTATTTCTGTTTGTCTTGTGTAGTATCGGTGATGTGTATGTATGTGTCTTGTGTTGTAGTTGTGCTGTCTAGTATGTTTGTGTAGTAGTTCTGCTGTCTAGTGTGTTTGTTTTGTCTTGCGTAGTAGTTGTGCTGTCTAATTTGTTTGTGTTTGTCTTGTGTAGTAGTTGTGGTGTGTAGTTTGTTTATGTTTATATTGTGTAGTAGTTGTGGTGTGTTTGTGTTTATATTGTGTTATAGTTGTGATGTGTTTGTGTGTGCCTTGTGTAGTAGTTGCGCTGTCTAATGTGTTTGTGTTCGTCTTGTGTAGTAATTGTGCTGTCTAATGTGTTTGTGTTTGTCTTGTGTAGTAGTTCCTCCATTCATATTGGGGGTTAGGCGTAGAGCTGACAACTCTGCACTGTAAAAAAAAATGTCAAGAAACAGCAATATAAGGCCATGGATGTTCCCAAGGTAAAATATTACGGAGGTAAAATAGTCCCCCGTTCGGATCTCCGGGTGGGGACTACTTTGGGAGGACCCTGGACTAAGGATAAGATCTACGTTAGGAATAAGGATATTAAATTAGGCACCTGGAATGTTCTGAGCCTTTACCGGCCTGGGGCATTTCATTGTACAGTTAATGAGATAGTTAAGTATAAATTAGATGTAGTAGCTGTTCAGGAAGTTAGGTGGCCAGGAGAAGGGAATTGTAAAACTAAAAATTATACTTTTTTCTATGGTGGTACTGAAAATCATAATTTTGGAACAGGCTTTTTCATAAATAATAGAATTATCTCGGCTCTTAAAACAGTAGAATTTATTAATGATAGGATATCATATGCAGTTTTACAGGGTAGGTGGTGTAAAATTATTTTAATAAACATACATGCACCAACGGAAGATAAAGATGATAATACTAAAGATGATTTTTATACAGAGTTAGAACAGGTCTTTGATAAATTTTCTCAGTATGATATGAAAATTCTGTTAGGTGACTGTAATGCACAGATTGGCAAAGAAGAGACATTTAAACCCACGATTGGTAAAGAAAGTCTTCATGAATTAAGTAATGATAATGGTATAAGATTGATTACTTTTGCAACCTCCAAGAATTTAATTGTGAAAAGTACCACTTTTAAACATAAAGATATCCATAAATATACCTGGTCTTCTCCAGATGGTAAAACTCATAATCAGATAGATCATATTCTCATTGATAAGAGAAGACATACTAGTATAATTGACGTTCGTACACATAGAGGTGCTGACTGTGCCACTGACCATTATTTAGTAATTGCTAAATTAAGAGAAAGACTCTCAGTGATAAATCATAAGCAACAAAATCTAAAAGTTATAAAATTTGATACAGGAAAGTTTACTGATGAAAGAATTAAGCAAGATTACCAAATTAAACAGTCAAAGAGATTTGAGGTTTTGCAGGATTTAAATGATGATGAAAATATAAATGAAACAGACGTAAATAAGAATTGGGAGCAATAGAATCAGCAGCTAAAGAAAGTATAGGATACCATAAACCGAGAAAAAGTAAGCCATGGTTTGATAATGAATGTCATAATCTAATAGAAATAAGAAATCAGGCTAGACTTAGGTGGTTAAATAACTCTGATGATACAAATCTAAACAATTATAATAGAATAAAGCGAGAAGTTAACCGCACATTTAGAAGTAAAAAAAGAGATTACTTCAAAAGCAAAATTAACGAAATTGAAACAAACAGCAAAAATAAAAATATCAGAGATTTATATAAAGGTGTAAATGAGTTTAGAAAGGGGTGGCAACTTACGTAAACTTGATAAAAGATAAAGACGGTGATTTTCTATCTGACCCAAGCGATATTCTAAATAAATGGAAGAACTACTTTAATGACCTTTTAAATGTTCATGTAGGAGTTAAATCAGAAGTAAATGAAGTCCACACAGCAGAACCTTTAGTTCCAGAACCTAAC
This sequence comes from Lepisma saccharinum, assembly GCF_977018435.1. Lineage (NCBI taxonomy): Eukaryota > Metazoa > Arthropoda > Insecta > Zygentoma > Lepismatidae > Lepisma > Lepisma saccharinum. The sequence continues at coordinate 20,811,408 of NC_139231.1, read as the reverse complement.
TTGACTGAAGTTAAATATGCTATTAAAAGGCTAAAGAATAACAAAGCACCTGGCATTGATTTAATACCAGCTGAGTTAATTAAATATGGTGGAAATTCATTAATATGTCAAATTCATAAATTAATTTGTTTAATATGGAATAAAGAAGAAATCCCTCAACAGTGGAAAGAATCCATAATTGTTCCTGTGTTTAAAAAAGGTGATAAAATGAACTGCAATAATTACCGTGGAATTTCTCTACTCTCAACAACATATAAAATATTATCTAACATGCTTTTAACAAGACTAACACCATATGCTAATGAAATTATAGGTGATTATCAATGTGGATTTAAACGCAACAGATCAACTACAGATCAAATTTTTCACATCAGACAGACACTTGAAAAAAGTGGGAATATAATCAAAATGTCCATCAGCTATTCATTGATTTAAAAAAAGCATATGATTCGGTCAAAAGAGATAAATTATACAATATATTAGTAGAATTTGGAATACCTAAGAAGCTTATTAGTATGACAAAAATATGCACCAGTGAAACAGAAAGTAAAATTCGTGTGGGTATTAAATTAATATGTCTGGCAAATTTACAGTTCATGATGGGTTAAAACAAGGAGATGCATTATCTCCATTGTTCTTTAATTTTGCCTTAGAATATGCTGTAAGGAAGGTAAAAGAAACTAAAGAAGGACTAAAATTAAATGGTGACTCAGTTGTTAACATATGCAGATGATGTAGACTTACTGGGGGATGATGTGAATACAATTAAGAATAATGCTAAAATATTTTTCAAAACTGCTAAAGAGATAGCTTTGGAAGTTAACAAAGAGAAAACTAAATATATGCTTAATGGCCGAAACCAAATCTTAGGTAATAATCAAAATCTAATTATTGATAACAACTCGTTTGAACCAGTTTCCAAATTCAAATACTTAGGAGTAATATTAACAAATGAAAATTATATTAAAGAGGAAATAAAAAGTAGGCTTAATTCAGGAAATCCATGTTACTTCTCTCTTCATAAACTTCTGTCTTCTCGTTTAATATCTAAGAAACTAAAAGTTGAAATATACAAAACAGTAATTTTGCCTGTAGTAAACGTAACTTTTGTTTATTACTGACGAATATGTAAATCTATCCCATCTTGTTATTGTTTTTTATCTTTTGTTATTATTTGTTTCTACTTTATGTTGTTTCAGTGTAAAATGGCCAAATAAGACTGTATCTGAAACTCTGAGTAAATAAATAAATAAATAAATAAATAAATATGGATGTGAAACTTGGTCCCTTACATTGAAAGAGGAACATAAATTGAGAGTATTTGAAAATAAGATCCTTAGGAAAATCTTTGGACCTAAAAGGGATGAGGAGACAGGTGAGTGGAGAAGGTTACATAATTTAGAACTACATAATTTGTATGCATGTCCAGATATTATTAGAATAATTAAATCAAGAAGACTTAGGTGAGCAGGCCATGTGGCACGAATGGGAGAGGAAAAAGGAGTTTACAGGATACCTAGTTGTTGGGAAACCTGATGGTAAGAGACCTGTAGGAAGGCCAAGACGAAGATGGAGGGACAACGTTGAGATGGACCTAAGGGAAATCGGTAGCGATGGAAAAGAGTATATAGAACTTGCTCAAGATAGGGAAAGATGGAAGGCCTGTGTTGCTGCAGTCATGAACCTTCGGGTTTAAGAAGGCTAGGGAGTTAGTTAGTTAATGACTCAAATGGAATTAGAGCAGAAGTTATTCAACAAATTAGCAATGGAATGGTGGAATATTTAACTAATTTATTTAATGAATGCCTTATACAAGGCAGAGTCCCTAGGTGCTTGAAAGAGGGCAATATAATCATAATTCAAAAGGACAAAGACAGAGACCCAGCTTTACCGAAGTCATACAGACCAATTTGTTTATTAAATATACTTGGGAAACTGCAAGAGAAATTACTGCTGAAAAGACTGAAAGATGTAAGAGTGATGAATGGAATTAGCGATAAACAATATGGATTCATGAGAGGGAGGGGAACGGAGGATGCGTTGAATAGACTGTCGAAGGTTGTCAGGGACTCTGGGGCCAAGTATGTTGTTGGCATCCTGGTAGACATAGTCGGAGCCTTTGACAATCTCTGGTGGCCATATCTGTTCAAAATTATAAGAGAAATGGGGTGTCCTAGGAACTTATATCAGTCACTTAGAGATTACTGTGTAGACAGATGGGTTACACTGTCATGCCAGGGTAATGAAATATGGAAGAAAATTACTAAGGGATGTCCACAAGGTTCGGTGCTGGGACTAGAATTCTGGAGTATTAGCATGGAGCCCTGTCTAACAACATTAGAAAATCTTCCTGAACTGAGAGAAACAATTTCGTATGCAGATGACCTAATCTTGGTAGTAGAGCCTAACAGTAGACAAGTACTGGAATCATGATGCAATGAAGTCTTAAAACATGTGCAAATTTGGTGTAATAATGCCAAGCTAAATATTGCACCGAATAAAAGTCAATATCTACTATTGAAAGGTTTTCTAAGTAGAGCGCCAACAATCAAGCTTGATAACAAAAATATAAGAAGAGTGGAACATGCCAGATATCTAGGAGTAACCATATCAAGAGGTGTGAAGTACAACCAACATGTTGAGTTAATCTGCAATAAAGCAGAAAAAGTCATGAATAAAATTATATCATTGGGAACAAACGACTTTAGGATCTCAATGAATCACATACGAACATATCATAACAGTATTCTAAATGCAATAGTAACCTAGTAACCAGCTAGTCACTGGTACGAATGTGTGACGCAAGTAAAAGTTACTCAAAAACTTCGATCATCACAAAGGAAGATACTTCTAAGCTTGACAGGGGCATTAGGAACGTACCCGATCTTGGCTCTCCTGGTAATAGTTGGTGTATGGCCAATGGTTTTACATATCCTGTTGTGTGCTGCAAGATATTGGTACAAGAAAGGAGAAACTGAAACGGTGGAGAGGATTGTAGAATCAGAAGTGCAATCACCACATGTTATCTATGAAGCACTTCTCAATAGGTGGCAAGGAGAGTGAGACCGGGCTCAACAGGGAAGAAGGGTGTGTGAATTAATTCCTAACGTAAGAGAAAGATTTGGAATGGCGTATCTAAACCCATCAAGAGGAATGGTCCACTTTCTGTCTGGACATGGGCCGTACGGTCAGTCTTTGTTCAGAAGGAGACAAAGGAATGAGGAAGCTTGTACGAAATGTGGACCTACGGAAGTCGATACTCCCGAACATAAAATACTAGAATTTTACTATAATAATGAAGAAATTGCAAAATTCGTAATGATATGCAGGGGAAAACAATGTACGAATGCTTAAGGGATAAGAATTCAACTGAGGCACTAGACAGACTCACAGATGTGATATCAAAAATAGCATTCGAAGCATACAAAAGTGCTCGTCGAGGAGGAACAATCCCAAGAAGAGCTACAGACAGAAGAAGAAATACAAATGCCCAACCGAGGAGATCAAGAAGACTGGCGAGAGTTGAAATCGATCTACCGGAAAATGCACAACAATAAGGAGGACTACCCTTCTACGGAAGTTTTCTGTGAGCTGTGTCATAAGGCGACATAAAATGTGTCTGGAAAATTAAGGCTGCGACGTGGCCTATCGACATATTCTTCTAGAACATGCTCAATATTTGAAGTAGAGTAAATTGAAAGACAATTGTAATATAAATAACAAATAATTAAATTAAGCTGAGGTGTAAGGTAATAGCTATTTTACAAGGTTATATTTTTATTTGGTGTATGTAAGAAGGTAATAGTGTAGAATGAATACAGGACACCATAAACAGTATATCTGATTGTATTACCTGCACTGTTTTTGCAAGTTCTGTGTATTTATACTTAGAATTATATTTATGTGTGTGTATGTATGTGTGTGTGTATGTTATGTATATTATCTAAAGTTAACCAACAAGGGTAATAGCTGTTGTGTATGTTACCAGCAATTCCCTTCTCAGGATGTATTCATGTAAAATAAAATAAAACGAAAAGATCCATCAGGACAATTATAAACAAATTGAGGAATGACGGCCTGGCATATAGTCAAAAGAAGCCAGAAGCCAGACGCGGCACCATTTTGTGCGGGTGGAAGGTGGGCATAAATGTGGTATAAAGGGAAAAAAAGTATTTTAATCGGATCCAAACATTTATGTGTCTCCACCGGGTACGGAATCCAGGGCCCCTTGATTGCAAGGCTTGACGTTATCACTACGTCATCGTGATGGTCCTCCGTAATGGGTTACATCTGCATGGATTAACATAAATTTATATTAAATATATATTTCGAACACTAAAGAGAGTTCGTTATCACCACAGACTGGAAATTAGTTTTTTGCGAAAATACGAGGAATACTTATCGCTCTTCTCTTGTTACTATTCATTAGAAAATATTAATCATTTCATTTCTATCGTTGTTATTGATTGACGAAACAACAATGCTTCAAACTCAGAAGCCAATACTGAAGATTATATTTTTGTTATTTCACGCAATTGTTCTACCACTCTCCGTTAAATGCTATGATAAAGATTAAAGATGTAAGGGGGAGGTGGGATGAAGACCAGGTTCTAAACCCAGTTATTCGACTTTGAAGCGCGTTACGCTAACCAATTTGCCACAGTTCATCAAATCACTCTATTCGTCATTCAAATTCCAGAGGTAGAAAAGCAACGTAAAATAACGAAAACAGAAAACAATAACATATACACTTATCATCACCATGCAAATCCACACAAAAACCTCTTCTGGCATTCGTTTTGGAAAATGGCCTTGGGTATTAAAGATCGTCCATATCCTGGTTCAGCTCGAGACAATTCAGGTGCCTTATCGAAGCTGCCCTGAATCACGCAGGATTTCTAACCCACTTCGCCGTGGATAGTACAATCATAGACATATCTGAAAATTTTCATATTTTGCGTTTTGTCATCTATCTTCAGATATTCCTGTGTGTTCATCTATGAAGAAAAATGCTACAACCTACTCCATTCAGCGTTACAACCAACCCCCATGCAGGTTGCAGGTTGTAACAATCGAATTGCAAGGTCACTTTTGTTCTTTTATTTCTCACATACAGTTCATAGTTTGTTTGTTTTCAGTGCAGTTATTGTGCATGCAACCATGAATTTTTGTCTGGGGGGCAAGTACCTGGATAAACGTACCAATAATAATAATAATAATAGCAACAACATTAATAATGGTTTTATTATTATTATTATTATTACTATTATTACTACTACTACTTCTACTACCAGTAGTAGTATTAGTAGCATCAAAGACGTTAATATCCTCATAAATTACGCAAAAAGGGGGTAGAAGTCTGTGCTAAAGCATTTGCTTGGAACAAACGATTTGAAATATTTTTTCAACACCGTAAATTTCACATTAGCTAATAATGGAAAACAAGCACACAAACTGTATTTTTGAATGGCACAAAATGAATGATATATGCATTCCGAAGATACATGTGTAACTTTCATGTACAACATATGTTTTACACATATGCAACATGGAGCGACATAAAATGGAAAATACATGTGCAACAAGCTAACACTGAATTGTGTACGTATTCAAAACTTATTCAATACAAATATACAACATATATTATTTAAATACAATACATTACAGAAAACAAGTAGAATGCGAGCGAAGCGAGCAAGATAATTTTTAGATCCAATTCTTGCAATTGAAAACAATATTGATTTAATAGGGCGCAAATAATTTTACTGGACGTCATGGCATTCTCTCTTTTTCAACTTTTTTTAGAAAATTCGGCGCCCATGGCAGACTCCCGCCGCCCCTAGCTAGAGCACTGAACTTGACGAAAAGGAGAAAAGCAGATAATGCGAGCGAAGCAAGGAAGAACATTTTACAAAATGAATTTTTATTTGCATAAAATTTGAAATCGAAGGGGTTATTGCTCCTCTGTGCACCCCCTGCAGGTGGCCTTGCCCGTCAATTTGTTTGGTCTTGCTACCTTAGAATTGACTTTGGTCGAAGGTTGGGGGGAGGGGGCAATGGCTCCCCTGCCCCCACCCTGTGGTTGCGTCACTGTATAATACAGACATATTTAAGCAATAAATGTTTACTTTCGATACTTTAGGCTCACTGCCATTGTTAGTGTCAAATCTTATTCTGCACAGTTTGACTACTCGACTAACCTTGTACAGTGTCTCTCAAAAGTTTTAGGACAACGACATTTTAAACTAGGCAACCCAATTTACACAAGCCGTTGGTGGGTTGCGTGCAGAGTTAGGCTCAATTTCAGGGTTGCCACATGCTCAATAGATATTTATAAAATACGCGAAAGAAATATAAACAATTATTATTGTATAAAATTATTAAAAATATCACTATTATATCGCAAATGACAAAATTCTTTCTGAAAGGAAAAAATTGTTTTTTTAGTATTGCATCGCTGATGAGTCTACAGTAAGGAAAAGAGGTGAGAGGAAACGAAGGAGAGGAGAAAGCGAAAGGAGAAGAGGAAAAGTAGATGAGAGAAGAAAGAGAGGATAGACGAGGAGAGGAGATGTAGTGAGGAGAATGGAAAAAGATTCGAGGAGAGATGAGGAAAAAAGAACAAAGAAGAGAAAAGAGGAGGAAACGAGAGGAGAGGAGGAGACGAGAAGAGGGAAGTGGAGAGTAGAGTAAAGGAGAGAAAAAGAGAAGAACGAAAAAGAGAGTGCAGTGGAGTCGGAAATCTAAGACAGGAAAGGAGATAAGAGGAGTGGAGAAGAGTGGGATGGAGATAAGATGCGAGAAAAGTAGGGAAGGCGATATGAGATAAAAGCAGAACAGAAAGAGGGGAGAGAAGAAGGAGAAGGAACTGGAGAGAAGAGGTAGTTGCAGAAAATATCGTCTGAGCGTCAAGAATGGATGCATTGGTCAAATTATCGACATGAAACATTCAATAACATTTTGAAATGTATTGGAGAATATATTAGATCGGTGCGAAATGCCTTTTGGCTGAGTTCAGAGCAAATTAAAATCTTCCATGTAAGATCTTTGATTTTACCTGGGATTACACCACTAAAAAAATGAACGTAATTTTTAATATTTATAAGAATTATTCAATTTTTCTCCACGTCTCGGTACGTTGAAATTGAGATTTTGTAATTCAATATTTCCCCTCCCCCCATCGTTAATTCCAAGCTGAATCATTCCGTTTCACACGGCGTGGACAATGAACACAATGGGATATGTCTAAAACTTACGAAAATTTTCTGGCAACGGAAGGGTTCGAACCTACGACAATCAAACTGACAAACCTGAGCGGTAGCCACAACCCTACAAGCTTTCGTTCCTTAACCCAGGTAGAAGAACCGCTACACCACGCCTTTACCTTCGAATGAAACAACAATTTTTTTTAAGTATTCTGTCCCTTTAATATTGTAAATGTTGTTTGGTATACGTGTAGTTGAACTTTTACTTTAATTTTGATTTCCTTTCTTGTAGTATAACCGATATCTTCGAGAAATAATTTTCGAAGTGATTAAAGCGAGAATATTGGTAGTTGTGAAAATGCCAGTTATTTCTTCTAACTTATTATTGTGATTAGACATTACTAATGGAAAATATCTAGAGGCTTGAACATTACAGGTCGATGTTCTTTTCCTGTGATACTGTAACAGACAAGATGCTTGTTTACTGATGCAAGTCTTGTGTCCAGAACAGTCTTATGAAATGTATTTGCTGTTGCGTAAGGTAACACGAAATAATTACACCGTGTGCGAGCTACCAAATCTGTGCAACGTTATACGTAAACAGGCGGAAAATTTTATTCATAAAATCATGTCACATTTGACAGTATTAGTCAAGAGAGACTCGTGGGACACTGTGTTAAGGTGCTGGACTAAATCCTTCTAATTTTTCTTCCTAGAAGAACAACAATTTCTAAGTAAGAGCAACAGTGATGATCTTTCTTATTTCTTTTAAATGCTTACACTTTCCTTTAATTGGGTTAAAAATAAATAAGAATATTGCTTGTATTTCTGTCATTGACGTAGACCAGAGAGAGAGACAGACAGACAGATATTACAAAATAGTTCAAATAGTGCGAGCGCCATTAAAAAGTCATGATAATTCTATGTTGCGTACTTAGAATTATTCATACAATAAAGAACATGCTTAATTATGAGTTAACAAAGAACAATAATAAAGAGACATTTTCGCATCACGATTGCAGTTCGAAAAAGTCGGGACAGGGATTGAAAGTAACGCACTGTCCTGAATAAATCGGTGAATCGGACGTCTGCTAGCCTTGCATCAATGATTATAAAACTAAAACCACCCAATATTGCAGCTTGAAGACTTTTGCGCAAGAAACAGATTCATTTATGTAAGAGCAAAATTGAAATTTTTACACATTTCAAAAAATCGACGATGTTATTTTCGTATTTATTTATTTATAGGTTCACATTTAAATATTTTAGGGTTCGAGGGGGTAGCATGGCCCACATGGCCACTCCCCTGGGTACTGACCTTACGTAGACAGTGGAAGAGAAATTTTGGAGAATCTTTCTATTAAATTTAGTATTTACATTCACCTTATGCAGCGGCGTATACTCTGGGTCATCTAGGTAATCGCAGATGACCCGGCTGTATTTCTTTTTTTTTAAAAAAAAATATATGTATATACATTTCTTCGCAATATTCTTCCAGACCAATTTCGATGCATACATTTCCTTGCTTCCAGTGCGCGAATACTTCCAATCGTTTGCCGCCGAATGTCCGGGAACCTTTCTCCAGCCGGTGGAATGACTTCAGGGAATCTCACCCTGACGTCATTCCTCCCGCTTTCCTTACAACCCTTGGCGAGGAGGGAGGAGAAAGGAAAGAGGGGGAGGAAACACTGCTTCTCAGACGCGGTGATTCCGTGCCCAGGGTAAGCTCTCAACCTTCAGAGCCTTTACCGTTCCCTCCGCTGAACTAGGGAAAACATATCCGGTAGAGTGCGAAGAACAGGAAAACTGAATAACATGCGCAAACCAATTCTACGCTAATTTTCACTTTACATTTGCTTCTGTCTGGCTGATTTCTGTTACTTGAACATAAATCTATCAAAAGGGAAAAGCTTAAATATTGAAGATGAAGCAAACTGAATTAAAATTCAAAGCTTAAGCAATTAAAGCACATATTTGCTGACTCCCCCATCCTTGTATTTACAAAAATAGTGATTGTTTCTCCTCTCTAATCTTCAAAAGCAGCGAGAATACTTCTTTCACGGAACTGAATATTATTTAAAGGGAAAGATATCAAAAATAAATTATATATATATATATATATATATATTAGTTAATTTAAGTTGCAATATTCCGCCTCTTTAGATTAATAGTGATGAAGATGAACGAATCAAACATAAAACGAAAAAAACACATCAGGTACGTAACCAGGTGGAGGAATCGGGATGGCTGAAACCCCCCTCCCCGAAGTCCTACAAATATCTAATTTAAAAAGTGTATAGTGGTAATTAAATTTACTTCATTAGCAGGATTAAACACTTTGCATAATACGTTGTAATAATCTGAGATTCGTCTTGAGGACTTCTAACCCCAATGTTTCAACTTTATGTAGCGGCTGCTAATAAGGGATGATCCCCATCCCGAAATAAAATTCTGGCTCTGACCTGCAATGATTCGAACTTTTAAAAACCTGTCATTTCGAGCTCGGAAAGGGATTTTTTTTTTTTTTTTTTTTTATCATTCATATGGAATTTCATTCTGAGCCAGGAACACAACAACATAAGTTTGGCGAGTGAAACTGAATGCGTGTAGTCGTTGGCTTCGTGCTGTGCTTCGTGTTTATTATTTATTTAGGTGTTAGTGTATGTCGTGATAGTGCTGTGTTAAAGGGTAATGGATGTGATACAAGATTTGCTGGTGAAACCTTTTGGAACAAGATCTTTTCAGGAGAAGTTGCAAATTGTTAATACAGGTAGGCCAGTATCATCGCTCGAACTTATTTCTACACACAAAGACAAAAACCGGGAATATGTGAGGCATTTTCGCAAGCAAATTATGACAAAACACCATGGTTGACAGGAAGTATAAGTGTTAATAAGCTTTGCATATTTGTTGACCGTGCTTACTTTTCGGGGCTGAAAAGAATGTATGGACGCGTGGCTGATACTGTAATCTTTGCAACACTTGTGCCAAACTTGAAAAATCCAAAAGTCACATAACTTCCTTTGTTAAGCTGTAATCTTTCGCACAGACACGTATTGACGTGAACTGGACAAACAGCGTGGTTTGGATGAGGTACGGCACAAGTAATCGGGTCCTGGAGTAAATTGAATTTTGCACTTAAATTAATATTGCGGGTTTTTATTTCACTAGTGCACGTCTTTCATTTTATATTTCACAGGCTGTTTTTTTATAGCTTTATAATACTGTCTTGTTTTATTATTTGAAATTCTACACGTATAGTAAACTGCAATAACGAGAATTAATTGATTGTGATCGTAGCAATAAGACAAACATTCCGACACAATATTCCTAAATCCAATATGGAGCTTGACATAAATTGCACGGAAACTTTTGGAGTTTGAGGATCAAAAGGTCGGAGATTACCCACTCGTTAGAACCAGCACACGCCACTGACCTTATGCTCAGATAGATTAAACCGTTTATTGACAATCGTGAACTTTTCGTTTAATAGATACTATTTGGTTTTAGACGACGGGAGAACATTGGTCGAATTTCCTTTCTTGCTCTTTGGAGAGAATATATACTTCTACAATAGCAATCGCGTTCGGAAACCTTGAAAAAAATGACTTGGTTTTCAAAGGCAGACAAGCTTGGTAGTCTAGCTTGCTCGCGATCAAAGTGACTCACTCACGCTATTCAAGGCCGCTACTTATCGCAAAACACTGTGGTTCGATGCACAGTGTCTGCACCCAGCACGTTACAAGTGACCAGAGTCGAATTTTAAAGAGAATCTGAAGAATGGTAGATTTCATCAAAGGCGGCTAGGTAGGCACCAGCTCAACATGCAATAGTTTAAGTGATAATTCCTGACAAACAAAAAACCGTATTGAATAATTATTGGGATAGTAATACGTGTATCCGCTCCTTCTGAACAATGTAACCTCGAAGACAATCTGTATTCCATTTATTTATATTGGCAACTTGGTCAACCGGAGGTTATTTTATCGCCTTCGATGATCGAATTGTCTGATCGATTATTTTTTGTTTACCCAGGAACATGCCCCATAGGAGATTTCCGAGACCGGGTTACGCTACTCACTCGTAGCTCCCCAATTTCTTCACGATGGTGGGTTTCTACCGGTCCCATACACAGGCCGAGAACCTAGAGAGTGAGCATAGGCGGACTCGAATCCATGCCGTCCTGCAGTCGGAGTCCAAAGCACAGCTCCTTTGACCGCACGGTCACGGAGGAGGACTTTTCTTATCTTACCTTTGGCTAATCGCGACGATGAGGATGAATAATGAATAGAAAAGTAAAGAAGGTCACGCACAAAGTAGAGGACGATCTTCAACCTCTTAGGTGACGAGTTCAAGCCCTAAATATGAGGATTTCAACCTTAGACGACCTCAATTTCAAAATTATAAACAAAATGCCTACTTACACTAAACTTCTCATCAAGGCCAAAATAGTTTGTAACTTTGAAACTACCCGTGAATACAAATTGACATTTTTTTTCCATGTGAGTAAGAATTCAATGTGTGGCATACAGACATAGATGATACCTTTTGAGAAACAATTAACTGTACCCTGTCCCAGCATCTCTGGAGCAAAGCCACGCATAGCGGAAGAGAAGTGGGGAGAGGGGATCGAGTGGACAGAGCGAATCAGTGCACGCTGCTGGGAAAGCTGGTAACTGCAGTGGTTTTCCTCCCTCCACGCAATCCCATTCCTCTCACGTGTTCATCGCTGCTCAGATACTTTTTTCGTTCACCTGCTCCAGAGATAAGTGGGACAGAGTGTAGTTCGCATACATGTAGCAAGTAAAGAAACTTATCCCAGAATGAAAATTCCACGTAGTTTTAAAACGTTTGTTTAAGCAATGAATGACTGGAAACGGATCACACATAATTCCCTTGCCAAAATCTAGTGGTCGAAAATTAATTTCAAGACATTTCATATCTATTCACCAGATTCCAAGTTATAAGGAACTATTTCGTAGATGTTCATGAAACCGTTATAAAATTACAAATAAAATATATTCACAAGCTTAGATATACTAATACGAAGAAAGAAATTCAGAGTTAAATTTCAAATGCATGTGTATAAAGTAATTCTAGAAGTACAGAGCTATATCTGAGTATTTAACTTCTTTTTTGCAGATAACGTTACAATATTGAGGCGACAGAATAATTAGGAACTGTAGCTCCAAGAAAACAAAGGGCGTAGTGTATTGGTTAGAGTTCTTGAAAACATTGCGGTCCCACGTTCGATCCTCCATACTAGATGTTCCTTAAAAAAGAATCCCTTCCATTAAACAAGAGCATGGTAACATTATTTGTAATAGTAGTATATAGTCGCTACATTGTTCGGCATATGAAATTTATATAAAAAATAATAAAACAAATAAATGAATTGACACACGTTCAACGGGATATTTTTATATATAAGATCGTGAATTATGATACTCTAACGATAATTGTGTACTGCTTCAAAGGCATTGACAAATATTAATGAAATAACTATTTATATGTGTGGCAATTCAGGACATGCTAATTTTACCCCTTTTCCCACTTGAGTTCAATGCAAGGATACCTCCGCAAATATCAAATGAAAAGTTCTCACCATGTGGAATTCTCCATTAAATGTTTTCGCCGAGTCTTACTACTTTCGTTTTCTTTGTTACAAACAATACTTGTTTGCACGTTACATGCAGAAGAGTTACATCTACATTTCACATTGGTCAGCTCCTTTTACCTTGCTTAAGGAGCGAAAGCTTGTAGGGTAGTGGCTACTGTTCAGGATTGTCAATCTGATGGTCGTACGTTCAAACCCTTCCGGTAGCAGAAAATTTTCGTAAGTTTTAGACATATCCCATTGTGTTCATTGTCCACGCCGTGTGAAACGGAATGAATCAGTTTGGAATTAACGATGGGGGGAGGGGAAATATTGAATTACAAAATCTCAATTTCAACGAACCGAGACGTGGAGAAAAATTGAATAATTCTTATAAATATTAAAAATTACGTTCATTTTTTTTAGTGGTGTAATCCCAGGTAAAATCAAAGATCTTACATGGAAGATTTTAATTTGCTCTGAACTTAGCCAAAAGGCATTTCGCACCGATCTAATATATTCTCCAATACATTTCAAAATGTTATTGAATGTTTCATGTCGATAATTTGACCAATGCATCCATTCTTGACGCTCAGACGATATTTTCTGCAACTACCTCTTCTCTCCAGTTCCTTCTCCTTCTTCTCTCCCCTCTTTCTGTTCTGCTTTTATCTCATATCGCCTTCCCTACATTTCTCGCATCTTATCTCCATCCCACTTTTCTCCACTCCTCTTATCTCCTTTCCTGTCTTAGATTTCCGACTCCACTGCACTCTCTTTTTTCGTTCTTCTCTTTTTCTCTCCTTTACTCTACTCTCCACTTCCCTCTTCTCGTCTCCTCCTCTCCTCTCCTCTCGTTTTCCTCCTATTTTCTCTTCTTTGTTCTTTTTTCCTCATCTCTCCTCGAATCTTTTTCCATTCTCCTCACTACATCTCCTCTCCTCGTCTATCCTCTCTTTCTTCTCTCCTCTACTTTTCCTCTTCTCCTTTCGTTTTCGCTTTCTCCGCTCCTTCGTTTCCTCTCACCTCTTTTCCTTACTGTAGACTCATCAGCGATGAAATACTAGAAAACCTATTTTTTTTCTTTCAGAAATAATTTTGTCATTTGCGATATAATAGTGATATTTTTAATAATTTTATACAATAATAATTGTTTATATTTCTTTCGCGTATTTTATAAATATCTATTGTGCATGTGGCAACCCTGAAATTGAGCCTAACTCTGCACGTAACCCACCAACGGCTTGTGTAAATTGGGTTGCCTAGTTTAAAATGTCGTTGTCCTAAAACTTTTGAGAGACACTGTACGTATTAATGCGAATACCACGCCCCCCTCCATCCAAACCGATTCTAAAGGCATAAGAGGTGGTGTTTCATTTCAATCCTATCGCCGCGATCATCCCCAGGGAGGTAGAAAAACTAACCATAATAAGCAAAACTAAAAATCAATAACAATTCATTCAAACGATACGATCCCCCATTTTTCTGTGAAGATATATAGAATTGGTATAAAATTTTTTCCCCCCAAAAAATTCCCATGACGCAGGCGCGTCATGAAACCCACTATGGATACCCCTGAGTTAAATCAGATACACGCAAACCATTTCAATTGCTAGTATGGACCGTAGTGCGCGCGGAGCCGTCATTGTGTTTATTTGATGGATGGAATCATTCTTAATGTTGCCACCAGAGGTCAATAGAATCGGTTACGCAATGACGTAACAAGGAAACCTTGGTGCGAACTCGCATCCTTTCAGGCAGCGCATTTTGGATTCTGGCCCAGGGAGAGGAAGTAGTTTTTCCTCTAGACAGACACCTTAGGAAGGTGTCCGAGAAACCACCACATGGGAGGGAAAGGATAAGTACTTTTAAGTTTCGAATTGGCACTCACACCCAAATTATATTTTGTTCATCTTTCTCGTCCGTTAAACTACGTGGAGAATTGACTTGACTGCAAAGGAATAGATTTAGTTCATCATTATTAATTATTTTGTTCAATTAATATCCATCCAACTGGCACAAGTGATACGACTCGAAAATGTTTATTTCAGCGAGTTTAACATCGAAAATCTTTCTTTATGTAGACTAATGGTGCTTGCACATTATGTGAATATGAATAAACTCGCATATTTTGGAAAAGGTGATGTATCTGTACTTTCTAATAGCATAGCTGCCCCATAGCAAAATAAGTAGACCTATAAGACGGAAATTTCTAGTGCGCGCTTTCTAAAGGTTTGTATTACAGCGCCTTGAATAACGTAGTGTCCCAGCGGTAGAAGCCTCAATGAAGCTTTTTTCCGATGCGAGCCTCAGCAACTGGGCGGGTCGCAGGTGGCGGATAGCGAACGGCCACCAGATATGGTGGTTAGCTGCGAATAAGGCAATGCCAAATAAGCAGTCCCGGACCGAGGCGACAATGCTAACAGGGCCTGGGGAGGATTGTCTTTGGCAAGTCCATACTCAATAAAAACCCAGAAAAGCCCAATGACAGCATTGTGACATGGCGAGGAAGTGCCGCCATTAAATAAGCACTGCCCCTACTGCCTTGTAGGGAGGGGAGGGATCCCCAAAGGCTAAGGGAAGGAACCCTAACAGAAAACCGGCCAACGGCTCTAGAGATGGAAAAGACTGTAGAGTCCCAACATCCTAAGAGGCGGAAGAGCTACAATCCCACTGCCTTGTGGTAAGGGTTTTGACCCGAAGGCTATGGGAGCAAACCCAGAAAGAAAACCAAGCAAGGGCAGAGGCTTAAAGGGAGCACTCCTCCCACTGCCCTAGCTTCATCGTAGGGCTAATAACCCACATGAAGTGAAATAATACATATTCAGAGAAACACAGGAATAGAAGCCGAACAGAGTAAACAACGACGACAATGCAAGGTAAAACGGACTATGAGATTTGGAACCTGGAACATCACCTCCCTCTCAGGAAAGGAAGTGGAGATTGTAAAGGAAATGGAGAAATACAAATTAGAAATATTAGGAATTAGTGAAGTAAAAAAGAAAGGATCAGGAGAGGTTGACATGGAAAAAGGATATGTTCTCAGGTATTCAGGAGTAGAAAGAAGGAGTAGAGCAAAAGAAGGTGTGGGAATTATTGTTAGCGAAAGACTGAACACTAGAGTAACTGACTGGAAAGCAGTTAACTCTAGGATAATAAGACTGAATTTGGAATTGGAATTAAACCGTAGGATTACCATTATACAAGTATACGCTCCTACAGAGGATAAAGATGAACTAGAAAAAGAACTATATTACAACTCCCTCCAACAAATATTAGATGAGGCTAGAAATGTAACGGAAAACGTTATTATAATGGGAGATTGGAATGCTAGAGTGGGAAATGAAATTAGACGAGGACATGGAAGTTTGGGAAGGTATGGTGCTGAAAAGACCCGAAACAGCAATGGAGATAAAATGTTGGAGTTCTGTATTGATAACGAGCTCCGCATCGGAAACTCCTTCTTCCCGCATAAAAGAATACATCAAATTACCTTTGAAGCAATTAGCAGAGGAGCACAAAGCACAATAGATTACTGCGTATATACAAAAAACACCCATTATGATGTAATGGATGTAAGAGTTTTTCGCAGCGCCGAGCTCAGTACTCAACATAGACTACTAGTAATGACGACCCGATTCAAACCACTACCTTCACCAATTAAGATAAACCTTACTAAACTTAAAATATCAACATTAGAAACCCAAAATAAAAGAAAGGAGTTTCAGAGGAAACTGAAAGAAAAACTTAGAGAAAAAGAACAAAACCATGGACAAGAATGGAATGTGGAAAATAAATGGAAAGTAATGAAAGAAAGCCTCAATGAAGTTGCAACAGAAATATGTGGAATAGTAAAGATAACAAATAAAAAGAAGCAGACAAGATGGTGGAGCGATAATGTGAAAGAAAAAGTTTCAATTAAAAAGAAAGCATGGCTAAAATACTTAAAGACCAAAAGAATGGAGGACAAAGAAGCTTATATACAGGCAAGAGATACAGCAAAACGGATAGTGAGAACAGCGAAGAAGGAAACCTGGGAACAATTTGGAAAGGAAATAGAAGAAAATCATAAAAATAATCCAAGAAAATTTTGGCATGTGCTGAAAAATCTGAAAGGAAAACGAGGAAAGAAAATAAGGAATATCAAAAACAAGAATAACGAGGTGAAAACCAATATGAAGGAAATTTTAGATACGTGGAATGAATATTATGCGGAAACCTTTAGAGAAGAAGAGGAATTGTATGAGGAAAGACTCATGAGGGAAGAAAATGAGAACGTGGAAGCTGAGGAAGAAATCCAACTAAAAGAAGTACAAGAGGCAATTAAATCTTTAAAAACTGGTAAAGCACCCGGTTGGGATAATATACATCCAGAATTAATAAAATATGGAGGAAAGGAAATAGTAAAATGGATATGGGATTTATACAGACTAATATGGGCAACAGAGAAAATACCAAAAGATTGGGAACAGAATGTAATAATTCCTATACATAAAAAAGGAAGTACCCTCGATTGCTCAAACTATAGAGCAATATGCTTAGCGCCAGTGGCCCAGAAACTATATTCACACATTATAGAAAAAAGATTAAGGCAACAAGTGGAAGATAAATTGGAAGAAGAACAAGCAGGTTTCAGGCCTCATCGTCAAACTCAAGATCTAATCTTCTCCCTGAGGAACGCAATAGAGAAGATATTAAGCAGAGGAGGGGAAATATTTACAGCTTTTATTGACTTAAAGTCTGCCTTCGACAGAGTACCAAGAGGACAAATATGGAAGGCCCTTCATCAGTTCCAAGTAACGTCAAAACTGACTAGAATAATTCAAAGTCTATATAAGAACGTTAAAGGAACGGTTAGAATAAATGGACAATCCTCCAAGGAATTTAATATGGGAAAAGGAGTAAAACAAGGTGATGGACTTAGTCCTCTTCTTTTCATATTATTCATGGATCAAATTATAAAGCAATGCAAAAGAAGAACAAGAAAATGCAAAATTGGAAATTATAAGATGAAACCGGTATGGGTACAAACATTAGTATACGCTGATGATATTGTTATCCTAGCAAAAGATAGCAACAGCCTACAAAATGCTGTCCTAGAGTGGGGCCGAGCATTCAAAGAACGAAAGATGGAAATCAATGTTAGCAAGACGAAAGTCATGCACTTCACTAAACAAGAACCAGCAAGGATGCACATTCATTGGAATAATAAGACCTTGGAACAAGTAGAACAGTTTGAATATTTAGGAACCATACTAACTGCGGACGGGAAAATGGACTCTGAAATTAATCACAGAATTCAGAAAGCAAATAATCTGTACTATAATATTAGTAACACCATTATAGGTAAAAAGGAGATTAGTAAAGAAACAAAAATGAAAATATATAAAACAGTCTATCTCCCCACGCTATTATATGGATCAGAAAGCTGGATAATGCAAACTAAATTGGAGAGCAGACTTACTGCTACAGAAATGAAATTCTTAAGAAAAACTGTAGGAAAGACAAGGAGAGATATGATATGAAACACAACAATAAGAAGAGAATGCCTGAATCAGGAACCACTGATTGAAATCATCGAGAAGAGGGAATTAGGCTGGCTGGGACATCTTATTAGGATGGAGGAAGAGCGTAAACCGAAACAAATATTTGAGGCCCGACCAGAAGGAAAGAGAGGAAGGGGACGACCCAGGTTGAACTGGAACCGGTACATTTATGGACTGGCACAGAAGAGAGGGAAGACACCGGACGAAGTGAAAAGACTGGCACAGGATAGAAGTTCTTTCAAGAAGTGGCTGAAAGGACCCGACGCCTAAGTGGGCATAAGGGAAAAGAAGAAGAAGAAGAATAACGTAGTGTGGAAAACGGCACAGTTCTGCGCGCTCTGGCTGGTTCCACTCGAAAATGATCCGCTAGAGGCGCTGGTGTTGAACCCGGTGCTTGGTATTCGTCTGCTTATGATGGAAGTAAATGGAGTTTTCGCTGCAACGTCTGATTCTTTTACATGAAGCATTTCCATGAATGTGATAATTGCTATGATATTTGGTACAGTGGTCGCGAAGATATTAACGAACATTCTAGACAGTCGACCACGTCCTGTTATCGTCATACTTCCGTTAATAATACGGTAGAAAAAATACGTGTGGAATGCTCTTGGCAACTAAATTTTTGTGTATGAATTAGGTTCATTATTATTATCATCATCATCATTTCTTTTAAAGATATACACACTGAAGCATTTGTATTTTGGATATTTACTGTCCCTTTTCTTCCGCTTTAAACTAATCGCGGCGATGATGATAATGATGATTCCATGAAACGACAAGGGGAACCCCACAAAACTTTCTTAGTGCCATCGACATGAGTGTAAGGAAACTTTCAAACCAATGGGACAAGCGACACGGGATGTTCACACTGTCACACTAGTGACACACACTTCCAGACTGTAAAATAGCATTCATTGCACATGAGGGTCCAAACAGCAAACGACACGTTCATATGGCGTATTCGCGTGCTACTTGTTACTTCGGTCGGAAAGCTCCTTAAAGGAAGGGTGCTCAGACCGAAGCGACGCGCTACAGGGGGAGTTCACAACTAAGTGACAAGCGACATGGTGCCTTCAGTCTATTGGCAAGCGTTCGCTGCTAATCGTGCGAACAACAGATAGGCGACACAAAAAACCGCACATTACAACAACAGATCTAGGCGACACGGTAAGCCACATGTGTCGCTTTGTCGCTTGTGCGTCGCTCAAACTGGGCCATTTCCTCAATAACTTGCAACATGTTGCCGTGGTTTGTTGTTCGCGCATGCGCGATGCAAAGAGTGTATTGCTTTAGGGAGATTGCGCACCAAAGCGACAAGGGGCACGCGACACTTATCGCTTGAGGATTTCACCAACCGAACGCTGGCCTGTGCTTCCCGTCATGCCGCTACGATGTGAAATGTTGCTCTTGATTGGCTCGTTTCCAAGCAACATGTGTCGCTTTGGTGTGAAAGTTGCCTTGGACCGAAGGACTCGTGTCGCTTTGGTGTAAAATCGTCGTATCGTTTGTCGCGTGTCGCTTTGGTGTAAAATCTCCTTGAAGAAACGGTGCAGTCAGAGCTTGTGTCCCTACGGTTCGAAAGGCTGCATTGATTACGGACTGCTCGCTTCCAAGCGAGACTTGTGGTTTGTCGCCTCAGTATGAAATATCTCTCAGGATACTATTTATATTCTAATAACATAGAAAAATAAAACTCTAGTACACAATCCAACACCTGACGTCCGGAATCACTTCGCGATGTTTCTTCTTGTGTTACTCATGCTATTTATTTATTAATTTATTTTCATTTAATGTCATTTCGTGACTGCAAATCACTCCACAAATATAACTGTTTCCATCAATTCACGTACCGCCTTTCAAAACAAACAAATCTACATAATATATTTCAAAAACTAACAAAGCCGCATTACTTTCATAAGAAAATTAGCACCGACATTGATCGCACTGCCATCTACGTATGTTTCTCATCCGTCTGGGGAACCAGTTTCTTGGGTCGTTTTCCACACTACGTTATTCAAGGCGCTGTAGTTTGTATGCATTAAACAAGCCAGTTTAACGTGCATACAGATGCAGAGCATGGTTCTCTGTCGAATTGTATGGGGCAGTTAAAACTTCTGTAAAATGGCGCACTACCAGTTAAATCCATTTGTAACTGTAGATGAAACGGGGGTACTAGATACTCCACAAGGAATTCACTTCGCCGGAATGTCTTCAACTAGAAGTTATGCGTTACATAATGAACTAAATCCTTTATCTGCAATGGAGTTCACGTGTGTAAACCGTGGTAACTCGAGTGTGGGAGATTTGATTAACTTTCAACCCATTTCTCGTCAAGAAAATGTCGCGTCTGTCGCGAATACAGGGACCATATTCAAGGGACCAGAACTATCTAAAATATCAGCGCATGCAGCATCTAGCTCGATGCATAATCTCTTACAGAAAATTCCTCGCTTGATTAATTGTGATGCTATATATATATGGTTTCTTGCTAGAAATTCAGAAAATTCTAGAACTTAAAATTTTCCCTACACACGATATTCTGGTTTCATTACTAGACAAAGTACACGAACTTTTAGTGCCTAAGTGGCTGCAACATCTTCGAGAAGGTGTGCAATGGCAACATTTAGTAACTGATATATTAGAAGTTTTTGTGACATCATTGGGCAGGGACGAGATTATCCAGAAATATGGGCTATGCAAGCAGTCAGTGAAGGAATCCCCACTCCAATTTTTCCTAGATAGAAAACTTTGTGCATTGTTACTACAAGTGAATTGGACAGAATCTCAGTTCATTGCACTTGTAATCGACAGGCTACTCCCAAATGTATCAGAAAGATTATTGTTTCTAGAAATTCCAAAAACTTATGCTCAAGTCGAGATAATACTCGAAAAACTACAAAAGCACCTCACGGTAAAAAGTGACTTTTACCGAAGTTCACAACAAAAGGGAAAAGAATGTAACTTATTTTAAGAAAAATATCCCCAAATTCTGTCATAAGTGTGGTACAAGACATACAGTCTCACAAAAGTGTAATTACGGTTCGCATAATGCTAACTTGCTACAAAACATGCGTGTTCAAGAAACGCCTGGAAAAAGTGAAAAAGCCACTGCCGTTTTTGTAGATAGTACATTAAACAAAGTGATAAATGTTAAAGCATGTCTTGATACCGGAAGCACAGAAAACTTAATTAGTAATCAAACATTTCATTTGTTACGTTCAAAGTGTCCAGTTAATGTTCAAGATTGTTATTTAAAGATAACACAGGAGAACAGAACGTCATCCTTAAAAAGGTAGTACAATTCACTGTACAGCTTGAAACATTGACTTGGCCTATATGGGCATATTTATATGAAAACCTTCCAGTGGCTTTGTGTAAACTTTATGAAAAACAAAAATCTTCTTCTTGACTTTCAACAAAAGTGCGTTACGGTTCCGTACGCGAAAGTGAAAATACCGATAAAATGGTATTTGAACAGTTTGTTTACAGACTTAATTCGTTACAGACAAGTTATCCACAGCAATATTCCAGGCAGCAGAAAGTCCCGTGTACAGTGGTGGAAAAAAGTTCTTCCCCATAAGACTTTAATGGTAGTAAATTATGCCAGAAGGGTAGGCAACACACATTGCACCTTTAGGTGATCGGGTGATTCTGTCCGTCTCAAGAGCAACTCGTCTTTCATGCAATAGCCAACAGACACAGGAAATGTAGGAAAGTCACGTGACTTGTCAGGTGGAATGTTGTTCGTCAGAAAATCGCCTGTCCTCAAGGCAAGTCGCAGAACCGACAAGAGCTACACGTTACATGTCCGAAAATGATTCGTCTAAAAGCGTTGAACGAAACGCTAAAATAATTATTGCCTTAATTACAAAGGCTACTATACTATATGTGCCGCGGTAGCTCGGTCGTTAGGGAGTTTGATTACCATGCGAGAGATCTGAGTTCGATCCTCGGCTGGGGAGAATTGGAATTTTGTCCACCTGTTCAAGTGGCTCCGGCGTCCACCTAGTGTCGTACAAAGTGAGTACCTGTAGTGAACTCAGGGGGGGGGGGGGTGTAAAGGGGCCAGAAGCGTGTTGCTGATCACATTATCCTTCGGTCGTAACAAGAAAGTGTGGGGCCCTACCTTCACACCCCCTACACGCCTTCATGACTTGGTGCAAAGCACAAGTTAGCACTTTGCTTTTTCATTTACTATACGTCAGATTTTGTCGGAACAGAACTTTCTAATCTCTACCTGAACTTTCGTGGCTTCCCTGATGGCGCAGTGGTAGCGTCGTCGCCTTGTACTCAAGGGGTCCCGGGTTCGATACCCGGTGGAAGCACATAGTGGTTCGGATCCCACTTTAAACTGTAGGTCCAGTCCCAATTAGCCTTACTGTGCATAAAGTGGACTTAAAACAACAATTCAATCAATAAATCAAGTTCGGTAGGGATGTAAATATACTCCAGTTTTTCTTGACACAATTCATCCATGTTATATTTCGTTATAAAAGCCACGGTCGATATCCTGTGTGTGTGTGCTGGGGGGGGGGGAGTATAACTCGTTATTGTCCAGATTATCGAAATCAGAACCTTCGCCGCGAATAACATAAGCAGGAAGACAATGTGAAATTACCGAACACAAACAGAGCTTAAA
This sequence comes from Lepisma saccharinum, assembly GCF_977018435.1. Classification (NCBI taxonomy): domain Eukaryota; kingdom Metazoa; phylum Arthropoda; class Insecta; order Zygentoma; family Lepismatidae; genus Lepisma; species Lepisma saccharinum. Next base: position 20,788,422 of record NC_139231.1, on the reverse strand, counting down.
ATCTACAACGGGTAGATTTAATTAAGTCGACGATACAGCACGCGTTCTGAAATGAAAAAGAATACGAAAGTTGAAGGACCTCGACACACACACACACACAGCTTTTCCTCCTCTCAATGCTAAGCTATACTTCTTGCTGCAGAGAAGCCTTTATGTAGCCCTTCAAGGCCACGACGAGAAAGTGTTCTTCATGCAATGACGGGACCAAACATACGTCTAGTTTGATATGAAAGCTGTGTTCCTCCCTATTTCGTACGTCATTGATAGGAAGACGGGCCTCGTCTGCTAACCCTAGTTTCGTAGAGCAGACGCCTGTTTGCCACCGTTTGGTTCAGTGACCTTCGCTCGTAGTTAGCAAGAGTGAATGACTCACCAGTTACCTGTTGCCTGTGAGCTTCTAGTACAAGAATAGATATTTCGTTAGCGTCTGTAAGTATTGTTTCATCTGCAGTATATCAGTTAACGTTCGAATAGTTTCCTAATGGTTACGTTATTTATAAATTAGTTCTCGAGAGTGAGCTTTCTATCTACATATTTGCACGGGGGGAGGGGGTTATACAGCCTGCATGTATTATTTTATTTCCTGAAACAAGAAAAAATCGAAGACGCAAAAAGAGTCGTTCGTATAAGAGTAGTTAACAAAAAGAAAGAAGAAATTATTGTATAGATCGAGTGAATAACATTCTGTTACGGGGCCTCCTCGATGGCGTAATGATAACGTCGTCACCTTGTAATCAAGGGATCCCGGGTTAGATACACGGTGGTTGTTTGTATCCCATTTTAAACTAAAGGTCCAGTCCCGATTAGCTTATCTGTGCACAAAACAAAAACTATAATAATAAATTGTCACAGCGTAAGAAAATTTCATGTTCAACAAAATACGAAACAAAAAATAATATTTTATTCACATCTGTAGCATCTAACCAACACAATAATGGATTGCAACATATTTTCTCAGATCCATTTTAATTATATGTGTATGATAAAATAACAGAAGTAGAGTAAAGAGAAAGCCAAACGAAACACGGATACCTTCTCCAGAATTTCAAATCTCTTAACGTAAGGTTCTGGGTTGAAATCCCGGGCAGGGATGACTCTCTTGTTCTTGCCCTTTTATCTGCTCTATTTCATCATAAATCGTCGTAAATGGTTTACCTACAGGGGAAGAATAATGACAATAATTGCCAATACAAGGCAAATAACAAACAAAACAACAACTCAATTAGGGAGATGTCAAGAAAGAAACAAGACTTGACAGTGTCTCCATCTCTCGGTTTCTCGAATTGAAAATTGCTCTCCCGTTCTCGGTCTCGGCTAGTTAAATTTAGAAATCGAAAACGTATGTGAACATACATATATTTCATATATGCCGGTTTTGTGGGAGATTTCGTGAGAGATGAAATATGTACTCTTTGATCATGTTTATTTTTATTATTTTTGTTACGTAACATCACTTTTCTTCCCAGCCGTGGACGAGTGACCATTACATGAAATTAATGACGAAATACTCAAACACCTGTGACAAGGACGGTACTCAAACCCGGGAACTTTGTTGACGAGATCGAATGTCGACCACTTAATGAGCTTGCCCACCGAGTCTGCTTAATGTTGCTTGTGTCAGGTAATTCGTAATAACTGTCAATATCCCACATTCATTATTATTTGTTTCATAATTTATCTTATTGATGTGATTAACCTGAAGTCGAACAATTAGTTGAAAGGCAAAAATGCAAGATTGAATGTTTCTGATGTTACTTCGTGCCGAATAATATGACGTGATATTATGATATGAATATATTAATATAATATGCCTAGTCATTCCATTCATTGATCCCAATTGCGCCCCCAAAATACGGTATAATGTCCACTCCTAACCGACCTCCATGGTGAAGTGGTTAGCACAACGCGTACGACAGCATGGGCCCCTGGTTCGAATCTCGGTTTGGCCATGGGTGTTCTTGGTGAGTGTCCCTTAATCAATGCCATCATATCATCACTCAATACTCATCTTCATCGTCGCTATTTGTCAAAAGTGAAAGAATAGCGACACTAAATAACAAACATCCAATCAAATCGAACATCTTCACGATTTAATTCTATACCGTACCAAATTCCCACTTTATTACTGCATCTTGCTTCATTTTACAGCATCTCAATTGTTTTCCGATTCGAAAACAATTGGAATGTTGTTTTGTGCAGTTGATTGTGCATTGTTTCGTTGTTTGAATTGTTAAATTAACGTCGAATTAATTAGTTTTAGACCAATCGTGACAGAGAGAATCGATAACCCAAAGGAAGGGGAAAAGACAAGTTAGAGACCACGGCTCTCTTTAAAGGTAGCATTCCGTGAATACGACTGAAGTGGCTGCAGAATATTATAGATAAAATTTGTTTCGCTTTTTCCTTTTATTTCTGTTTCAGTTATTTTACTTCGCTTTTCTTCTACCACTCATGCTAATCGTGTCGGAGAGAAATAATTATAAACTCGTGAAATGGAGGATGGGATAAAAAAAAAATTATGCGTCTCCCACGGTTCGAACCTGTGACCACAAAATATTGTCTTATTTTTAAAATTTACGCCAAATATGGTTTCACTCGTCTCTTTCTCAAAGCGTTCCATTGCCTCTCCGATGGCGTAGTGGTAACGTCTTCCACATGTAATCAAAGGCTTCCGAATTCAATACCAGATAAAGGAACATTTGGTTCGGATCCCACTTTAATCTGTGGTCCAGTGCATAAACTAGACTTAAACAATTAACGTGTGGCATGTGGTCGGTGATGAGAACCATCATTTCAGTGAACGTTCTTGACAATGACTCTAGTATCACTCGAAAGAATATTTCCTTACGAGAAGCTCTTGTTAAGAAACAGTTCCTGAAATTTTCTTCTTGAGGCCATGTAACAGGTGGGCTGAAAAGTTCGTAGGCTAACATAGTAAAAAATATTTTTTTGACAAAATTCGATTTTATTATTCAATATAGTTGCCTTTGAGGGCGATACAACGATTATAGCGGTCATACAATTTTTCGATGCCATTTTTATAGTACGATTTCTCTTTAGCCTCAAAATAGGCCTCAGTTTCGGCGATTACCTCTTCATCAGTGCTAAATTTCTTTCCAGCGAGCATTCTTTTAAGGTCTGCAAACAGGAAAAAGTCACTGGGGGCCAGATCTGGAGAATATGGTGGATGGGGAAGCAATTCGTAGTCTAATTCATATAATTCTGCCATCGTTTGCATTGATTTGTGACACGGTGCATTGTCTTGATGAAACAGCACTTTTTTCTTCTTCAAATGGGGTCGTTTTTTCGTGATTTCATCCTTTAAACGCTCCAACAACGCTATGTAATAATCTCAGCTATCTCGATCAACTTCACTTTACGATCATTTAAAATTATTTTGTGGACTTTTTTGATGTTTTCGTCGGTAACAGCCTCTTTGGGGCGTCCACTTCGTGTATCGTCTTCGATGCTCATTTCGCCTCGTTTAAATTTAGCAAACCACTTCTCAACGGTTGATTTTCCTGGTGCAGAGTCCGAATAATGTTTATCAAGCCAAGCCTTGGCTTCAACAGTATTTTTTTTCGCCAAAAAGCAATGCTTTATTAACACACGAAATTCTTTTTTTATCCATTTTTTCACAATAACAAAAGCTGCTTCACTCACAATGCTATATCTCACGAACTAATTATCCGGCAGCTGTGAAATTTATACACGTATCTTTTGAAGGTTAGTACTAAGTAAAAATCACATGGATTTAATTCTAGTAACGCCATCTATGGGTCAGCCTACGAACTTTTCAGCCCAACTGTTAGCACCCAGCTGTTGTTTGTTGTGGCTGGGGCATGAGTCATGTGACTCATACTATCAATGCTCAATCCTTCCCGAGAACTCAGATCCTCCAGGCAAACTTAAGCGAATATTTTGTTATTTGGGTTGCATAAACAACAGGCTTTAAGACGTTACGAAATTCTAGGTCCCGTGACCCAGGACTGTACTACGACTCCTAGGTCAACTCCAGCGGGGCAACGATACGGAACATGTGGTGGAAGAAGAAGAAGACAGCCAAACATGCACCGGGGAAACTTTCCCTTTCATCGATCTACAACACCTGAGCAGGCAAATTTCAACTTCGAGACTGAGTCAGGAGAACGATGTGACGTAGGCAGCACCAACCTCCAAACAAATTAGGATGAGGACTTCTGGAAAGAACAACTTGGAACATATCCTGGAGATTCCAATTGTGAAATGGAAGAAGGAAAACCGTAGCCATAAAGCCTTACTCCAAAATCGACAGACATGGAAAAGTCGACACCTACCATCTATTATACCATCTGTCTGCGATCAACAATAAGGGCTGGCAAGAAACGATTTACACTTCCAATATTATCCTTCCATTATTACGTATCATTAATGTTTGTATTTTTTTTTTTTTTGTTTGAGGGTCTCGCCCGCACTGAGTCCATGTTTTTGATTTCACATGGGGGGAGTGTATGGACCGTAGTGCGCGCGGAGCCGTCATTTTGTTTATTTGATGGATGGAATCATTATTAATGTTGCCACCAGAGGTCAATAGAATCGGTTACGCAATGACGTAACAAGGAAACCTTGGTGCGAACTCGCATCCTTTCAGGCAGCGCATTTTGGATTCTGGCCCAGGGAGAGGAAGTAGTTTTTCCTCTAGACAGGCACCTTAGGAAGGTGTCCGAGAAACCACCACATGGGAGGGAAAGGATAAGTACTTTTAAGTTTCGAATTGGCACTCACACCCAAATTATATTTTGTTCATCTTTCTCGTCCGTTAAACTACGTGGAGAATTGACTTGACTGCAAAGGAATAGATTTAGTTCATCATTATTAATTATTTTGTTCAATTAATATCCATCCAACTGGCACAAGTGATACGACTCGAAAATGTTTATTTCAGCGAGTTTAACATCGAAAATCTTTCTTTATGTAGACTAATGGTGCTTGCACATTATGTGAATATGAATAAACTCGCATATTTTGGAAAAGGTGTTGTATCTGTACTTTCTAATAGCATAGCAAAATAAGTAGACCTATAAGGCGGAAATTTCCACTGCGCGCTTTCTAAAGGTTTGTATGCGTTAAACAAGCCAGTTTAACGTTTATTGCAAGTGCCTTTCATTTGTAACAAATGAAGCTACCAATTACATTCCTACATTGTAGCAATATTCCATTATCCAACAACTCTAATAAATATCACAATAACATTTAAATAAGTAACCATTAATTGGAACCTGGACTTCGCATGTTGTTTTTGAGTTCCCACGGTGTATACGTTAAGTTGTTTTAGCATGAACATAATTCTGTTAATTCTAAATAAATGGACCAAAGAAGAAAAACAGCCCATTGCAGCTATTTAAGGGGTGTGAACACCCAGGCCCGTATCCAGGATTTTTTTGATGGGGGAAGGCCGAAACCTTGGTTTATAAACATATATAAAGAAATTAATTTGCTACATTATAAACTAGCAAATTAATTCCGTTAACGACTGGTTCAAAATGTCCAGAAATTAGAAGATAGGTGAAATGTTTTCAGTAAGTGTTAGATATTATTTAATTATTGCTTTTTATTAAAAATAATAATTAAATTTTCATACTTTTATTGTGTTATATTTTTGTAATGGTGTAAATCTATTAAAGGTCTCGAAAGAAAATATTTCCTTATCAGAGTTGGAGCTAGAGATTTCAGCGTCCAAGACGAGAATGATTTTTGCACCCCCTGCACCGATTTTGCACCCCCCCCCCCCCTACCTAGATGTAGCTGGCATACTTAGACATTGTAGAAACTTTATGTACTTACTCTTTTCCGCTGAATCCGATGAAAGGAAAACTTAGCATTCAAGAACTGTGGCTAATAAAATGACAGTCGGTTGTGCATGCCACACCATCTTCATTGCAGCAGTGTGTGTTATTGTTCACATCTGCAAAATCGATTGCAAATGAAAGATAACTAGGTGGAGGGACAAAAAATAGGAAACTTGAAGAAGACATTAGTTTGCTATTAAATTAACATGTAAATTTTATGTTTTATTCCCAACGAAAGGAGGTGAGGAATGAGAGGAGAAATGACAGGTCGGTCTAATTTCTATGTTCCAGGGGCCTAGGATGACAATGACAACCAACCACCTTCGCAGCTACGGCTCCATTTCTTACTAGTCCAATTTGATATAATTTTAAAATCTTATCCATGACTGTAGAAGTACGTTTTTGCCCCACGCTGTTATCAGCCCTAAAGAGAGAGAGAGAGAGAGAGAGAGAGAGAGAGAGAGAGAACAAGAGATGTATGCAACATTCACACACGCTGCCATCATTCTTTGTTATTCCTTCTTTGTATGTGTTTATGATGTTATTCTTAGTAAAGTACGTTTAAAGTCGGAACTAATTGCTTATGTTTGTTGTTATAACACAAACTCTTACACTCGGAAAAAAATAATGGGGGAAAAATTTAAATAGAACAAGATCGTTGGTGGAAAGGTGGGAGATCCCCCACCCTTCCGGCATTGGAATTAGTACCCTGGATGACCACCAACGTTATGGAATTATCCTTGTAATGAAGAACATGTCTGAATGTGAGTTAACCACAAAAGTTAAGACTGCAGTTCGAAAAAAGTCAAAAGAGGGAGTACATATGGTGAACTGTCCCGACCAAATTGGAACGTTTAGTAGCTTCGCATAAATGGTTATAAAACTAAAATTACTAAAACACTAAAATCACTAAATATTGTAGACTGCAGACTTTTGGAGTCTGCCTCTATCCAGAGACAACCCATTCATTTGTAAAAGAAGAAAATCTAAATTCTTGTAAAATCTTTAAAAAAATTATCCATGTTATTTTTTAGGTTTGCATCAAAATATTTCAACTCGAGGGGGGGGGGCATGGCCCCCTTGCCCCACACCCTGGTTACTTGCCTGTAGAACACGTCGAAGTCACCTTCACACAAATGGGCAACAAAGAAAGTTGCTTGTGGTCATGAAGGGAAGAGAAAATAAGTCAGTAGGCTAGAAACATATTTGTCAAAATATCCAGTGGCAGTTCGAGTACAATATTCTTATGTGAGTTAAGAGTTGAAATGTATGCAATTAGTACTGCGAATCAATTAGGAACTTCAGAAGAGAGGAAAGAAGGAAGACTGAGTGAGCCAAAAATAACCCGTCGGCGGATCTAGTGGAGTGATAACACGCTTACAAACCTTCAAAGTTGACCAGAATGGCCCTCTAACGATCAAAAGCACTGTTAGTGACATGAACAAAACAACTTTTAAATACAATTTCGGTACATTCTTCGGCTACTTAACAAATTGTAACGCTGTGTGGCAGATTTAATTAAAAAATAAAAACATGAACATGTTGCCAACATATGCGATTAAATTGGTTCGTATAGTACGATGACATTCTGCGTTGGAGATCGTTATTCGACATCACTTTTTTGTGCACACGCAGGTAGAAGAAAATAAATACAGGACAAAGGAAATGTGCGAGTTGTTGTATTTCCCCTTCCTACAAACCTTGAAAAGTCAGAAGTTGGTCACCCAGGAAGCGCCCGTCGTATTGTACGCCCTGCTCTGTGAATTCCACGTCCGTTCTCTTTGTGTGGTCCGAAATAGATATGGTAGGTAAAGTTCCCCGAGCATGTAGCGCCGTGCTATGAAGGCACATTTACGGGATTTGTGGGTAGGACCCCACGCATTCTCGCTGTCGGTCATTTTGGAGGTGATCCATCAGCACCACGCTCCGTCCGCTTTTACCAACGAGGGTTGCCCCCAGGTACCCATTGATTTGAGGATGGGTGACAAAGGCTGGAAAAATTCCCACCTCAGATCACCCATCCCGGGAATCGAACCCGGATCTCCCACGTGGCAAGCAGACGCCCTACCGACTTTTTTTTTTAAAAAAATGAAGAGGACTAAGCGGCAGCCTTCCCCACACATATCAATTCATCAATATGAATAAATCTCAAATCTCTTTTTCATCCAGGACAGACGAACACAAACATCCATGTCTTAACCGGGATTTGAACCCGGAACAGCTGTGTTAATCACTTCACCACGGAGGTCGACATCGACTAGACAACCGCAGCTTTTTTTATCCGAAATAGAGAGCAAATAATTTGTGACGATTCTCATAAAGATATTATGGCAAGTTGTACACTTCAACCTTATTTTGCTGCGTGCCTGCTCATTGATGGCATGGAACGATATTCCAAACAATTCCACCATACACAGGAGTTTTGAGGTATGTATGTCAACTTTTTGTTACATGAACTGTGTTCCGTTGAATTCAAACGCAATGACGCCTATGATTGTACAGTGTCTCTAGTAGTGTATATTGAGCGTTTCAAAGTCATACTTGGTACGAGTGTTTTTGTAGCCTTTTTTTTATCAATTGAAAATCAGTTTTTGACATATTTTGACAAATTTTTGTCGATGTTTTAGCGTTTAGCGATGTTTTTGTAAAATTTCCTATTTTTCTTTTTTTTTTCCACTCATACTTGGTACGAGCACACACAAGCATAGGTTCTATTCATATTTTTTCTTACGTATAGATGTACATGATGAATCTGCAAACAGATTTTTCCTAAGTTTTACTGTTTCCAAGATAACCCCAATTTCGGTCGCTATTTTGGATTTCCGAGCATAGGTTCTATCCATATTTTTTCTTACGTATAGGCGTACATGACGAACCCGCAAACAGATTTTTCCTAAGTCTTACCGCTTCCAAGATAACCCCACTTCCGGTCGCCATTTTGGATTTCCGAGAATAGGTTCTATTCATATTTTACTTACATATAGGCGTACATGACGAATCCGCAAACAGATTTTTTCTAAGTCTTGCTGTTTCCAAGATAACCCCACTTCCGGTCGCCATTTTGGATTTCCGAGAATAGGTTCTATTCATATTTTACTTACATATAGGCGTACATGACGAATCCGCAAACAGATTTTTTCTAAGTCTTGCTGTTTCCAAGATAACCCCACTTCCGGTCGCCATTTTGGATTTCCGAGAATAGGTTCTATTCATATTTTACTTACATATAGGCGTACATGACGAATCCGCAAACAGATTTTTCCTAAGTCTCACCGTTTCCAAGATAACTAGTAGTCCAGTTTAGACAGTTCACCAACCTCTTGTGAGGAGCTGAAGTGAGGAGCAGTGTTGCCAGCTGCTTATTCGAAAAAATCACCAAGGTTTTTCTTGGTCTAACCTAGCCTAAAGCAAGGAGCTGGCAATCTTGCTTGAGAGTTCACAAACCGGAAGTGGGGCTCAGGGGGCTCGCAGTGTTGCCAACTTCTTACTCGAAAAAATCACCAAGGTTTTTTTTGGTCTAACCTAACCTAAAGCAAGGAGCTGGCAATATTGCTTGAGAGTTCTGCAACCGGAAGTGGGGCTCGCAGTGTTGCCAACACCTACTCGAAAAAAAAATCACCAAGGTTTTTGTTTTGGTCTAACCTAACCTAAAGCAAGGAGCTGGCAATTTTGCTTGAGGCTTGTTTTACAGTGCATAAAGCAAGGTTGCCAACCTACTGGTATTTTTGCCATAGCCTTTTACAAAAAAGAGAGAGGGAAGAGAGAGGGAAGAGTTAAACAGCCGACAGTTTACCTACAGCTTTTCTTGTCTAACCTAACCTAAAGCAAGGGGCTGGCAACTTTGCTTGAGGTTTGCTTTACAGTGCATAAAGTTGGAACTCGCCAAAACCTCAAAAAACTTATTTTTATTAATTGAGGTTCACCAAAACCTCAAAAACTCCCACTTTCTCTCCATGTTCAGCGCTTTTATTTATTGCGCTGACACAACGTGATGAGTAAATAATGCAGTTTCTCATCCTTGAAGGTTGAATGCACCTTATTGTAATTTTCCAAGTCCCGGTCAAATGTTTGTAGATCGTGACCTTTGTAAACCTACCTCTCGGGAACGATGTGCCACACACACACACACTCACTTTCTCTCCACGTTCCGCGCCTCATTTATTGCGCTGACGATGTTTCACAGCGTAGAAAACAACACCAAAACATCAAAAACTCATTTTGATTATTTGGAACTCGCCAAAACCTCAAAAAACTTATTTTTATTAATTGAGGTTCACCAAAACCTCAAAAACTCCCACTTTCTCTCCATGTTCAGCGCTTTTATTTATTGCGCTGACACAGCGTGATGAGTAAATAATGCACTCTCTCATCCTTGAAGGATGAACGCACCTTATCGTAATTTTCCAAGTCCTGGTCAAATGTTTATATATTGTGACTTTTGTAAACCTCTCGGAACGATGTGATCTCTCTGCCACACACACACACACACGCCTCTTATTATTTTTGTATTGTGACGTGTTTATTTTGGTATGGGAGGACAGAGGACACCGAGACTCGATCGACACACTAAACCCAACCTCTCTACGCGTACTCTACGTCACCAAAAAAAGGTTAAAGGTTCCAAATAACAATAGTTAAGAGTTTCGCCAATCTAGTAAAGTGGATTGGTTGAAATCTCCAAGGCGTATTTTTGCATTTTTTTCAAATATGAACACGTTAAAACTGAACTGTCTTGGATTTTTGAGTTTTGTATTCGCCCCTGAGAAAATTCTATATAAAATAACATACCTGAAAATTATATTCGCAGTAGATTGATTTTTTTTTAGTTTTGTAATCACCTCAAGAAATTCTATATAAAATAACATACCTGAAAATTGTATTTACAGTAGATTGAATTCTTGAGTTTTTGTATTCGCACACAAGAAATTATATATAAATAACATACCCGAAATTCTATTTACAGTAGATTGAATTTTTAAGTTTTGTAATCACTCCAAGAAATTCTATATAAAATAACATACCTGAAAATTGTATCGCTAGACACTTTTTGATTTCTGTGATTTTTTGGAGAAAGCATAATGGCATCCACCACCAGTTTCAATCGAAAAAATGATAAAACTGAATGTGTTACTTGCGAAAAATTAATATCTAAAACTAATATTAGCAAGCACAGGGCAAGATGTAGCGAAACAGGCTCGAGAATTAATCGTTTGTTACCTTCTAAGTCTTGTGCTCGATGTGGAAAGATGATCAGCATTGCAAATTTAAGTAAACACCTCAAAATTTGCAAACCATCGATCGAACAAGGAACATTGAAAAGGAAAATCGATAATCCAGAAACGGAAGCTTCCACTTCCAAACAAGTTAAATTATCGGATGAACGCAAACCGATTAGATCTGCATTCAACGACCAACTCCAGGATTTCTATTTTACTTCGGAACCAGGCCGTGACATCCTTAGTTTCTTGCATGAAACGAAAACATCTGTACTAAATATTCTAAAAAATAAACTTGAAAATAATTCCATAAAAGTATATGTTGTTCTGTTTTCTGAATACGAGAAAGTTGATGGCACAACGAGTATTTTTTATCATCGTACAAAAAACCAGACACTTTATTTTGCTGACGTCGAAAATTTGGACAACTTTTATTATAAAGTTTCCAAAGAGCTGGTTAAGAAACACGACGATTTCGAGGCTAAAGGGTCGGGATGGGCTCTGTGTGGAAGTCCTCACACGCTAACTGTTTACGTGAACCGATTCTCGCCTTTTTGCGCATCCAGCTACGTTCCTCTTCCACCGAACATTCAACACAAGAGGGCTGTGTTAAATATACAGAACAGCGATAACAAGTGTTTTCTTTGGTGTATATTGGCTGCACTGCATTCTGTTTATTGGTCAAATAATCCAGAACGGGTTTCTCATTACAAGCAATACGAGTCCGAGTTTGAAAGTGTAATGTCTGACATTGAATACCCGGTGACATTGTCGGATATAACAAAGTTCGAAAATTGTGCAGGAAAACGCATCGCTATTAATGTATATTCCTTCACGTCAGATAAACATGTCGTGCATCCAGTCAGAATAAGCGATATCGACGATGACGATGCTCGTGTAATAAATCTTCTTCTTATTTCCAACGAGGATGTTCATCACTACACGCTAATTCGTTCTCTATCACGTTTGGTCAAAAGTCAAACTACCAAGTATGAACATTGCATCGAAGTTTGCCCGAGATGCCTAACCACGTTCGACGATCGAAAACAACTCGATTATCAAAATCTTCATAGTCGTCAAATTGCTATCGAGAAACTTGCCGAACATAAAATTTATTGCGGTGACAACAGACCGGCTAGAATGTTGATGCCCGAAACGAACGAAGTCGAAGAATTCAAAATGCACAAGGCATTGTTGGAACATCCCGCAATCATCGTCGCAGATTTCGAGGCGTTCCTCAAACCACTCTCCTACTGCGAACCGGATCCCGAACTTTCCTCCACAACGGCGTACCAGCTTCATCAACCTAATAGTTTCGGCTATGTTGTTGTGCGACGTGATAAAATAAATGAAGCATATATATACCGTGGGCCAAATGTAATCGAACACTTCCTGGAAAAAATGGTGGAGGAGGTTGAGGTAATTGGTAGCGTACTGCTTACATCAAAACCGATGGCACCTTTAACTGAAAATGAACTTCAAAATTACAATTCCACTGAGGTGTGTCCGGTATGTGATCAAAGTTTCACTGATGAGAACAAAAAAATATTCCACCACGATCATTTCAGCGGAAACTACATAGGTGGAATTTGCAACACGTGCAATCTTAAAACCCAGAAACCTAAATTCATCCCCATATTCTTTCACAACGGAAGCGGATATGATTTTCACCACCTGGTGAGACATCTTGGCTACGATCCGAAACGTATAGGTGTCTTGGCCGAGAATGAAGAACGCTATATTAGTCTCAGCAAGCAAGTGTTGATTCCGGGAACGAAAAATACAATCGAGATGCGCTTCCTGGATTCGTATAGATTTCTCTCTGCAAGTCTGGATGCTTTAGCGAACAAACTCACTGACGATCAATTTAAAATAACTAGAGCTAGTTTTCCCAACGTAGACATAGAACTCGTTAGACGTAAAGGGATTTATCCTTACGAATATGTTAGTGATGGTTCTAAATTTAACGACGACGCTCTTCCACTTCCAAGAGAATTTTACAGCAGACTCAGAGAGAAAGGAATCGCGGAAGAAGAATACCAACACGCGCAACTTATGTGGGAGAAATTAGAATGTACGACACTCGGAGACTACCACGACGCATACTTAAAACTGGACGTGACGATACTCGCGGATGTTTTTCAAGCGTTCAGGAAAACGGCAACGAATATTTATAAATTAGATCCAGCGTATTTCTACAGTCTACCGGGATTAGCGTGGTCGGCAATGTTATTCCAGACAAAGGTCAAGCTGGAACTGATATCGGACGTTGACATGTTGCTATTTATCGAAAGAGGGATACGAGGTGGAATGGTGCAATGCGTACAGAGACATGCGAAAGCTAATAACGTACACATGAAAGAAGATTACGATTCAAATCGAGCATCGAATTACATCTTCTACGCTGACGTTAATAATCTCTACGGACATGCCATGGTTCAAAAACTTCCTTACGGGGGATTCGAATGGTTAGATCCCACTTCGATAGATATTATTCATTTCGACGATAGCGAGTGTGGTTTCTTCGCAGAGGTAGATCTCCAATTCTCCGACCACCTGCACGACACGTTTTCGGATTTGCCTCCGACTCCCGAAATCAAATGTCCACCCGACTCGGTTCAAGACAAGCTTTTGTTAACATTGGACCCTAAACAGAGATACGTCGTCCACTACAAGAATCTCCGGTTTTTGATTGGGAAGGGTGTTCAGATAGTAAATGTTAGAAGAATACTAAAGTTTAAACATTCCACGTGGTTAAGACCTTACATAGAAACTAACACACAACATAGAACAGCTGCCACTTCCGATTTAGACAAGGACTTCTTTAAATTAATGAACAATGCGGTGTACGGAAAGACCATGGAGAATGTTAGAAAGCACGTAGACGTGAAATTAATTTCCGATAAGAATAAATGTCGGAAGTGGATAGCCGATCCTAGATTCAAGTCGAGAAAAATTTACAACGAGAATTTGGCACTTTTCAATCTAGATATAAAATTGATGAAATTCAGAAAACCAATTTACGTTGGCGCAACGGTTCTCGACTTGTCGAAACTTTACATGTTCGAATTTCATTACGACGTGATGAAACCCTTCTACAATGATAAAATATCACTTTTGTACACGGACACCGACAGCTTCATTTACAGCATACAAACACCTAACCTATACGAAGACATAAAAAATCCTTCCATGCTTGAGTATTTCGATACTTCTGCGTATCCTCAACCCAACAGATTTGGGATTCCATCTCGTAACAAAAAAGTCCTAGGTAAACTGAAAGATGAATGTAACGGTGATATTATTGTCGAGTTCGCGGGTTTGCGTTCGAAGATGTATGCCATGAGAACAGAGAGTAGCGTCACGAAGAAAGCAAAAGGTGTGGGCAAGAATACGGTGGAGAACAAACTCACCTTCCACGATTACATCGATTGCCTTTACTCACAATCGACGATACTAAGTATAGAACAAAGAATCCAAAGTGTAGACCACGTGATTACAACAAACGAAGTTAGGAAGGTAGCATTAGATCCGCACGACGATAAAAGATGTATTTTGTCTTGTGGAATCCACACGTTGCCTTGGGGACACTATCGTTTAGAAAATAGTAAAAATTGTAGGCAATGCAATTGAAAAAAAAATAAACTTAAATAACTATAACTAAAATAAAAAAAAACTTTGACTGTCTCAAATTATCACATACACAATAAAGAACTAGCAAGGACAATGAATCTCTTTGGTTTCCGAAAGCACAACGTTGCAACGTTTTGAAAGTCGTTGATTTTGTTTCTGTATTTTCCGTCGTTGGGTTTCCTCGTCACGTCGATCGTCGCGAATCCGAAATCGTCCCTGTTCCAGCAAGAAGAGCAACGTTTTGAAAATTGATTGATCAACAGGCCGTTGAGTTTAGATAACATGGAAGGTAGAAATTCATGATCTGCCTTGCGGTGTACAGTCTCCATTGTTTGCTTTCGGAAACCAAAGAGATTCATTGTCCTTGCTAGTTCTTTATTGTGTATGTGATAATTTGAGACAGTCAAAGTTTTTTTTTATTTTAGTTATAGTTATTTAAGTTTATTTTTTTTTCAATTGCATTGCCTACAATTTTTACTATTTTCTAAACGATAGTGTCCCCAAGGCAACGTGTGGATTCCACAAGACAAAATACATCTTTTATCGTCGTGCGGATCTAATGCTACCTTCCTAACTTCGTTTGTTGTAATCACGTGGTCTACACTTTGGATTCTTTGTTCTATACTTAGTATCGTCGATTGTGAGTAAAGGCAATCGATGTAATCGTGGAAGGTGAGTTTGTTCTCCACCGTATTCTTGCCCACACCTTTTGCTTTCTTCGTGACGCTACTCTCTGTTCTCATGGCATACATCTTCGAACGCAAACCCGCGAACTCGACAATAATATCACCGTTACATTCATCTTTCAGTTTACCTAGGACTTTTTTGTTACGAGATGGAATCCCAAATCTGTTGGGTTGAGGATACGCAGAAGTATCGAAATACTCAAGCATGGAAGGATTTTTTATGTCTTCGTATAGGTTAGGTGTTTGTATGCTGTAAATGAAGCTGTCGGTGTCCGTGTACAAAAGTGATATTTTATCATTGTAGAAGGGTTTCATCACGTCGTAATGAAATTCGAACATGTAAAGTTTCGACAAGTCGAGAACCGTTGCGCCAACGTAAATTGGTTTTCTGAATTTCATCAATTTTATATCTAGATTGAAAAGTGCCAAATTCTCGTTGTAAATTTTTCTCGACTTGAATCTAGGATCGGCTATCCACTTCCGACATTTATTCTTATCGGAAATTAATTTCACGTCTACGTGCTTTCTAACATTCTCCATGGTCTTTCCGTACACCGCATTGTTCATTAATTTAAAGAAGTCCTTGTCTAAATCGGAAGTGGCAGCTGTTCTATGTTGTGTGTTAGTTTCTATGTAAGGTCTTAACCACGTGGAATGTTTAAACTTTAGTATTCTTCTAACATTTACTATCTGAACACCCTTCCCAATCAAAAACCGGAGATTCTTGTAGTGGACGACGTATCTCTGTTTAGGGTCCAATGTTAACAAAAGCTTGTCTTGAACCGAGTCGGGTGGACATTTGATTTCGGGAGTCGGAGGCAAATCCGAAAACGTGTCGTGCAGGTGGTCGGAGAATTGGAGATCTACCTCTGCGAAGAAACCACACTCGCTATCGTCGAAATGAATAATATCTATCGAAGTGGGATCTAACCATTCGAATCCCCCGTAAGGAAGTTTTTGAACCATGGCATGTCCGTAGAGATTATTAACGTCAGCGTAGAAGATGTAATTCGATGCTCGATTTGAATCGTAATCTTCTTTCATGTGTACGTTATTAGCTTTCGCATGTCTCTGTACGCATTGCACCATTCCACCTCGTATCCCTCTTTCGATAAATAGCAACATGTCAACGTCCGATATCAGTTCCAGCTTGACCTTTGTCTGGAATAACATTGCCGACCACGCTAATCCCGGTAGACTGTAGAAATACGCTGGATCTAATTTATAAATATTCGTTGCCGTTTTCCTGAACGCTTGAAAAACATCCGCGAGTATCGTCACGTCCAGTTTTAAGTATGCGTCGTGGTAGTCTCCGAGTGTCGTACATTCTAATTTCTCCCACATAAGTTGCGCGTGTTGGTATTCTTCTTCCGCGATTCCTTTCTCTCTGAGTCTGCTGTAAAATTCTCTTGGAAGTGGAAGAGCGTCGTCGTTAAATTTAGAACCATCACTAACATATTCGTAAGGATAAATCCCTTTACGTCTAACGAGTTCTATGTCTACGTTGGGAAAACTAGCTCTAGTTATTTTAAATTGATCGTCAGTGAGTTTGTTCGCTAAAGCATCCAGACTTGCAGAGAGAAATCTATACGAATCCAGGAAGCGCATCTCGATTGTATTTTTCGTTCCCGGAATCAACACTTGCTTGCTGAGACTAATATAGCGTTCTTCATTCTCGGCCAAGACACCTATACGTTTCGGATCGTAGCCAAGATGTCTCACCAGGTGGTGAAAATCATATCCGCTTCCGTTGTGAAAGAATATGGGGATGAATTTAGGTTTCTGGGTTTTAAGATTGCACGTGTTGCAAATTCCACCTATGTAGTTTCCGCTGAAATGATCGTGGTGGAATATTTTTTTGTTCTCATCAGTGAAACTTTGATCACATACCGGACACACCTCAGTGGAATTGTAATTTTGAAGTTCATTTTCAGTTAAAGGTGCCATCGGTTTTGATGTAAGCAGTACGCTACCAATTACCTCAACCTCCTCCACCATTTTTTCCAGGAAGTGTTCGATTACATTTGGCCCACGGTATATATATGCTTCATTTATTTTATCACGTCGCACAACAACATAGCCGAAACTATTAGGTTGATGAAGCTGGTACGCCGTTGTGGAGGAAAGTTCGGGATCCGGTTCGCAGTAGGAGAGTGGTTTGAGGAACGCCTCGAAATCTGCGACGATGATTGCGGGATGTTCCAACAATGCCTTGTGCATTTTGAATTCTTCGACTTCGTTCGTTTCGGGCATCAACATTCTAGCCGGTCTGTTGTCACCGCAATAAATTTTATGTTCGGCAAGTTTCTCGATAGCAATTTGACGACTATGAAGATTTTGATAATCGAGTTGTTTTCGATCGTCGAACGTGGTAAGGCATCTCGGGCAAACTTCGATGCAATGTTCATACTTGGTAGTTTGACTTTTGACCAAACGTGATAGAGAACGAATTAGCGTGTAGTGATGAACATCCTCGTTGGAAATAAGAAGAAGATTTATTACACGAGCATCGTCATCGTCGATATCGCTTATTCTGACTGGATGCACGACATGTTTATCTGACGTGAAGGAATATACATTAATAGCGATGCGTTTTCCTGCACAATTTTCGAACTTTGTTATATCCGACAATGTCACCGGGTATTCAATGTCAGACATTACACTTTCAAACTCGGACTCGTATTGCTTGTAATGAGAAACCCGTTCTGGATTATTTGACCAATAAACAGAATGCAGTGCAGCCAATATACACCAAAGAAAACACTTGTTATCGCTGTTCTGTATATTTAACACAGCCCTCTTGTGTTGAATGTTCGGTGGAAGAGGAACGTAGCTGGATGCGCAAAAAGGCGAGAATCGGTTCACGTAAACAGTTAGCGTGTGAGGACTTCCACACAGAGCCCATCCCGACCCTTTAGCCTCGAAATCGTCGTGTTTCTTAACCAGCTCTTTGGAAACTTTATAATAAAAGTTGTCCAAATTTTCGACGTCAGCAAAATAAAGTGTCTGGTTTTTTGTACGATGATAAAAAATACTCGTTGTGCCATCAACTTTCTCGTATTCAGAAAACAGAACAACATATACTTTTATGGAATTATTTTCAAGTTTATTTTTTAGAATATTTAGTACAGATGTTTTCGTTTCATGCAAGAAACTAAGGATGTCACGGCCTGGTTCCGAAGTAAAATAGAAATCCTGGAGTTGGTCGTTGAATGCAGATCTAATCGGTTTGCGTTCATCCGATAATTTAACTTGTTTGGAAGTGGAAGCTTCCGTTTCTGGATTATCGATTTTCCTTTTCAATGTTCCTTGTTCGATCGATGGTTTGCAAATTTTGAGGTGTTTACTTAAATTTGCAATGCTGATCATCTTTCCACATCGAGCACAAGACTTAGAAGGTAACAAACGATTAATTCTCGAGCCTGTTTCGCTACATCTTGCCCTGTGCTTGCTAATATTAGTTTTAGATATTAATTTTTCGCAAGTAACACATTCAGTTTTATCATTTTTTCGATTGAAACTGGTGGTGGATGCCATTATGCTTTCTCCAAAAAATCACAGAAATCAAAAAGTGTCTAGCGATACAATTTTCAGGTATGTTATTTTATATAGAATTTCTTGGAGTGATTACAAAACTTAAAAATTCAATCTACTGTAAATAGAATTTCGGGTATGTTATTTATATATAATTTCTTGTGTGCGAATACAAAAACTCAAGAATTCAATCTACTGTAAATACAATTTTCAGGTATGTTATTTTATATAGAATTTCTTGAGGTGATTACAAAACTAAAAAAAAATCAATCTACTGCGAATATAATTTTCAGGTATGTTATTTTATATAGAATTTTCTCAGGGGCGAATACAAAACTCAAAAATCCAAGACAGTTCAGTTTTAACGTGTTCATATTTGAAAAAAATGCAAAAATACGCCTTGGAGATTTCAACCAATCCACTTTACTAGATTGGCGAAACTCTTAACTATTGTTATTTGGAACCTTTAACCTTTTTTTGGTGACGTAGAGTACGCGTAGAGATGTTGGGTTTAGTGTGTCGATCGAGTCTCGGTGTCCTCTGTCCTCCCATACCAAAATAAACACGTCACAATACAAAAATAATAAGAGGCGTGTGTGTGTGTGTGGCAGAGAGATCACATCGTTCCGAGAGGTTTACAAAAGTCACAATATATAAACATTTGACCAGGACTTGGAAAATTACGATAAGGTGCGTTCATCCTTCAAGGATGAGAGAGTGCATTATTTACTCATCACGCTGTGTCAGCGCAATAAATAAAAGCGCTGAACATGGAGAGAAAGTGGGAGTTTTTGAGGTTTTGGTGAACCTCAATTAATAAAAATAAGTTTTTTGAGGTTTTGGCGAGTTCCAAATAATCAAAATGAGTTTTTGATGTTTTGGTGTTGTTTTCTACGCTGTGAAACATCGTCAGCGCAATAAATGAGGCGCGGAACGTGGAGAGAAAGTGAGTGTGTGTGTGTGTGGCACATCGTTCCCGAGAGGTAGGTTTACAAAGGTCACGATCTACAAACATTTGACCGGGACTTGGAAAATTACAATAAGGTGCATTCAACCTTCAAGGATGAGAAACTGCATTATTTACTCATCACGTTGTGTCAGCGCAATAAATAAAAGCGCTGAACATGGAGAGAAAGTGGGAGTTTTTGAGGTTTTGGTGAACCTCAATTAATAAAAATAAGTTTTTTGAGGTTTTGGCGAGTTCCAACTTTATGCACTGTAAAGCAAACCTCAAGCAAAGTTGCCAGCCCCTTGCTTTAGGTTAGGTTAGACAAGAAAAGCTGTAGGTAAACTGTCGGCTGTTTAACTCTTCCCTCTCTCTTCCCTCTCTCTTTTTTGTAAAAGGCTATGGCAAAAATACCAGTAGGTTGGCAACCTTGCTTTATGCACTGTAAAACAAGCCTCAAGCAAAATTGCCAGCTCCTTGCTTTAGGTTAGGTTAGACCAAAACAAAAACCTTGGTGATTTTTTTTTCGAGTAGGTGTTGGCAACACTGCGAGCCCCACTTCCGGTTGCAGAACTCTCAAGCAATATTGCCAGCTCCTTGCTTTAGGTTAGGTTAGACCAAAAAAAACCTTGGTGATTTTTTCGAGTAAGAAGTTGGCAACACTGCGAGCCCCCTGAGCCCCACTTCCGGTTTGTGAACTCTCAAGCAAGATTGCCAGCTCCTTGCTTTAGGCTAGGTTAGACCAAGAAAAACCTTGGTGATTTTTTCGAATAAGCAGCTGGCAACACTGCTCCTCACTTCAGCTCCTCACAAGAGGTTGGTGAACTGTCTAAACTGGACTACTAGTTATCTTGGAAACGGTGAGACTTAGGAAAAATCTGTTTGCGGATTCGTCATGTACGCCTATATGTAAGTAAAATATGAATAGAACCTATTCTCGGAAATCCAAAATGGCGACCGGAAGTGGGGTTATCTTGGAAACAGCAAGACTTAGAAAAAATCTGTTTGCGGATTCGTCATGTACGCCTATATGTAAGTAAAATATGAATAGAACCTATTCTCGGAAATCCAAAATGGAGACCGGAAGTGGGGTTATCTTGGAAACAGCAAGACTTAGAAAAAATCTGTTTGCGGATTCGTCATGTACGCCTATACGTGAGAAAAAATATGGATAGAACCTATGCTCGGAAATCCAAAATAGCGACCGGAATTGGGGTTATCTTGGAAACGGTAAGACTTAGGAAAAATCTGTTTGCGGATTCGTCATGTACGCCTATATGTAAGTAAAATATGAATAGAACCTATTCTCGGAAATCCAAAATGGCGACCGGAAGTGGGGTTATCTTGGAAGCGGTAAGACTTAGGAAAAATCTGTTTGCGGGTTCGTCATGTACGCCTATACGTGAGAAAAAATATGGATAGAACCTATGCTCGGAAATCCAAAATAGCGACCGGAATTGGGGTTATCTTGGAAACGGTAAAACTTAGGAAAAATCTGTTTGCAGATTCATCATGTACATCTATACGTGAGAAAAAGTATGAATAGAACCTATGCTTGTGTGTGCTCGTACCAAGTATGAGTGGGAAAAAAAAAAAAAATATAACATTTTACAAAAACATCGCTAAACGCTAAAACATCGACAAAAATTTGTCAAAATATGTCAAAAACTGATTTTCAATTGATAAAAAAGAAGCTACAAAAACACTCGTACCAAGTATGACTTTGAAACGCTCAATATACACTACTAGAGACACTGTACAATCATAGGCGTCATTGCGTTTGAATTCAACGGAACACAGTTCATGTAACAAAAAGTTGACATACATACCTCAAAACTCCTGTGTATGGTGGAATTGTTTGGAATATCGTTCCATGCCATCAATGAGCAGGCACGCAGCAAAATAAGGTTGAAGTGTACAACTTGCCATAATATCTTTATGAGAATCGTCACAAATTATTTGCTCTCTATTTCGGATAAAAAAAGCTGCGGTTGTCTAGTCGATGTCGACCTCCGTGGTGAAGTGATTAACACAGCTGTTCCGGGTTCAAATCCCGGTTAAGACATGGATGTTTGTGTTCGTCTGTCCTGGATGAAAAAGAGATTTGAGATTTATTCATATTGATGAATTGATATGTGTGGGGAAGGCTGCCGCTTAGTCCTCTTCATTTTTTTTTAAAAAAAAGTCGGTAGGGCGTCTGCTTTCCACGTGGGAGATCCGGGTTCGATTCCCGGGATGGGTGATCTGAGGTGGGAATTTTTCCAGCCTTTGTCACCCATCCTCAAATCAATGGGTACCTGGGGGCAACCCTCGTTGGTAAAAGCGGACGGAGCGTGGTGCTGATGGATCACCTCCAAAATGACCGACAGCGAGAATGCGTGGGGTCCTACCCACAAATCCCGTAAATGTGCCTTCATAGCACGGCGCTACATGCTCGGGGAACTTTACCTACCATATCTATTTCGGACCACACAAAGAGAACGGACGTGGAATTCACAGAGCAGGGCGTACAATACGACGGGCGCTTCCTGGGTGACCAACTTCTGACTTTTCAAGGTTTGTAGGAAGGGGAAATACAACAACTCGCACATTTCCTTTGTCCTGTATTTATTTTCTTCTACCTGCGTGTGCACAAAAAAGTGATGTCGAATAACGATCTCCAACGCAGAATGTCATCGTACTATACGAACCAATTTAATCGCATATGTTGGCAACATGTTCATGTTTTTATTTTTTAATTAAATCTGCCACACAGCGTTACAATTTGTTAAGTAGCCGAAGAATGTACCGAAATTGTATTTAAAAGTTGTTTTGTTCATGTCACTAACAGTGCTTTTGATCGTTAGAGGGCCATTCTGGTCAACTTTGAAGGTTTGTAAGCGTGTTATCACTCCACTAGATCCGCCGACGGGTTATTTTTGGCTCACTCAGTCTTCCTTCTTTCCTCTCTTCTGAAGTTCCTAATTGATTCGCAGTACTAATTGCATACATTTCAACTCTTAACTCACATAAGAATATTGTACTCGAACTGCCACTGGATATTTTGACAAATATGTTTCTAGCCTACTGACTTATTTTCTCTTCCCTTCATGACCACAAGCAACTTTCTTTGTTGCCCATTTGTGTGAAGGTGACTTCGACGTGTTCTACAGGCAAGTAACCAGGGTGTGGGGCAAGGGGGCCATGCCCCCCCCCTCGAGTTGAAATATTTTGATGCAAACCTAAAAAATAACATGGATAATTTTTTTAAAGATTTTACAAGAATTTAGATTTTCTTCTTTTACAAATGAATGGGTTGTCTCTGGATAGAGGCAGACTCCAAAAGTCTGCAGTCTACAATATTTAGTGATTTTAGTGTTTTAGTAATTTTAGTTTTATAACCATTTATGCGAAGCTACTAAACGTTCCAATTTGGTCGGGACAGTTCACCATATGTACTCCCTCTTTTGACTTTTTTCGAACTGCAGTCTTAACTTTTGTGGTTAACTCACATTCAGACATGTTCTTCATTACAAGGATAATTCCATAACGTTGGTGGTCATCCAGGGTACTAATTCCAATGCCGGAAGGGTGGGGGATCTCCCACCTTTCCACCAACGATCTTGTTCTATTTAAATTTTTCCCCCATTATTTTTTTCCGAGTGTAAGAGTTTGTGTTATAACAACAAACATAAGCAATTAGTTCCGACTTTAAACGTACTTTACTAAGAATAACATCATAAACACATACAAAGAAGGAATAACAAAGAATGATGTCAGCGTGTGTGAATGTTGCATACATCTCTTGTTCTCTCTCTCTCTCTCTCTCTCTCTCTCTCTCTCTCTCTCTCTCTCTCTCTCTTTAGGGCTGATAACAGCGTGGGGCAAAAACGTACTTCTACAGTCATGGATAAGATTTTAAAATTATATCAAATTGGACTAGTAAGAAATGGAGCCGTAGCTGCGAAGGTGGTTGGTTGTCATTGTCATCCTAGGCCCCTGGAACATAGAAATTAGACCGACCTGTCATTTCTCCTCTCATTCCTCACCTCCTTTCGTTGGGAATAAAACATAAAATTTACATGTTAATTTAATAGCAAACTAATGTCTTCTTCAAGTTTCCTATTTTTTGTCCCTCCACCTAGTTATCTTTCATTTGCAATCGATTTTGCAGATGTGAACAATAACACACACTGCTGCAATGAAGATGGTGTGGCATGCACAACCGACTGTCATTTTATTAGCCACAGTTCTTGAATGCTAAGTTTTCCTTTCATCGGATTCAGCGGAAAAGAGTAAGTACATAAAGTTTCTACAATGTCTAAGTATGCCAGCTACATCTAGGTAGGGGGGGGGTGCAAAATCGGTGCAGGGGGTGCAAAAATCATTCTCGTCTTGGACGCTGAAATCTCTAGCTCCAACTCTGATAAGGAAATATTTTCTTTCGAGACCTTTAATAGATTTACACCATTACAAAAATATAACACAATAAAAGTATGAAAATTTAATTATTATTTTTAATAAAAAGCAATAATTAAATAATATCTAACACTTACTGAAAACATTTCACCTATCTTCTAATTTCTGGACATTTTGAACCAGTCGTTAACGGAATTAATTTGCTAGTTTATAATGTAGCAAATTAATTTCTTTATATATGTTTATAAACCAAGGTTTCGGCCTTCCCCCATCAAAAAAATCCTGGATA
The DNA here is from genome assembly GCF_977018435.1 of Lepisma saccharinum. Classification (NCBI taxonomy): domain Eukaryota; kingdom Metazoa; phylum Arthropoda; class Insecta; order Zygentoma; family Lepismatidae; genus Lepisma; species Lepisma saccharinum. The sequence continues at coordinate 20,763,892 of NC_139231.1, read as the reverse complement.
CGGGCCTGGGTGTTCACACCCCTTAAATAGCTGCAATGGGCTGTTTTTCTTCTTTGGTCCATTTATTTAGAATTAACAGAATTATGTTCATGCTAAAACAACTTAACGTATACACCGTGGGAACTCAAAAACAACATGCGAAGTCCAGGTTCCAATTAATGGTTACTTATTTAAATGTTATTGTGATATTTATTAGAGTTGTTGGATAATGGAATATTGCTACAATGTAGGAATGTAATTGGTAGCTTCATTTGTTACAAATGAAAGGCACTTGCAATAAACGTTAAACTGGCTTGTTTAACGCATACAAACCTTTAGAAAGCGCGCAGTGGAAATTTCCGCCTTATAGGTCTACTTATTTTGCTATGCTATTAGAAAGTACAGATACAACACCTTTTCCAAAATATGCGAGTTTATTCATATTCACATAATGTGCAAGCACCATTAGTCTACATAAAGAAAGATTTTCGATGTTAAACTCGCTGAAATAAACATTTTCGAGTCGTATCACTTGTGCCAGTTGGATGGATATTAATTGAACAAAATAATTAATAATGATGAACTAAATCTATTCCTTTGCAGTCAAGTCAATTCTCCACGTAGTTTAACGGACGAGAAAGATGAACAAAATATAATTTGGGTGTGAGTGCCAATTCGAAACTTAAAAGTACTTATCCTTTCCCTCCCATGTGGTGGTTTCTCGGACACCTTCCTAAGGTGCCTGTCTAGAGGAAAAACTACTTCCTCTCCCTGGGCCAGAATCCAAAATGCGCTGCCTGAAAGGATGCGAGTTCGCACCAAGGTTTCCTTGTTACGTCATTGCGTAACCGATTCTATTGACCTCTGGTGGCAACATTAATAATGATTCCATCCATCAAATAAACAAAATGACGGCTCCGCGCGCACTACGGTCCATACACTCCCCCCATGTGAAATCAAAAACATGGACTCAGTGCGGGCGAGACCCTCAAACAAAAAAAAAAAAATACAAACATTAATGATACGTAATAATGGAAGGATAATATTGGAAGTGTAAATCGTTTCTTGCCAGCCCTTATTGTTGATCGCAGACAGATGGTATAATAGATGGTAGGTGTCGACTTTTCCATGTCTGTCGATTTTGGAGTAAGGCTTTATGGCTACGGTTTTCCTTCTTCCATTTCACAATTGGAATCTCCAGGATATGTTCCAAGTTGTTCTTTCCAGAAGTCCTCATCCTAATTTGTTTGGAGGTTGGTGCTGCCTACGTCACATCGTTCTCCTGACTCAGTCTCGAAGTTGAAATTTGCCTGCTCAGGTGTTGTAGATCGATGAAAGGGAAAGTTTCCCCGGTGCATGTTTGGCTGTCTTCTTCTTCTTCCACCACATGTTCCGTATCGTTGCCCCGCTGGAGTTGACCTAGGAGTCGTAGTACAGTCCTGGGTCACGGGACCTAGAATTTCGTAACGTCTTAAAGCCTGTTGTTTATGCAACCCAAATAACAAAATATTCGCTTAAGTTTGCCTGGAGGATCTGAGTTCTCGGGAAGGATTGAGCATTGATAGTATGAGTCACATGACTCATGCCCCAGCCACAACAAACAACAGCTGGGTGCTAACAGTTGGGCTGAAAAGTTCGTAGGCTGACCCATAGATGGCGTTACTAGAATTAAATCCATGTGATTTTTACTTAGTACTAACCTTCAAAAGATACGTGTATAAATTTCACAGCTGCCGGATAATTAGTTCGTGAGATATAGCATTGTGAGTGAAGCAGCTTTTGTTATTGTGAAAAAATGGATAAAAAAAGAATTTCGTGTGTTAATAAAGCATTGCTTTTTGGCGAAAAAAAATACTGTTGAAGCCAAGGCTTGGCTTGATAAACATTATTCGGACTCTGCACCAGGAAAATCAACCGTTGAGAAGTGGTTTGCTAAATTTAAACGAGGCGAAATGAGCATCGAAGACGATACACGAAGTGGACGCCCCAAAGAGGCTGTTACCGACGAAAACATCAAAAAAGTCCACAAAATAATTTTAAATGATCGTAAAGTGAAGTTGATCGAGATAGCTGAGATTATTACATAGCGTTGTTGGAGCGTTTAAAGGATGAAATCACGAAAAAACGACCCCATTTGAAGAAGAAAAAAGTGCTGTTTCATCAAGACAATGCACCGTGTCACAAATCAATGCAAACGATGGCAGAATTATATGAATTAGACTACGAATTGCTTCCCCATCCACCATATTCTCCAGATCTGGCCCCCAGTGACTTTTTCCTGTTTGCAGACCTTAAAAGAATGCTCGCTGGAAAGAAATTTAGCACTGATGAAGAGGTAATCGCCGAAACTGAGGCCTATTTTGAGGCTAAAGAGAAATCGTACTATAAAAATGGCATCGAAAAATTGTATGACCGCTATAATCGTTGTATCGCCCTCAAAGGCAACTATATTGAATAATAAAATCGAATTTTGTCAAAAAAATATTTTTTACTATGTTAGCCTACGAACTTTTCAGCCCACCTGTTACATGGCCTCAAGAAGAAAATTTCAGGAACTGTTTCTTAACAAGAGCTTCTCGTAAGGAAATATTCTTTCGAGTGATACTAGAGTCATTGTCAAGAACGTTCACTGAAATGATGGTTCTCATCACCGACCACATGCCACACGTTAATTGTTTAAGTCTAGTTTATGCACTGGACCACAGATTAAAGTGGGATCCGAACCAAATGTTCCTTTATCTGGTATTGAATTCGGAAGCCTTTGATTACATGTGGAAGACGTTACCACTACGCCATCGGAGAGGCAATGGAACGCTTTGAGAAAGAGACGAGTGAAACCATATTTGGCGTAAATTTTAAAAATAAGACAATATTTTGTGGTCACAGGTTCGAACCGTGGGAGACGCATAATTTTTTTTTTATCCCATCCTCCATTTCACGAGTTTATAATTATTTCTCTCCGACACGATTAGCATGAGTGGTAGAAGAAAAGCGAAGTAAAATAACTGAAACAGAAATAAAAGGAAAAAGCGAAACAAATTTTATCTATAATATTCTGCAGCCACTTCAGTCGTATTCACGGAATGCTACCTTTAAAGAGAGCCGTGGTCTCTAACTTGTCTTTTCCCCTTCCTTTGGGTTATCGATTCTCTCTGTCACGATTGGTCTAAAACTAATTAATTCGACGTTAATTTAACAATTCAAACAACGAAACAATGCACAATCAACTGCACAAAACAACATTCCAATTGTTTTCGAATCGGAAAACAATTGAGATGCTGTAAAATGAAGCAAGATGCAGTAATAAAGTGGGAATTTGGTACGGTATAGAATTAAATCGTGAAGATGTTCGATTTGATTGGATGTTTGTTATTTAGTGTCGCTATTCTTTCACTTTTGACAAATAGCGACGATGAAGATGAGTATTGAGTGATGATATGATGGCATTGATTAAGGGACACTCACCAAGAACACCCATGGCCAAACCGAGATTCGAACCAGGGGCCCATGCTGTCGTACGCGTTGTGCTAACCACTTCACCATGGAGGTCGGTTAGGAGTGGACATTATACCGTATTTTGGGGGCGCAATTGGGATCAATGAATGGAATGACTAGGCATATTATATTAATATATTCATATCATAATATCACGTCATATTATTCGGCACGAAGTAACATCAGAAACATTCAATCTTGCATTTTTGCCTTTCAACTAATTGTTCGACTTCAGGTTAATCACATCAATAAGATAAATTATGAAACAAATAATAATGAATGTGGGATATTGACAGTTATTACGAATTACCTGACACAAGCAACATTAAGCAGACTCGGTGGGCAAGCTCATTAAGTGGTCGACATTCGATCTCGTCAACAAAGTTCCCGGGTTTGAGTACCGTCCTTGTCACAGGTGTTTGAGTATTTCGTCATTAATTTCATGTAATGGTCACTCGTCCACGGCTGGGAAGAAAAGTGATGTTACGTAACAAAAATAATAAAAATAAACATGATCAAAGAGTACATATTTCATCTCTCACGAAATCTCCCACAAAACCGGCATATATGAAATATATGTATGTTCACATACGTTTTCGATTTCTAAATTTAACTAGCCGAGACCGAGAACGGGAGAGCAATTTTCAATTCGAGAAACCGAGAGATGGAGACACTGTCAAGTCTTGTTTCTTTCTTGACATCTCCCTAATTGAGTTGTTGTTTTGTTTGTTATTTGCCTTGTATTGGCAATTATTGTCATTATTCTTCCCCTGTAGGTAAACCATTTACGACGATTTATGATGAAATAGAGCAGATAAAAGGGCAAGAACAAGAGAGTCATCCCTGCCCGGGATTTCAACCCAGAACCTTACGTTAAGAGATTTGAAATTCTGGAGAAGGTATCCGTGTTTCGTTTGGCTTTCTCTTTACTCTACTTCTGTTATTTTATCATACACATATAATTAAAATGGATCTGAGAAAATATGTTGCAATCCATTATTGTGTTGGTTAGATGCTACAGATGTGAATAAAATATTATTTTTTGTTTCGTATTTTGTTGAACATGAAATTTTCTTACGCTGTGACAATTTATTATTATAGTTTTTGTTTTGTGCACAGATAAGCTAATCGGGACTGGACCTTTAGTTTAAAATGGGATACAAACAACCACCGTGTATCTAACCCGGGATCCCTTGATTACAAGGTGACGACGTTATCATTACGCCATCGAGGAGGCCCCGTAACAGAATGTTATTCACTCGATCTATACAATAATTTCTTCTTTCTTTTTGTTAACTACTCTTATACGAACGACTCTTTTTGCGTCTTCGATTTTTTCTTGTTTCAGGAAATAAAATAATACATGCAGGCTGTATAACCCCCTCCCCCCGTGCAAATATGTAGATAGAAAGCTCACTCTCGAGAACTAATTTATAAATAACGTAACCATTAGGAAACTATTCGAACGTTAACTGATATACTGCAGATGAAACAATACTTACAGACGCTAACGAAATATCTATTCTTGTACTAGAAGCTCACAGGCAACAGGTAACTGGTGAGTCATTCACTCTTGCTAACTACGAGCGAAGGTCACTGAACCAAACGGTGGCAAACAGGCGTCTGCTCTACGAAACTAGGGTTAGCAGACGAGGCCCGTCTTCCTATCAATGACGTACGAAATAGGGAGGAACACAGCTTTCATATCAAACTAGACGTATGTTTGGTCCCGTCATTGCATGAAGAACACTTTCTCGTCGTGGCCTTGAAGGGCTACATAAAGGCTTCTCTGCAGCAAGAAGTATAGCTTAGCATTGAGAGGAGGAAAAGCTGTGTGTGTGTGTGTGTCGAGGTCCTTCAACTTTCGTATTCTTTTTCATTTCAGAACGCGTGCTGTATCGTCGACTTAATTAAATCTACCCGTTGTAGATTTTAAGCTCTGTTTGTGTTCGGTAATTTCACATTGTCTTCCTGCTTATGTTATTCGCGGCGAAGGTTCTGATTTCGATAATCTGGACAATAACGAGTTATACTCCCCCCCCCCCAGCACACACACACAGGATATCGACCGTGGCTTTTATAACGAAATATAACATGGATGAATTGTGTCAAGAAAAACTGGAGTATATTTACATCCCTACCGAACTTGATTTATTGATTGAATTGTTGTTTTAAGTCCACTTTATGCACAGTAAGGCTAATTGGGACTGGACCTACAGTTTAAAGTGGGATCCGAACCACTATGTGCTTCCACCGGGTATCGAACCCGGGACCCCTTGAGTACAAGGCGACGACGCTACCACTGCGCCATCAGGGAAGCCACGAAAGTTCAGGTAGAGATTAGAAAGTTCTGTTCCGACAAAATCTGACGTATAGTAAATGAAAAAGCAAAGTGCTAACTTGTGCTTTGCACCAAGTCATGAAGGCGTGTAGGGGGTGTGAAGGTAGGGCCCCACACTTTCTTGTTACGACCGAAGGATAATGTGATCAGCAACACGCTTCTGGCCCCTTTACACCCCCCCCCCCCCTGAGTTCACTACAGGTACTCACTTTGTACGACACTAGGTGGACGCCGGAGCCACTTGAACAGGTGGACAAAATTCCAATTCTCCCCAGCCGAGGATCGAACTCAGATCTCTCGCATGGTAATCAAACTCCCTAACGACCGAGCTACCGCGGCACATATAGTATAGTAGCCTTTGTAATTAAGGCAATAATTATTTTAGCGTTTCGTTCAACGCTTTTAGACGAATCATTTTCGGACATGTAACGTGTAGCTCTTGTCGGTTCTGCGACTTGCCTTGAGGACAGGCGATTTTCTGACGAACAACATTCCACCTGACAAGTCACGTGACTTTCCTACATTTCCTGTGTCTGTTGGCTATTGCATGAAAGACGAGTTGCTCTTGAGACGGACAGAATCACCCGATCACCTAAAGGTGCAATGTGTGTTGCCTACCCTTCTGGCATAATTTACTACCATTAAAGTCTTATGGGGAAGAACTTTTTTCCACCACTGTACACGGGACTTTCTGCTGCCTGGAATATTGCTGTGGATAACTTGTCTGTAACGAATTAAGTCTGTAAACAAACTGTTCAAATACCATTTTATCGGTATTTTCACTTTCGCGTACGGAACCGTAACGCACTTTTGTTGAAAGTCAAGAAGAAGATTTTTGTTTTTCATAAAGTTTACACAAAGCCACTGGAAGGTTTTCATATAAATATGCCCATATAGGCCAAGTCAATGTTTCAAGCTGTACAGTGAATTGTACTACCTTTTTAAGGATGACGTTCTGTTCTCCTGTGTTATCTTTAAATAACAATCTTGAACATTAACTGGACACTTTGAACGTAACAAATGAAATGTTTGATTACTAATTAAGTTTTCTGTGCTTCCGGTATCAAGACATGCTTTAACATTTATCACTTTGTTTAATGTACTATCTACAAAAACGGCAGTGGCTTTTTCACTTTTTCCAGGCGTTTCTTGAACACGCATGTTTTGTAGCAAGTTAGCATTATGCGAACCGTAATTACACTTTTGTGAGACTGTATGTCTTGTACCACACTTATGACAGAATTTGGGGATATTTTTCTTAAAATAAGTTACATTCTTTTCCCTTTTGTTGTGAACTTCGGTAAAAGTCACTTTTTACCGTGAGGTGCTTTTGTAGTTTTTCGAGTATTATCTCGACTTGAGCATAAGTTTTTGGAATTTCTAGAAACAATAATCTTTCTGATACATTTGGGAGTAGCCTGTCGATTACAAGTGCAATGAACTGAGATTCTGTCCAATTCACTTGTAGTAACAATGCACAAAGTTTTCTATCTAGGAAAAATTGGAGTGGGGATTCCTTCACTGACTGCTTGCATAGCCCATATTTCTGGATAATCTCGTCCCTGCCCAATGATGTCACAAAAACTTCTAATATATCAGTTACTAAATGTTGCCATTGCACACCTTCTCGAAGATGTTGCAGCCACTTAGGCACTAAAAGTTCGTGTACTTTGTCTAGTAATGAAACCAGAATATCGTGTGTAGGGAAAATTTTAAGTTCTAGAATTTTCTGAATTTCTAGCAAGAAACCATATATATATAGCATCACAATTAATCAAGCGAGGAATTTTCTGTAAGAGATTATGCATCGAGCTAGATGCTGCATGCGCTGATATTTTAGATAGTTCTGGTCCCTTGAATATGGTCCCTGTATTCGCGACAGACGCGACATTTTCTTGACGAGAAATGGGTTGAAAGTTAATCAAATCTCCCACACTCGAGTTACCACGGTTTACACACGTGAACTCCATTGCAGATAAAGGATTTAGTTCATTATGTAACGCATAACTTCTAGTTGAAGACATTCCGGCGAAGTGAATTCCTTGTGGAGTATCTAGTACCCCCGTTTCATCTACAGTTACAAATGGATTTAACTGGTAGTGCGCCATTTTACAGAAGTTTTAACTGCCCCATACAATTCGACAGAGAACCATGCTCTGCATCTGTATGCACGTTAAACTGGCTTGTTTAATGCATACAAACTACAGCGCCTTGAATAACGTAGTGTGGAAAACGACCCAAGAAACTGGTTCCCCAGACGGATGAGAAACATACGTAGATGGCAGTGCGATCAATGTCGGTGCTAATTTTCTTATGAAAGTAATGCGGCTTTGTTAGTTTTTGAAATATATTATGTAGATTTGTTTGTTTTGAAAGGCGGTACGTGAATTGATGGAAACAGTTATATTTGTGGAGTGATTTGCAGTCACGAAATGACATTAAATGAAAATAAATTAATAAATAAATAGCATGAGTAACACAAGAAGAAACATCGCGAAGTGATTCCGGACGTCAGGTGTTGGATTGTGTACTAGAGTTTTATTTTTCTATGTTATTAGAATATAAATAGTATCCTGAGAGATATTTCATACTGAGGCGACAAACCACAAGTCTCGCTTGGAAGCGAGCAGTCCGTAATCAATGCAGCCTTTCGAACCGTAGGGACACAAGCTCTGACTGCACCGTTTCTTCAAGGAGATTTTACACCAAAGCGACACGCGACAAACGATACGACGATTTTACACCAAAGCGACACGAGTCCTTCGGTCCAAGGCAACTTTCACACCAAAGCGACACATGTTGCTTGGAAACGAGCCAATCAAGAGCAACATTTCACATCGTAGCGGCATGACGGGAAGCACAGGCCAGCGTTCGGTTGGTGAAATCCTCAAGCGATAAGTGTCGCGTGCCCCTTGTCGCTTTGGTGCGCAATCTCCCTAAAGCAATACACTCTTTGCATCGCGCATGCGCGAACAACAAACCACGGCAACATGTTGCAAGTTATTGAGGAAATGGCCCAGTTTGAGCGACGCACAAGCGACAAAGCGACACATGTGGCTTACCGTGTCGCCTAGATCTGTTGTTGTAATGTGCGGTTTTTTGTGTCGCCTATCTGTTGTTCGCACGATTAGCAGCGAACGCTTGCCAATAGACTGAAGGCACCATGTCGCTTGTCACTTAGTTGTGAACTCCCCCTGTAGCGCGTCGCTTCGGTCTGAGCACCCTTCCTTTAAGGAGCTTTCCGACCGAAGTAACAAGTAGCACGCGAATACGCCATATGAACGTGTCGTTTGCTGTTTGGACCCTCATGTGCAATGAATGCTATTTTACAGTCTGGAAGTGTGTGTCACTAGTGTGACAGTGTGAACATCCCGTGTCGCTTGTCCCATTGGTTTGAAAGTTTCCTTACACTCATGTCGATGGCACTAAGAAAGTTTTGTGGGGTTCCCCTTGTCGTTTCATGGAATCATCATTATCATCATCGCCGCGATTAGTTTAAAGCGGAAGAAAAGGGACAGTAAATATCCAAAATACAAATGCTTCAGTGTGTATATCTTTAAAAGAAATGATGATGATGATAATAATAATGAACCTAATTCATACACAAAAATTTAGTTGCCAAGAGCATTCCACGCGTATTTTTTCTACCGTATTATTAACGGAAGTATGACGATAACAGGACGTGGTCGACTGTCTAGAATGTTCGTTAATATCTTCGCGACCACTGTACCAAATATCATAGCAATTATCACATTCATGGAAATGCTTCATGTAAAAGAATCAGACGTTGCAGCGAAAACTCCATTTACTTCCATCATAAGCAGACGAATACCAAGCACCGGGTTCAACACCAGCGCCTCTAGCGGATCATTTTCGAGTGGAACCAGCCAGAGCGCGCAGAACTGTGCCGTTTTCCACACTACGTTATTCAAGGCGCTGTAATACAAACCTTTAGAAAGCGCGCACTAGAAATTTCCGTCTTATAGGTCTACTTATTTTGCTATGGGGCAGCTATGCTATTAGAAAGTACAGATACATCACCTTTTCCAAAATATGCGAGTTTATTCATATTCACATAATGTGCAAGCACCATTAGTCTACATAAAGAAAGATTTTCGATGTTAAACTCGCTGAAATAAACATTTTCGAGTCGTATCACTTGTGCCAGTTGGATGGATATTAATTGAACAAAATAATTAATAATGATGAACTAAATCTATTCCTTTGCAGTCAAGTCAATTCTCCACGTAGTTTAACGGACGAGAAAGATGAACAAAATATAATTTGGGTGTGAGTGCCAATTCGAAACTTAAAAGTACTTATCCTTTCCCTCCCATGTGGTGGTTTCTCGGACACCTTCCTAAGGTGTCTGTCTAGAGGAAAAACTACTTCCTCTCCCTGGGCCAGAATCCAAAATGCGCTGCCTGAAAGGATGCGAGTTCGCACCAAGGTTTCCTTGTTACGTCATTGCGTAACCGATTCTATTGACCTCTGGTGGCAACATTAAGAATGATTCCATCCATCAAATAAACACAATGACGGCTCCGCGCGCACTACGGTCCATACTAGCAATTGAAATGGTTTGCGTGTATCTGATTTAACTCAGGGGTATCCATAGTGGGTTTCATGACGCGCCTGCGTCATGGGAATTTTTTGGGGGGAAAAAATTTTATACCAATTCTATATATCTTCACAGAAAAATGGGGGATCGTATCGTTTGAATGAATTGTTATTGATTTTTAGTTTTGCTTATTATGGTTAGTTTTTCTACCTCCCTGGGGATGATCGCGGCGATAGGATTGAAATGAAACACCACCTCTTATGCCTTTAGAATCGGTTTGGATGGAGGGGGGCGTGGTATTCGCATTAATACGTACAGTGTCTCTCAAAAGTTTTAGGACAACGACATTTTAAACTAGGCAACCCAATTTACACAAGCCGTTGGTGGGTTACGTGCAGAGTTAGGCTCAATTTCAGGGTTGCCACATGCACAATAGATATTTATAAAATACGCGAAAGAAATATAAACAATTATTATTGTATAAAATTATTAAAAATATCACTATTATATCGCAAATGACAAAATTATTTCTGAAAGAAAAAAATAGGTTTTCTAGTATTTCATCGCTGATGAGTCTACAGTAAGGAAAAGAGGTGAGAGGAAACGAAGGAGCGGAGAAAGCGAAAACGAAAGGAGAAGAGGAAAAGTAGAGGAGAGAAGAAAGAGAGGATAGACGAGGAGAGGAGATGTAGTGAGGAGAATGGAAAAAGATTCGAGGAGAGATGAGGAAAAAAGAACAAAGAAGAGAAAATAGGAGGAAAACGAGAGGAGAGGAGAGGAGGAGACGAGAAGAGGGAAGTGGAGAGTAGAGTAAAGGAGAGAAAAAGAGAAGAACGAAAAAAGAGAGTGCAGTGGAGTCGGAAATCTAAGACAGGAAAGGAGATAAGAGGAGTGGAGAAAAGTGGGATGGAGATAAGATGCGAGAAATGTAGGGAAGGCGATATGAGATAAAAGCAGAACAGAAAGAGGGGAGAGAAGAAGGAGAAGGAACTGGAGAGAAGAGGTAGTTGCAGAAAATATCGTCTGAGCGTCAAGAATGGATGCATTGGTCAAATTATCGACATGAAACATTCAATAACATTTTGAAATGTCTTGGAGGATATATTAGATCGGTGCGAAATGCCTTTTGGCTAAGTTCAGAGCAAATTAAAATCTTCCATGTAAGATCTTTGATTTTACCTGGGATTACACCACTAAAAAAAATGAACGTAATTTTTAATATTTATAAGAATTATTCAATTTTTCTCCACGTCTCGGTTCGTTGAAATTGAGATTTTGTAATTCAATATTTCCCCTCCCCCCATCGTTAATTCCAAACTGATTCATTCCGTTTCACACGGCGTGGACAATGAACACAATGGGATATGTCTAAAACTTACGAAAATTTTCTGCTACCGGAAGGGTTTGAACGTACGACCATCAGATTGACAATCCTGAACAGTAGCCACTACCCTACAAGCTTTCGCTCCTTAAGCAAGGTAAAAGGAGCTGACCAATGTGAAATGTAGATGTAACTCTTCTGCATGTAACGTGCAAACAAGTATTGTTTGTAACAAAGAAAACGAAAGTAGTAAGACTCGGCGAAAACATTTAATGGAGAATTCCACATGGTGAGAACTTTTCATTTGATATTTGCGGAGGTATCCTTGCATTGAACTCAAGTGGGAAAAGGGGTAAAATTAGCATGTCCTGAATTGCCACACATATAAATAGTTATTTCATTAATATTTGTCAATGCCTTTGAAGCAGTACACAATTATCGTTAGAGTATCATAATTCACGATCTTATATATAAAAATATCCCGTTGAACGTGTGTCAATTCATTTATTTGTTTTATTATTTTTTATATAAATTTCATATGCCGAACAATGTAGCGACTATATACTGCTATTACAAATAATGTTACCATGCTCTTGTTTAATGGAAGGGATTTTTTTTTAAGGAACATCTAGTATGGAGGATCGAACGTGGGACCGCAATGTTTTCAAGAACTCTAACCAATACACTACGCCCTTTGTTTTCTTGGAGCTACAGTTCCTAATTATTCTGTCGCCTCAATATTGTAACGTTATCTGCAAAAAAGAAGTTAAATACTCAGATATAGCTCTGTACTTCTAGAATTACTTTATACACATGCATTTGAAATTTAACTCTGAATTTCTTTCTTCGTATTAGTATATCTAAGCTTGTGAATATATTTTATTTGTAATTTTATAACGGTTTCATGAACATCTACGAAATAGTTCCTTATAACTTGGAATCTGGTGAATAGATATGAAATGTCTTGAAATTAATTTTCGACCACTAGATTTTGGCAAGGGAATTATGTGTGATCCGTTTCCAGTCATTCATTGCTTAAACAAACGTTTTAAAACTACGTGGAATTTTCATTCTGGGATAAGTTTCTTTACTTGCTACATGTATGCGAACTACACTCTGTCCCACTTATCTCTGGAGCAGGTGAACGAAAAAAGTATCTGAGCAGCGATGAACACGTGAGAGGAATGGGATTGCGTGGAGGGAGGAAAACCACTGCAGTTACCAGCTTTCCCAGCAGCGTGCACTGATTCGCTCTGTCCACTCGATCCCCTCTCCCCACTTCTCTTCCGCTATGCGTGGCTTTGCTCCAGAGATGCTGGGACAGGGTACAGTTAATTGTTTCTCAAAAGGTATCATCTATGTCTGTATGCCACACATTGAATTCTTACTCACATGGAAAAAAAATGTCAATTTGTATTCACGGGTAGTTTCAAAGTTACAAACTATTTTGGCCTTGATGAGAAGTTTAGTGTAAGTAGGCATTTTGTTTATAATTTTGAAATTGAGGTCGTCTAAGGTTGAAATCCTCATATTTAGGGCTTGAACTCGTCACCTAAGAGGTTGAAGATCGTCCTCTACTTTGTGCGTGACCTTCTTTACTTTTCTATTCATTATTCATCCTCATCGTCGCGATTAGCCAAAGGTAAGATAAGAAAAGTCCTCCTCCGTGACCGTGCGGTCAAAGGAGCTGTGCTTTGGACTCCGACTGCAGGACGGCATGGATTCGAGTCCGCCTATGCTCACTCTCTAGGTTCTCGGCCTGTGTATGGGACCGGTAGAAACCCACCATCGTGAAGAAATTGGGGAGCTACGAGTGAGTAGCGTAACCCGGTCTCGGAAATCTCCTATGGGGCATGTTCCTGGGTAAACAAAAAATAATCGATCAGACAATTCGATCATCGAAGGCGATAAAATAACCTCCGGTTGACCAAGTTGCCAATATAAATAAATGGAATACAGATTGTCTTCGAGGTTACATTGTTCAGAAGGAGCGGATACACGTATTACTATCCCAATAATTATTCAATACGGTTTTTTGTTTGTCAGGAATTATCACTTAAACTATTGCATGTTGAGCTGGTGCCTACCTAGCCGCCTTTGATGAAATCTACCATTCTTCAGATTCTCTTTAAAATTCGACTCTGGTCACTTGTAACGTGCTGGGTGCAGACACTGTGCATCGAACCACAGTGTTTTGCGATAAGTAGCGGCCTTGAATAGCGTGAGTGAGTCACTTTGATCGCGAGCAAGCTAGACTACCAAGCTTGTCTGCCTTTGAAAACCAAGTCATTTTTTTCAAGGTTTCCGAACGCGATTGCTATTGTAGAAGTATATATTCTCTCCAAAGAGCAAGAAAGGAAATTCGACCAATGTTCTCCCGTCGTCTAAAACCAAATAGTATCTATTAAACGAAAAGTTCACGATTGTCAATAAACGGTTTAATCTATCTGAGCATAAGGTCAGTGGCGTGTGCTGGTTCTAACGAGTGGGTAATCTCCGACCTTTTGATCCTCAAACTCCAAAAGTTTCCGTGCAATTTATGTCAAGCTCCATATTGGATTTAGGAATATTGTGTCGGAATGTTTGTCTTATTGCTACGATCACAATCAATTAATTCTCGTTATTGCAGTTTACTATACGTGTAGAATTTCAAATAATAAAACAAGACAGTATTATAAAGCTATAAAAAAACAGCCTGTGAAATATAAAATGAAAGACGTGCACTAGTGAAATAAAAACCCGCAATATTAATTTAAGTGCAAAATTCAATTTACTCCAGGACCCGATTACTTGTGCCGTACCTCATCCAAACCACGCTGTTTGTCCAGTTCACGTCAATACGTGTCTGTGCGAAAGATTACAGCTTAACAAAGGAAGTTATGTGACTTTTGGATTTTTCAAGTTTGGCACAAGTGTTGCAAAGATTACAGTATCAGCCACGCGTCCATACATTCTTTTCAGCCCCGAAAAGTAAGCACGGTCAACAAATATGCAAAGCTTATTAACACTTATACTTCCTGTCAACCATGGTGTTTTGTCATAATTTGCTTGCGAAAATGCCTCACATATTCCCGGTTTTTGTCTTTGTGTGTAGAAATAAGTTCGAGCGATGATACTGGCCTACCTGTATTAACAATTTGCAACTTCTCCTGAAAAGATCTTGTTCCAAAAGGTTTCACCAGCAAATCTTGTATCACATCCATTACCCTTTAACACAGCACTATCACGACATACACTAACACCTAAATAAATAATAAACACGAAGCACAGCACGAAGCCAACGACTACACGCATTCAGTTTCACTCGCCAAACTTATGTTGTTGTGTTCCTGGCTCAGAATGAAATTCCATATGAATGATAAAAAAAAAAAAAAAAAAAATCCCTTTCCGAGCTCGAAATGACAGGTTTTTAAAAGTTCGAATCATTGCAGGTCAGAGCCAGAATTTTATTTCGGGATGGGGATCATCCCTTATTAGCAGCCGCTACATAAAGTTGAAACATTGGGGTTAGAAGTCCTCAAGACGAATCTCAGATTATTACAACGTATTATGCAAAGTGTTTAATCCTGCTAATGAAGTAAATTTAATTACCACTATACACTTTTTAAATTAGATATTTGTAGGACTTCGGGGAGGGGGGTTTCAGCCATCCCGATTCCTCCACCTGGTTACGTACCTGATGTGTTTTTTTCGTTTTATGTTTGATTCGTTCATCTTCATCACTATTAATCTAAAGAGGCGGAATATTGCAACTTAAATTAACTAATATATATATATATATATATATATATAATTTATTTTTGATATCTTTCCCTTTAAATAATATTCAGTTCCGTGAAAGAAGTATTCTCGCTGCTTTTGAAGATTAGAGAGGAGAAACAATCACTATTTTTGTAAATACAAGGATGGGGGAGTCAGCAAATATGTGCTTTAATTGCTTAAGCTTTGAATTTTAATTCAGTTTGCTTCATCTTCAATATTTAAGCTTTTCCCTTTTGATAGATTTATGTTCAAGTAACAGAAATCAGCCAGACAGAAGCAAATGTAAAGTGAAAATTAGCGTAGAATTGGTTTGCGCATGTTATTCAGTTTTCCTGTTCTTCGCACTCTACCGGATATGTTTTCCCTAGTTCAGCGGAGGGAACGGTAAAGGCTCTGAAGGTTGAGAGCTTACCCTGGGCACGGAATCACCGCGTCTGAGAAGCAGTGTTTCCTCCCCCTCTTTCCTTTCTCCTCCCTCCTCGCCAAGGGTTGTAAGGAAAGCGGGAGGAATGACGTCAGGGTGAGATTCCCTGAAGTCATTCCACCGGCTGGAGAAAGGTTCCCGGACATTCGGCGGCAAACGATTGGAAGTATTCGCGCACTGGAAGCAAGGAAATGTATGCATCGAAATTGGTCTGGAAGAATATTGCGAAGAAATGTATATACATATATTTTTTTAAAAAAAAAAAGAAATACAGCCGGGTCATCTGCGATTACCTAGATGACCCAGAGTATACGCCGCTGCATAAGGTGAATGTAAATACTAAATTTAATAGAAAGATTCTCCAAAATTTCTCTTCCACTGTCTACGTAAGGTCAGTACCCAGGGGAGTGGCCATGTGGGCCATGCTACCCCCTCGAACCCTAAAATATTTAAATGTGAACCTATAAATAAATAAATACGAAAATAACATCGTCGATTTTTTGAAATGTGTAAAAATTTCAATTTTGCTCTTACATAAATGAATCTGTTTCTTGCGCAAAAGTCTTCAAGCTGCAATATTGGGTGGTTTTAGTTTTATAATCATTGATGCAAGGCTAGCAGACGTCCGATTCACCGATTTATTCAGGACAGTGCGTTACTTTCAATCCCTGTCCCGACTTTTTCGAACTGCAATCGTGATGCGAAAATGTCTCTTTATTATTGTTCTTTGTTAACTCATAATTAGACATGTTCTTTATTGTATGAATAATTCTAAGTACGCAACATAGAATTATCATGACTTTTTAATGGCGCTCGCACTATTTGAACTATTTTGTAATATCTGTCTGTCTGTCTCTCTCTCTGGTCTACGTCAATGACAGAAATACAAGCAATATTCTTATTTATTTTTAACCCAATTAAAGGAAAGTGTAAGCATTTAAAAGAAATAAGAAAGATCATCACTGTTGCTCTTACTTAGAAATTGTTGTTCTTCTAGGAAGAAAAATTAGAAGGATTTAGTCCAGCACCTTAACACAGTGTCCCACGAGTCTCTCTTGACTAATACTGTCAAATGTGACATGATTTTATGAATAAAATTTTCCGCCTGTTTACGTATAACGTTGCACAGATTTGGTAGCTCGCACACGGTGTAATTATTTCGTGTTACCTTACGCAACAGCAAATACATTTCATAAGACTGTTCTGGACACAAGACTTGCATCAGTAAACAAGCATCTTGTCTGTTACAGTATCACAGGAAAAGAACATCGACCTGTAATGTTCAAGCCTCTAGATATTTTCCATTAGTAATGTCTAATCACAATAATAAGTTAGAAGAAATAACTGGCATTTTCACAACTACCAATATTCTCGCTTTAATCACTTCGAAAATTATTTCTCGAAGATATCGGTTATACTACAAGAAAGGAAATCAAAATTAAAGTAAAAGTTCAACTACACGTATACCAAACAACATTTACAATATTAAAGGGACAGAATACTTAAAAAAAATTGTTGTTTCATTCGAAGGTAAAGGCGTGGTGTAGCGGTTCTTCTACCTGGGTTAAGGAACGAAAGCTTGTAGGGTTGTGGCTACCGTTCAGGTTTGTCAGTTTGATTGTCGTAGGTTCGAACCCTTCCGTTGCCAGAAAATTTTCGTAAGTTTTAGACATATCCCATTGTGTTCATTGTCCACGCCGTGTGAAACGGAATGATTCAGCTTGGAATTAACGATGGGGGGAGGGGAAATATTGAATTACAAAATCTCAATTTCAACGTACCGAGACGTGGAGAAAAATTGAATAATTCTTATAAATATTAAAAATTACGTTCATTTTTTTAGTGGTGTAATCCCAGGTAAAATCAAAGATCTTACATGGAAGATTTTAATTTGCTCTGAACTCAGCCAAAAGGCATTTCGCACCGATCTAATATATTCTCCAATACATTTCAAAATGTTATTGAATGTTTCATGTCGATAATTTGACCAATGCATCCATTCTTGACGCTCAGACGATATTTTCTGCAACTACCTCTTCTCTCCAGTTCCTTCTCCTTCTTCTCTCCCCTCTTTCTGTTCTGCTTTTATCTCATATCGCCTTCCCTACTTTTCTCGCATCTTATCTCCATCCCACTCTTCTCCACTCCTCTTATCTCCTTTCCTGTCTTAGATTTCCGACTCCACTGCACTCTCTTTTTCGTTCTTCTCTTTTTCTCTCCTTTACTCTACTCTCCACTTCCCTCTTCTCGTCTCCTCCTCTCCTCTCGTTTCCTCCTCTTTTCTCTTCTTTGTTCTTTTTTCCTCATCTCTCCTCGAATCTTTTTCCATTCTCCTCACTACATCTCCTCTCCTCGTCTATCCTCTCTTTCTTCTCTCATCTACTTTTCCTCTTCTCCTTTCGCTTTCTCCTCTCCTTCGTTTCCTCTCACCTCTTTTCCTTACTGTAGACTCATCAGCGATGCAATACTAAAAAACCAATTTTTTCCTTTCAGAAAGAATTTTGTCATTTGCGATATAATAGTGATATTTTTAATAATTTTATACAATAATAATTGTTTATATTTCTTTCGCGTATTTTATAAATATCTATTGAGCATGTGGCAACCCTGAAATTGAGCCTAACTCTGCACGCAACCCACCAACGGCTTGTGTAAATTGGGTTGCCTAGTTTAAAATGTCGTTGTCCTAAAACTTTTGAGAGACACTGTACAAGGTTAGTCGAGTAGTCAAACTGTGCAGAATAAGATTTGACACTAACAATGGCAGTGAGCCTAAAGTATCGAAAGTAAACATTTATTGCTTAAATATGTCTGTATTATACAGTGACGCAACCACAGGGTGGGGGCAGGGGAGCCATTGCCCCCTCCCCCCAACCTTCGACCAAAGTCAATTCTAAGGTAGCAAGACCAAACAAATTGACGGGCAAGGCCACCTGCAGGGGGTGCACAGAGGAGCAATAACCCCTTCGATTTCAAATTTTATGCAAATAAAAATTCATTTTGTAAAATGTTCTTCCTTGCTTCGCTCGCATTATCTGCTTTTCTCCTTTTCGTCAAGTTCAGTGCTCTAGCTAGGGGCGGCGGGAGTCTGCCATGGGCGCCGAATTTTCTAAAAAAAGTTGAAAAAGAGAGAATGCCATGACGTCCAGTAAAATTATTTGCGCCCTATTAAATCAATATTGTTTTCAATTGCAAGAATTGGATCTAAAAATTATCTTGCTCGCTTCGCTCGCATTCTACTTGTTTTCTGTAATGTATTGTATTTAAATAATATATGTTGTATATTTGTATTGAATAAGTTTTGAATACGTACACAATTCAGTGTTAGCTTGTTGCACATGTATTTTCCATTTTATGTCGCTCCATGTTGCATATGTGTAAAACATATGTTGTACATGAAAGTTACACATGTATCTTCGGAATGCATATATCATTCATTTTGTGCCATTCAAAAATACAGTTTGTGTGCTTGTTTTCCATTATTAGCTAATGTGAAATTTACGGTGTTGAAAAAATATTTCAAATCGTTTGTTCCAAGCAAATGCTTTAGCACAGACTTCTACCCCCTTTTTGCGTAATTTATGAGGATATTAACGTCTTTGATGCTACTAATACTACTACTGGTAGTAGAAGTAGTAGTAGTAATAATAGTAATAATAATAATAATAATAAAACCATTATTAATGTTGTTGCTATTATTATTATTATTATTGGTACGTTTATCCAGGTACTTGCCCCCCAGACAAAAATTCATGGTTGCATGCACAATAACTGCACTGAAAACAAACAAACTATGAACTGTATGTGAGAAATAAAAGAACAAAAGTGACCTTGCAATTCGATTGTTACAACCTGCAACCTGCATGGGGGTTGGTTGTAACGCTGAATGGAGTAGGTTGTAGCATTTTTCTTCATAGATGAACACACAGGAATATCTGAAGATAGATGACAAAACGCAAAATATGAAAATTTTCAGATATGTCTATGATTGTACTATCCACGGCGAAGTGGGTTAGAAATCCTGCGTGATTCAGGGCAGCTTCGATAAGGCACCTGAATTGTCTCGAGCTGAACCAGGATATGGACGATCTTTAATACCCAAGGCCATTTTCCAAAACGAATGCCAGAAGAGGTTTTTGTGTGGATTTGCATGGTGATGATAAGTGTATATGTTATTGTTTTCTGTTTTCGTTATTTTACGTTGCTTTTCTACCTCTGGAATTTGAATGACGAATAGAGTGATTTGATGAACTGTGGCAAATTGGTTAGCGTAACGCGCTTCAAAGTCGAATAACTGGGTTTAGAACCTGGTCTTCATCCCACCTCCCCCTTACATCTTTAATCTTTATCATAGCATTTAACGGAGAGTGGTAGAACAATTGCGTGAAATAACAAAAATATAATCTTCAGTATTGGCTTCTGAGTTTGAAGCATTGTTGTTTCGTCAATCAATAGCAACGATAGAAATGAAATGATTAATATTTTCTAATGAATAGTAACAAGAGAAGAGCGATAAGTATTCCTCGTATTTTCGCAAAAAACTAATTTCCAGTCTGTGGTGATAACGAACTCTCTTTAGTGTTCGAAATATATATTTAATATAAATTTATGTTAATCCATGCAGATGTAACCCATTACGGAGGACCATCACGATGACGTAGTGATAACGTCAAGCCTTGCAATCAAGGGGCCCTGGATTCCGTACCCGGTGGAGACACATAAATGTTTGGATCCGATTAAAATACTTTTTTTCCCTTTATACCACATTTATGCCCACCTTCCACCCGCACAAAATGGTGCCGCGTCTGGCTTCTGGCTTCTTTTGACTATATGCCAGGCCGTCATTCCTCAATTTGTTTATAATTGTCCTGATGGATCTTTTCGTTTTATTTTATTTTACATGAATACATCCTGAGAAGGGAATTGCTGGTAACATACACAACAGCTATTACCCTTGTTGGTTAACTTTAGATAATATACATAACATACACACACACATACATACACACACATAAATATAATTCTAAGTATAAATACACAGAACTTGCAAAAACAGTGCAGGTAATACAATCAGATATACTGTTTATGGTGTCCTGTATTCATTCTACACTATTACCTTCTTACATACACCAAATAAAAATATAACCTTGTAAAATAGCTATTACCTTACACCTCAGCTTAATTTAATTATTTGTTATTTATATTACAATTGTCTTTCAATTTACTCTACTTCAAATATTGAGCATGTTCTAGAAGAATATGTCGATAGGCCACGTCGCAGCCTTAATTTTCCAGACACATTTTATGTCGCCTTATGACACAGCTCACAGAAAACTTCCGTAGAAGGGTAGTCCTCCTTATTGTTGTGCATTTTCCGGTAGATCGATTTCAACTCTCGCCAGTCTTCTTGATCTCCTCGGTTGGGCATTTGTATTTCTTCTTCTGTCTGTAGCTCTTCTTGGGATTGTTCCTCCTCGACGAGCACTTTTGTATGCTTCGAATGCTATTTTTGATATCACATCTGTGAGTCTGTCTAGTGCCTCAGTTGAATTCTTATCCCTTAAGCATTCGTACATTGTTTTCCCCTGCATATCATTACGAATTTTGCAATTTCTTCATTATTATAGTAAAATTCTAGTATTTTATGTTCGGGAGTATCGACTTCCGTAGGTCCACATTTCGTACAAGCTTCCTCATTCCTTTGTCTCCTTCTGAACAAAGACTGACCGTACGGCCCATGTCCAGACAGAAAGTGGACCATTCCTCTTGATGGGTTTAGATACGCCATTCCAAATCTTTCTCTTACGTTAGGAATTAATTCACACACCCTTCTTCCCTGTTGAGCCCGGTCTCACTCTCCTTGCCACCTATTGAGAAGTGCTTCATAGATAACATGTGGTGATTGCACTTCTGATTCTACAATCCTCTCCACCGTTTCAGTTTCTCCTTTCTTGTACCAATATCTTGCAGCACACAACAGGATATGTAAAACCATTGGCCATACACCAACTATTACCAGGAGAGCCAAGATCGGGTACGTTCCTAATGCCCCTGTCAAGCTTAGAAGTATCTTCCTTTGTGATGATCGAAGTTTTTGAGTAACTTTTACTTGCGTCACACATTCGTACCAGTGACTAGCTGGTTACTAGGTTACTATTGCATTTAGAATACTGTTATGATATGTTCGTATGTGATTCATTGAGATCCTAAAGTCGTTTGTTCCCAATGATATAATTTTATTCATGACTTTTTCTGCTTTATTGCAGATTAACTCAACATGTTGGTTGTACTTCACACCTCTTGATATGGTTACTCCTAGATATCTGGCATGTTCCACTCTTCTTATATTTTTGTTATCAAGCTTGATTGTTGGCGCTCTACTTAGAAAACCTTTCAATAGTAGATATTGACTTTTATTCGGTGCAATATTTAGCTTGGCATTATTACACCAAATTTGCACATGTTTTAAGACTTCATTGCATCATGATTCCAGTACTTGTCTACTGTTAGGCTCTACTACCAAGATTAGGTCATCTGCATACGAAATTGTTTCTCTCAGTTCAGGAAGATTTTCTAATGTTGTTAGACAGGGCTCCATGCTAATACTCCAGAATTCTAGTCCCAGCACCGAACCTTGTGGACATCCCTTAGTAATTTTCTTCCATATTTCATTACCCTGGCATGACAGTGTAACCCATCTGTCTACACAGTAATCTCTAAGTGACTGATATAAGTTCCTAGGACACCCCATTTCTCTTATAATTTTGAACAGATATGGCCACCAGAGATTGTCAAAGGCTCCGACTATGTCTACCAGGATGCCAACAACATACTTGGCCCCAGAGTCCCTGACAACCTTCGACAGTCTATTCAACGCATCCTCCGTTCCCCTCCCTCTCATGAATCCATATTGTTTATCGCTAATTCCATTCATCACTCTTACATCTTTCAGTCTTTTCAGCAGTAATTTCTCTTGCAGTTTCCCAAGTATATTTAATAAACAAATTGGTCTGTATGACTTCGGTAAAGCTGGGTCTCTGTCTTTGTCCTTTTGAATTATGATTATATTGCCCTCTTTCAAGCACCTAGGGACTCTGCCTTGTATAAGGCATTCATTAAATAAATTAGTTAAATATTCCACCATTCCATTGCTAATTTGTTGAATAACTTCTGCTCTAATTCCATTTGAGTCATTAACTAACTAACTCCCTAGCCTTCTTAAACCCGAAGGTTCATGACTGCAGCAACACAGGCCTTCCATCTTTCCCTATCTTGAGCAAGTTCTATATACTCTTTTCCATCGCTACCGATTTCCCTTAGGTCCATCTCAACGTTGTCCCTCCATCTTCGTCTTGGCCTTCCTACAGGTCTCTTACCATCAGGTTTCCCAACAACTAGGTATCCTGTAAACTCCTTTTTCCTCTCCCATTCGTGCCACATGGCCTGCCCACCTAAGTCTTCTTGATTTAATTATTCTAATAATATCTGGACATGCATACAAATTATGTAGTTCTAAATTATGTAACCTTCTCCACTCACCTGTCTCCTCATCCCTTTTAGGTCCAAAGATTTTCCTAAGGATCTTATTTTCAAATACTCTCAATTTATGTTCCTCTTTCAATGTAAGGGACCAAGTTTCACATCCATATTTATTTATTTATTTATTTATTTATTTACTCAGAGTTTCAGATACAGTCTTATTTGGCCATTTTACACTGAAACAACATAAAGTAGAAACAAATAATAACAAAAGATAAAAAACAATAACAAGATGGGATAGATTTACATATTCGTCAGTAATATACAAAAGTTACGTTTACTACAGGCAAAATTACTGTTTTGTATATTTCAACTTTTAGTTTCTTAGATATTAAACGAGAAGACAGAAGTTTATGAAGAGAGAAGTAACATGGATTTCCTGAATTAAGCCTACTTTTTATTTCCTCTTTAATATAATTTTCATTTGTTAATATTACTCCTAAGTATTTGAATTTGGAAACTGGTTCAAACGAGTTGTTATCAATAATTAGATTTTGATTATTACCTAAGATTTGGTTTCGGCCATTAAGCATATATTTAGTTTTCTCTTTGTTAACTTCCAAAGCTATCTCTTTAGCAGTTTTGAAAAATATTTTAGCATTATTCTTAATTGTATTCACATCATCTTCCAGTAAGTCTACATCATCTGCATATGTTAACAACTGAGTCACCATTTAATTTTAGTCCTTCTTTAGTTTCTTTTACCTTCCTTACAGCATATTCTAAGGCAAAATTAAAGAACAATGGAGATAATGCATCTCCTTGTTTTAACCCATCATGAACTGTAAATTTGCCAGACATATTAATTTAATACCCACACGAATTTTACTTTCTGTTTCACTGGTGCATATTTTTGTCATACTAATAAGCTTCTTAGGTATTCCAAATTCTACTAATATATTGTATAATTTATCTCTTTTGACCGAATCATATGCTTTTTTTAAATCAATGAATAGCTGATGGACATTTTGATTATATTCCCACTTTTTTCAAGTGTCTGTCTGATGTGAAAAATTTGATCTGTAGTTGATCTGTTGCGTTTAAATCCACATTGATAATCACCTATAATTTCATTAGCATATGGTGTTAGTCTTGTTAAAAGCATGTTAGATAATATTTTATATGTTGTTGAGAGTAGAGAAATTCCACGGTAATTATTGCAGTTCATTTTATCACCTTTTTTAAACACAGGAACAATTATGGATTCTTTCCACTGTTGAGGGATTTCTTCTTTATTCCATATTAAACAAATTAATTTATGAATTTGACATATTAATGAATTTCCACCATATTTAATTAACTCAGCTGGTATTAAATCAATGCCAGGTGCTTTGTTATTCTTTAGCCTTTTAATAGCATATTTAACTTCAGTCAAGTTAGGTTCTGGAACTAAAGGTTCTGCTGTGTGTACTTCATTTACTTCTGATTTAACTCCTACATGAACATTTAAAAGGTCATTAAAGTAGTTCTTCCATCTATTTAGAATATCGCTTGGGTCAGATAGAAAATCACCGTCTTTATCTTTTATCAAGTTTACTTTGGGTTGCCACCCCTTTCTAAACTCATTTACGCCTTTATATAAATCTCTGATATTTTTATTTTTGCTGTTTGTTTCAATTTCGTTAATTTTGCTTTTGAAGTAATCTCTTTTTTTACTTCTAAATGTGCGGTTAACTTCTCGCTTTATTCTATTATAATTGTTTAGATTTGTATCATCAGAGTTATTTAACCACCTAAGTCTAGCCTGATTTCTTATTTCTATTAGATTATGACATTCATTATCAAACCATGGCTTACTTTTTCTCGGTTTATGGTATCCTATACTTTCTTTAGCTGCTGATTCTATTGCTCCCAATTCTTATTTACGTCTGTTTCATTTATATTTTCATCATCATTTAAATCCTGCAAAACCTCAAATCTCTTTGACTGTTTAATTTGGTAATCTTGCTTAATTCTTTCATCAGTAAACTTTCCTGTATCAAATTTTATAACTTTTAGATTTTGTTGCTTATGATTTATCACTGAGAGTCTTTCTCTTAATTTAGCAATTACTAAATAATGGTCACTGGCACAGTCAGCACCTCTATGTGTACGAACGTCAATTATACTAGTATGTCTTCTCTTATCAATGAGAATATGATCTATCTGATTATGAGTTTTACCATCTGGAGAAGACCAGGTATATTTATGGATATCTTTATGTTTAAAAGTGGTACTTTTCACAATTAAATTCTTGGAGGTTGCAAAAGTAATCAATCTTATACCATTATCATTACTTAATTCATGAAGACTTTCTTTACCAATCGTGGGTTTAAATGTCTCTTCTTTGCCAATCTGTGCATTACAGTCACCTAACAGAATTTTCATATCATACTGAGAAAATTTATCAAAGACCTGTTCTAACTCTGTATAAAAATCATCTTTAGTATTATCATCTTTATCTTCCGTTGGTGCATGTATGTTTATTAAAATAATTTTACACCACCTACCCTGTAAAACTGCATATGATATCCTATCATTAATAAATTCTACTGTTTTAAGAGCCGAGATAATTCTATTATTTATGAAAAAGCCTGTTCCAAAATTATGATTTTCAGTACCACCATAGAAAAAAGTATAATTTTTAGTTTTACAATTCTGTCCTGTTTCAAAACTCTGGAAAAGTGCCATACCCCGTAAGCAAGGATGAAATCCTGTTCACTTAACACATCCAAGAAGCCCTCACCATTAAGGTTCCGTTGTTGAATATGGACCAACCATTCCGGTTCTCCATACACTATACCACATCATTAGCTTACCAACAACAACCATTCGGCTGGGATCTGTCTACTGAAGATTATCAAATCACAGGTATTGCATATTCTTTTTATTAACTTCACCGTGAACATAAGAATTCCAAAGGATGTGTCACGTAATTGTTTGAGATACTTTTCCCAATATTCTCCACTATTCAAGTATTTGGTGAATGTTGCTGATTAAAATAATATTATGGCGTATATTTCTTTCTGTCCCAAGATGTCAGCGTGATCTCGACGAGTTCCTAACACGTTAGGAGCATTCTTAATACTTTGTTTTGATTACAAGCATGCAGTAATAATTTTTTGCTGGTTAAATATACATTGGATAAACCTTCGCCGCTTCATTTCTCGTGGAATTCTAACCTGAATTGATATTTCACATCACCCACTTTCCTTTGAAAGGTTTGCGTTGAATTCAATATGGCGGTCAACAATATGCCGGACCTGCGCTTGACACACACAGCTAGAGATCTCCCTGTGCCTAACATATTTCTTTCATGACCAGGATAACTCCTTTACATTTTGTAGAGGGTGTTAAAGGACTTTTGACTCGTCATAGTTCATGTTATGAGGCTTTTATCAGTCACATAGTTAAACATATTATTTTGTATCTTCTGATCCCATTGCAGTCCCAGAATGATTTTTTGATATGTTTTAGAGTATGGCATGAGGGACCAAATATATTTTTTTCACGATTTTTGGTGATGACATGTTTTGAGATATTCAAGGTCAAAAGTCAAGGTCACGTGACAAAATTATATTTTTATCAAAAGGTGGGCTTGTTATATATCACTGGAAAGCATGTTCAATTCCCTGTACAATAAGCTTTATTTCAGCTTTCTAGGCGAAATAGTGGCGGAGTTACAGCACATTTAGTATAGCTAAGCTGGCTCAAAAAGGGCAATTTCTGCTAACTTTGAACTTGAATAATTTAACAATTACAAGACGCACGAAACTAAAAATTTCCATAGTTACTAAGTTTCATGCATAGTTTCAACTCCCCAAATTTCATGAAAATCGGAGATGGTCAGGTTGGAGGCTGTGTTGATTTCGCATGGAATGACTCGAAAGTTCTCCCAAAACTAACACACTCTCTCAACGGTCTGCCAATATGGACAATTTTTTGTGAAAAATTCCGTGTCAAAAGTGGGAAATTTCAAATTGCTTCCATATTTTGATCGGCGAATAAATTGTATACATTTTGAAAAGTAACGAAAATTTTACGAAGACTATCGATAACTAACGAAGAACTGACGTCCTGACTAGGTTTGAGGTGGGCAACAAAATGTGGCCGCTCAAGCCAACACATTTAGCCTAATCATTTATTCAGTGAATAAATTGGATAAATTTGATAAAATGACTAAACTTTCAACAAAAATGACTCATACTCTCTACATTCTACCACTACGGACCATTTTTTTATAAAAATTCCGTGTGAAAATTGGAAATTTGCAAATTGCCTCCATTATTTGTTCGGCGAATAAATTGGATAAAGTTTGAGAACTAACTAAAATCAATAGATCTGGATGGTTTTCAGTTCGAAGTTGAATATGGGTCGAAAAAGTTTAATAGTTTCTATGTATTTTTTGAAGTAACGAAAATTTTTTGAGAACTATCGAGAACTAACGAGGAACTAACGTCTTGACTAGTTTTGAGGTAGGAAACGAAAATGGGTTGGGCCAACTTCACAGGGTCAGAGCAGTTTCCGATAGGGATCAGCTCGGACTTCAACTCCGAACCAGTGCCGATCTGCAGAATATCTAAAGCCAGTTACAACAGCTGTGGGCCGACTTGCTTCAAGAGAGGATACAATGGTTCTACGTGTCCATTCCAAACCTAATCGGCTCATGTTTCAAGGCCTAAAGAACCTTTTTATCTGTAAAGTATTTCAATTCAGTCCAGAAAAGTTTTTTCCGGATCAATTTAAATACGGTTCGGGAACCTTTTTACCGAGTATGCGGTCCAGGAACATTTTTCCGGATCATTTTAAATAGGGTCCAAGTTCTGTATTGAAATAAAACAATACGCAACTTGGATAGACTTTAAATTGTGCGAGAATAAAAAAAAAGTGTTCCGGTCCTGTTGCCCAACCCAATAGAACCCATTAGAATTTATGGATTCCTGGTCCTTTAACAACCCTGTATGAAATTATTCTGGCGTGCAAGTTAAATTTAACAGTGGTAATGCATAGTGACAACATAACGATACAAATTCTCATCCGGAAGTCAGTCTCTTCCCAAAGTTATGTCCTAGCTAATGCCCGTTATCATTACGTAACCAAACAATGCGTTCTTCTCCAAGTGGAGGTCTCAAGGGCAAGGCGTTTGAGTGTTTTGGCATTGAGGGAGAGCGGCGGCTACTGTTTATCCGGCATCAAGCGTTCCACTCAATTACGCCGGCCTTCATGCGGGTCCAGCGACTGGTTTGCCTTGAGAAATGGCGAGGAAGGAGAACATCAACAAACGACCAGAATGTGATTGTGGTTACACGACACGTGAGATGATGCAAATGTAATAAGAAGTAGTTATACTCCATGCAATGATGAAGTATTTTGAATTCAACAACCGAAATCTCAGCTAATATATATTTTTTTTCAATATTGAAAAAATAATAACATAATAATCTAACAAGCAGTGTAACACAGCATTACACTGTCGATAAATTCTGCCTCTCGGTGCAAGATAATGGCAACCCACAGTTGAGTTGCAGTTGTTTCAAGGGCCTACATGTGCTTATCTTCCCTCCTGTTTTGTCAGAGTTTGCATATTATACTGCCATATATGTTTTTTGGCGGCACCACCTTTTCGTATTAGCATAGTGGTAACCCACAAGGCAAGATGGCCGCCATTCTGAGGAAGTGTGCACGTCCATCGGAGCAATTGGAAAGTACACTTATTGGAGATATAAGTGATTTTGAAGTAGTGATTCATCGTACAAGTCATCAAGCAGTGGAAGTTGCTTAGATAGTTATGAAAATATATGTATTTGTTTCTTTCGTTTTCATTCATTGCGTTGCGTACCATTATGTTTCATCGAAAAAAGTATTGTGTTGAATACCATTATGTTGCTCCTAAATTCTCCGAAAAATGTTTCGGTGTTGCCATTAAAGACTGCTCCCATGACCTCGGATGATAACGTTACTGCTACATCAGATCTCAAGTTTAACTTTCAAGGGAAATCGCATAGAAAACAGCAAATGAAAAGCCAATGCGACCAGCGGATGCGGTATCAACAAAACAATTTGCAAGACATTGGGCATGAATGCATATTGCAAAGAAAAAGGTGAAAGGCGGTACTCCTGGTGAAGACTGTATGTGTCCTTGGCATTGTTACAAGAACTGCCAGCTAATCAAAGAGAAAAGCTTTTTACGGAGTTTTGGAAACTTGGCAATTTTGACCCCCAAAATTCATATATTTTCTCCTGTATGAGACTGGTTTACGCTAAGAGTGGAAGAAAAGGCTTTGTACTGCCTTAACTCAGCCATTTAAAACAAGGCGTTAATAATAAATAAAAAAATGATTTCTTAAATTGTAAGATAAAGCATTTGTGTTGTATTAAGCACTTTTTTGAAATAAAACCTAAATTATTCATTTGTGTGTTCTGAATTTCACATTATCATGCATAATTATTCTATTAAAAGTTACAAAAACAATGGAAAACAACAGTTGGGTGCAAGAAAATGGTATGCCACATCAATTTTTTTCCATAACTTGTCTCCAAGATTATTTTATTTTGAAAATATTTTGTTACTGCAATACACAGATCATTGAAGATCTATTTTATGAATAAATCATAGTTCCAAGACATTTAAAACATATCTGTGAAATTAATGAATTTCCCAAATATTCAATCGCCTTTTTCTCAAAAGTACCTTCTTGTGGGTTGCCATTTTCTTGCCCCGAGGGGCAGAATTATTCTCGAGATCTTCGAGAGACAATCAGAATAACTTTAATAAGAATAAGAATTTGAATTCACGAAATGAAATAGAGGAAACTGTATTTATCATAACTGTTTCAGGCTTGGAGGAGCACAGTTACAATCAATCTTTGTTCAGAAATAAGAACGAAAACAAACAATCGTTCTTTGTAATGTGGTTAATGCCAACCTCCGTAACGTAGTAGTTAGAACAGCGCGCTACAACACAAGGGGTTCCGAGTTCTAATCCCAACCTGGGCATGAGCGCTCTTTGTGAGTGTCCCTTCATCAATTTCATCAAGTCATCACTCATCTTCATTTTTGATATAGCGAAAAGTGGCAGAAAAGAGAAGTAAAATAAACCAAATCAATCAATCTGATTAATTCATATCGCGTTTTCTAACACTTTGGTCAACCATGACAATGAGAGTAAATGACATTTGCATAAAAGTGATGAAGGGACACGTAAAGAAAACCCGTGGTCAGGCTGGGACTTCAACCCGCGAACTTCAAGGGAAAATCGAAAGTCGCTCGCTTAACGCGCTTTCCTTTTCTCATTTTTTTTATTTTGATTCTTTGTTTTACACTTTCCTGATTTTTGTTGTTGATTTGTTGTTTTAAGTCCACTTTATGCACAGTAAGGCTAATCGGGACTGGACCTACAGTTTAAAGTGGGATGCGAACCACTATGTGCTTCCACCGGGAATCGAACCCAGGACTCCTTGATTACAAGGCGACGACGCTACCACTGCTCCATCGGGAGGCCTGATTTTTGTTGTTTTATAATGTAATGTTTTGTAATACTTTCCAAATTATTGCGTCATAGTTAATCTGTCTGACTTTCCATGGTGACGTTTTAGAAACAAAGTATGTAATGCCAAAATTTTGGTCAAGTTTTTTACTATATACAAAGTATAGCTTATATTGAAAATGTGACCATATTTTGACCAAAATGAAATAGAGTAGATCACATAAAAATATTTTACCAAAAATTTGAGTTGCAAGGCACGCCACTGCAATTTTTGCTTTTATTTACTTAGCAAAATCTTGAAAGTCTTGGTTCGTTGGAAACAGTTTTGTGACAAACACCAGATCCTTTCAAGACACAGTGTTAGAACCAGGTACGTACCTACGGGAGGGGCCATGGGAGCCATTCCCCCTTCCCCCTTGAACCATGAAATATTTAAATATTAACCTATAAAAAGCTACGAAGATAACATCGATGATTTTGCAAATTTGTATAAATTTCAATTTTGTTCTTACATAAATGAATCGGTTTGTTGTATAGAAGTCTGTAGTCCGCAATATTGGGTAGTTTTAGTTTTATAATCATTGATGCAACGCTATCAGACATCCGATTTAGTGATTTAGTCGGGACAGCCCATTACTTTTAATCCCTCTCCCGACTTTTTTCGAACTGCAGTCGTGATGTGAAAATGTCTCTTCTTCTTGTTAACTTACATTTAGACTTGGTCATTATTGTAATACTAATACGGAACATTAAATTTATAAATATATTATTTTCTAAACAGAATTATCCTGACTTTTCAATGGCGCTGGTGTAATAAAATTAAAGAAAATTTGAAAACATTGTTAATTTCCGGAACACATAACTATTTGAATACTTCAGAGAATTGAATGTAATCAATAAGCACTAAGCTCTAAGCTGTACGCTGTGTGACACATTTGTCTGTAAGCGACTGTGAGTTTCAGGAGTGCTCATCCCCTCCAAAGCCAATGGCGCATCCCCCAAAAAAACAATGTCATGCGTCCAGTGACGTGGCCAAAGGGGAGGGTAGGTGGGGGTTATAATCCCCCCTTTGGTGTAGTATTCCTAAAAAAGAACGTCAATGGTAGGAAAATATGTCAAAATTGGAGCTGACTACCAAGAAATAGTATACATAACCCCTCCCTTTCGAAAATCCTGGGCACGTCACTGCATGCGTCCCCCCAAATCATATCATTCGCTTCCTCAAACCATATCGTAATCCCTACAAAAGTATTTAATTACGGCAGCGTGTTAACTGAAAGTAACTTTTCTTAGCTTTACGGAACTTGATTTGCCTCTCCTTAAGACTTAAGACTGCCCCTAATATCGTTCATCATAATCACCCCAATATAATTTGGATGAATACCTAATAAATTGATATACATTTGAATGACATAACATGTTAAACTGTCCATATTTTTTAATTGTTCCATTTTCGAAAAAAAACTTAATGCTAGCACATTGATTGGTTAAATGTAGTAAATTAAATTATGTAAATATGCATATAATTAGTGTTTGTGAGTGGGTCTGTAAAACTCACAATTTGAGTATTTAACATAAATTGTGTTTGTCTTGTGTTGTAGTTGTGGTGTGTAGTTTGTTTATGTTTATATTGTGTAGTAGTTGTGGTGTTTGTGTTTATATTGTGTTATAGTTGTGATATGTTTGTGTGTCTTGTGTAGTAGTTGTGCTGTCTAATGTGTTTGTGTTCGTCTTGTGTAGTAATTGTGCTGTCTAATGTGTTTGTGTTTGTCTTGTGTAGTAGTTACTCCATTCATATTGGGGGTTAGGCGCAGAGCTGACAACTCTGCACTGTAAAAAAAATGTCAAGAAACAGCAATATAAGGCCATGGATGTTCCCAAGGTAAAATATTACGGAGGTAAAATAGTCCCCCGTTCGGATCTCCGGGTGGGGACTACTTTGGGAGGTCCCTGGACTAAGGATAAGCTCTACATTAGGAATAAGGATATTATTTTAGGCACCTGGAATGTTCTGAGCCTTTACCGGCCTGGGGCATTTCAGTGTACAGTTAATGAGATAGTTAAGTATAAATTAGATGTAGTAGCTGTCCAGGAAGTTAGGTGGCCAGGAGAAGGGAATTGTAAAACTAAAAATTATACTTTTTTCTATGGTGGTACTGAAAATCATAATTTTGGAACAGGCTTTTTCATAAATAATAGAATTATCTCGGCTCTTAAAACAGTAGAATTTATTAATGATAGGATATCATATGCAGTTTTACAGGGTAGGTGGTGTAAAATTATTTTAATAAACATACATGCACCAACGGAAGATAAAAATGATAATACTAAAGATGATTTTTATACAGAGTTAGAACAGGTCTTTGATAAATTTTCTCAGTATGATATGAAAATTCTGTTAGGTGACTGTAATGCACAGATTGGCAAAGAAGAGACATTGAAACCCACGATTGGTAAAGAAAGTCTTCATGAATTAAGTAATGATAATGGTATAAGATTGATTACTTTTGCAACCTCAAAGAATTTAATTGTGAAAAGTACCACTTTTAAACATAAAGTTAACATAAATATACCTGGTCTTCTCCAGATGGTAAAACTCATAATCAGATAGATCATATTCTCATTGATAAGAGAAGGCATACTAGTATAATTGACGTTCGTACACATAGAGGTGCTGACTGTGCCACTGACCATTATTTAGTAATTGCTAAATTAAGAGAAAGACTCTCAGTGATAAATCATAAGCAACAAAATCTAAAAGTTATAAAATTTGATACAGGAAAGTTTACTGATGAAAGAATTAAGAAAGATTACCAAATAAAACTGTCAAATAGATTTGATGTTTTGAAGGATTTAAATGATGATGAAAATATAAATGAAACAGACGTAAATAAGAATTGGGAGCACATACGTAATGCAATAGAATCAGCAACTAAAGAAAGTATTGGATACCATAAACCGAGAAAAAGTAAGCCATGGTTTGATAATGAATGTCATAATCTAATAGAAATAAGAAATCAGGCTAGACTTAGGTGGTTAAATAACTCTGATGATACAAATCTAAACAATTATAATAGAATAAAGCGAGAAGTTAACCGCACGTTTAGAAGTAAAAAAAGAGATTACTTGAAAAGCAAAATCAACGAAATTGAAACAAACAGCAAAAATAAAAATATCAGAGATTTATATAAAGGTGTAAATGAGTTTAGAAAGGGGTGGCAACCCAAAGTAAACTTGATAAAAGATAAAGACGGTGATTTTCTAGCTGACCCAAGCGATATTCTAAATAGATGGAAGAACTACTTTAATGACCTTTTAAATTTTCATGTAGGAGATAAATCAGAAGTAAATGAAGTACACACAGCAGAACCTTTAGTTCCAGAACCTAACTTGACTGAAGTTAAAGATGCTATTAAAAGGCTAAAGAATAACAAAGCACCTGGCATTGATTTAATACCAGCTGAGTTAATTAAATATGGTGGAAATTCATTAATATGTCATATTCATAAATTAATTTGTTTAATATGGAATAAAGAAGAAATCCCTCAACAGTGGAAAGAATCCATAATTGTTCCTGTGTTTGAAAAAGGTGATAAAATGAACTGCAATAATTACCGTGGAATTTCTCTACTCTCAACAACATATAAAATATTATCTAACATGCTTTTAACAAGACTAACTCCATATGCTAATGAAATTATAGGTGATTATCAATGTGGATTTAAACGTAACAGATCAACTACAGATCAAATTTTTCACATCAGACAGACACTTGAAAAAAAGTGGGAATATAATAAAAATGTCCATCAGCTATTCATTGATTTCAAAAAAGCATATGATTCTGTCAAAAAAGATAAATTATATAATATATTAGTAGAGTTTGGAATACCTAAGAAGCTTGTTAGTATGACAAAAATATGCACCAGTGAAACAGAAAGTAAAATTCGTGTGGGTATTAATATGTCTGATAAATTTACAATTCATGATGGGTTAAAACAAGGAGATGCATTATCTCCATTGCTCTTTAATTTTGCCTTAGAATATGCTGTAAGGAAGGTAAAAGAAACTAAAGAAGGACTAAAATTAAATGGTGTGACTTAGTTGTTAGCATATGCAGATGATGTAGACTTACTGGGGGATGATGTGAATACAATTAAGAATAATGCTAAAATATTTTTCAAAACTGCTAAAGAGATAGGTTTGGAAGTTAACAAAGAGAAAACTAAATATATATGATTACAGGCCGAAACCAAGTCTTAGGTAATAATCAAAATCTAATTATTGATAACAACTCGTTTGAACCAGTTTCCAAATTCAAATACTTAGGAGTAATATTAACAAATGAAAATTATATTAAAGAGGAAATAAAAAGTAGGCTTAATTCAGGAAATGCATGTTACTTCTCTCTTCATAAACTTCTGTCTTCTCGTTTAATATACAGGGTGGTGCAAAATTCCGTTTACAACGCGGAGGAGGTGAATCGCCAAGTGAAATGAAGACGAAAATGTAAATGGAATTCTGTCGAATGACGCACCGTGTCAGAGCTAGAGGATGCCGAAATCGTGTGAAAATGGACTTCACACCTCCATATGCAGACAAATAGTACTCATGAAGAAGATGCGGCACGATATCCCCAAAGAAAACACACCTGGGCTAGCGAATGATGCACAAATCGCGTGTCGAAAATGAATGCGGCAGGGATTCCCCACAAGAAGTGAGGGATTCCCGGGAATATGTCCGACATGGAACGCAGGAACCAACGGGGGTACAAAGGGAAATGACGGAGGTCACAGCACATGAAGAACATTTCGCCAGGAAGTGTCCGAAAAGCAGGCTGCAGAAGGGGATTCCCCAGAGAAGAGGGGAATACATACACCAATGCATGCAGTCAGACGATGTTCTCTTACTACACTTACTTGCAGATAGTTTTTTTATATAATTCAATCGTGCATTTGTGGTCCTAATATCGTGTATTAGAGCGTACCACGCACTGTGTATATCAGTTTCAAGAAATGGTTGGTGTAGATTGTTCCACACGATTTGGTACTTAACTCGAGGGAATTGTTTTTGTATTCGTAATTTCTGAGTGGGCTGTATACAAATCTACAGTGCGTCGGTTTAGAGCCTGAAAAACTTTCATCAGCTCCCATATAACAGGTTAGTACTCGTTATGCAATGTAAATATAATTGTCTACATGCTAAACATATGTGCGTAAATAAGCAAGACTTTACGGGGAAAAAATGCTGGCATCTGCGCCATGTCACGTGCTATCTCGGCCAAGAGCCAAAACGAACGCACTGCACAATCTACATAAAACGGAACGCAACCGTCTTATACTTAAATCTGAACATTTTACATGCATAGAAGTAAATAATGATAACAAATGACAGTCGCTGGGGAACTCCTTTGTGTATTTTACCTGGAGTGGAAAATGTTGATTTAATCCTTACACAGAAAGTTCTATTACAAAGATAACTCATGAACCAACCACAATATCTAGGAGCACATCGACAATTGTTGAGTTTCTGCACTAATAAATTATGATTGACGCTATCAAACGCTTTGGATAAATCAAGGTATATAACATCTAGTTGACTCTTGTTACAGAAGGATTGAAAAGCATCAGTTATCAGAACTGATAGACTTGTGCTTGTAGATCTTCCTGGTATAAACCCATGTTGACATTCATTAATTATACTCTTAGTATTAAAATATAAAGATTTGCGTACAAGATTGATTGATTGATTGAGTTGGTGTTTTAAGTCCACATTATGCACAGTAAGGCTAATCCGGACTGGACCTACAGTTTAAAGTGGGATCCGAACCACTATGTGCCCGGTATCGAACCCGGGACCCCTTAATTACAAGGCGACGACGTTACCACTGCGCCATCGGGGAGGCCCCATTTTTGCGTACAAGAGATTCAAAAAGTTTACTAAAAAATTAACAATGGTAATCGGTCTGTAATGAGATATTTTGCTGTTTCCAGTTATCTTTTGAATTGGCACCACAGTTACTTCCTTCCATAATTTGGGGAAGATGCCAGTTTATAATAATTTGTTGAAATTAAGCACAAGACAAGTGCAAGTATATCACTACAGCCTTTAAAAATATAATTCGGTATATTGTAGGGACCGGAATTACTTCTAGCCTTAATTGTCTTGAAGACATCAATTATATCTTTCTCGCAGATTACAGGAGGAAATATAGGATTAAAATACCAATCAGATTCCTGAAGATCAGTGTCTTGCGGGTTAGAAAAATTACCCTCGAGATGACTCATAAATGCATCAGCAATTACCTTCTCATCATGCAATATTTTATTATCAGATGTGACAAGAGTAGACAGCTTAGGAGGTGACCCATTAATTAGTCTCCAAAAACGGGTTTTGTCACACGCGAAACAGGAATTTAATTAATTATAATATCTACACTTAGCATATTTGATCTTTATCTTAATTTATTTCCTTAATAAATAAATAGTAAGTGTATTGGTTTAATGTACTTATAATAAAACCTTCTCTTCTTGTTAAGCATACATTATATACTACGTGTTTTTCAAGGAGAACAACTTTCTTCCTTATGATGCACCATCTTAAGAACATTTCTGTTTACAGCTATTAGTACAGAAGAGTGAAGGACTCGACAATAGTATCCAGATCATTAGAAAAATCAATACTTTCAAGATTACTCTTTAATTCATATTCAAGGTGTAAAACGTCGCCCTTGCTAAAATTATATCTCAAAGAGGACTGATCAAATAACAAATTTTCAAAACTTAATACAAGTAAAAGAGGTGGGTGGTAAACGTCCACTTTGGATACAGCAGGAATCTTCGTGTCAACTTGAATTACTGGCAGATTGCTGAGCACAAGATCAAGTGTAGATAAAGAATTATGGAGGTTGTATGGAACATTATATTGTTTACAATGCAGAATGTAACATAATTCCATGATTTCGAATGCTTGTGTGAAGAATTGGCCTGAGGAATGTCATTATCATAATATTCCCAGTTTACACTTACATTGAAATCACCTAAAATCATTAAGTTATCTCTACAACACAAGAAATTATTAATAACTAGATAATCAATACGATACCTTGCCGTATTTACATCAGGCGGTAGATAATGCAAACCAACAATAATGTTTGTACATGAATTAATTACAAGTTTTACCCATAGACATTCGATAACATCAGAATTAAAATCCACTAATTCACATGGGATTTTAGATGATATTATTAAAGCGCATCCACCACCTTTCGTTTTAGAACTAGTAGAACTGTTCTTTTTAGAACTGTCCCTCCTTATAACTCTGTCTTCACTGGTTAAATTATCAAAATAACTCTTATCTTCATACATCCATGCCTCGGTTAATGCATATATATCATGATTTTCATTAATCGTATTACTTTCAAGATTATCATATTTTGGCTTTGTATTGACATTCCTAACAATCTGGTAATAAATTGAGAGAGATTCTAATGTAGAATCCATGAAAAGTTGTAATAAAAAAAATAAGAAATAAAAATTTAAAATTAAAAAGAAAGAGGAAAAAACCAAGAAACTATCTACACTAGACTAATTACTCTTATCACTATTCGTCTTTCGAATTGTTATATTATAATGTATCACGGAGTCTTCCTTCAGAGTTCCGTAGAATTTAGAGAGAAGTACTCCCTCAGGCCACACATTCGGGTCAAGCAAGCAATTTGTATTTTCGACGTTCGCAGAGACATAAAAAGAGGAGTAGTACCTAGTTTTCATCTTAATACATTTTGTAATAGGTAATTTCGGGGAAGATTCAAGAAGATTACGAAGCTCGTCAGCTGTAACTTCTGGATCCAACCTAGATACAAAAATAGCTTTAGGACATTGCGCACAACTTACAAGGAGGTGGAAGAACTGCGACCTATCGTGATGTTCCTCTTACCCACGGCAGACTTATCAGATGTTTTAGAAATTATTTCTTTGTTAGTATTTGCTTTCTGCCATGATTTACTTCTACTTTTCTTTTCAACCACAAACCAATTCTCGCTGTTTACATTTACCAGGAGTCTGTTCGTCAATGGCGTACTGAGTGGCAGACAAAACAGTTAGGTCTGATGTTTCATGAAATTCATTTGTTTTCTCAACCACGACAGTACGTGAGACTTGAACTTGGTTATTTTTCGCTAAAGCAGCTTCTACATAGGAAGTCTACTGCCAATCAGAAGCTTAGAGTAAGGGACATATTTTCGTCTATAAGATTTGTTACTTGCGATGTAAGGGACTTCACTTCATCGCGTAGCTTATCAACAGATTTTAGCAACTTAAACAAAATGCTTTTATAACCACAGTAACCGTTGCATGAAGATGGAGAATCATTCACGAAATTATCTGGAATATAAGAATCTTCACAACCTATTGTAACTCTTCTTTCTTCTTGTTCTTTTTTCCTAAAGGCACTGCTACTCGCAACTGGGGTCAATCATTTCTTTCTTTCAAACATTTCACACACTTGTAGCTACTTGGACCAGAACTCATATACATTTCATATTCAGATTTGCCAGTTATCAGGCACTTCAGATGAGCCACAGACGTGACCGGCGGCTCGCTTCGCCACCAATCTTAGTTCCGATTCACTCCTCCGGTTCCTGATCAAAGTCAACTTCCGGTTCACTGTCGATCGACGAGACTCTTGGAACGTAAACCGTTCCGAGCCCAGTTCAGAATCACTGTCGATCACCGTCACTCTTCGGAACGTAAACAAATCATCATTACAAAACGAGGTTCATGGATAACTTTTTAGCAGTCCATGGACATATTTCTTAATATTTAGGCACTCGGAAATAATATATCGTATCTAGATATATTCAAAATTAAGCGCAAACACTTATTAACATTTCAAAAACAAAACAACACATTAGAAAAAAACAATTTTCAGAGCACCATACAGTTCAGCAATTCAGCACAAGCGGAACCGGAATCGAAAGTTTCAGTTTAAAATGGTCTTTCAGGATTGTATCTGAAACTTTAAGTAGGCTAAATAAATAAATAATAAAAAAATAATTTAAATTAGATTAATTCGGGTAACTATGTAATGTCCATGAACTTTGAAACGGTCATGGTTAGTTATTTCACTGCAGTTGAGTGGCAGCGGAAATTGACGGTCTTCGATTGCCATTTCTCCAGTCGACTTTTGACAGTGAAGAAGATTAATTTGCATGTGGCCACTAAAAAAATAATGAAGGACATGCGTTTCTCTCCTTCTTTCAGGAGCCAACAGTTGAGTGAAGGCGTGCTCCTCGCTAGTGATTTCTCTTCCAACGATGATGAAGTGATAAACCTCATTATTTTCCTGTCCAATCAAGAACAAGTAGAAAGAATATACTTCGACGATATGTTGCTTGAAAAGCTCTTCTCAGAGCCGTAGCAAAAGCAAAGTCAGACTATGCGAAGGAGAAATGTACACTTGGCAGAGGTAAGGGGAGAAGAAAACATACAAGGGGCTAATTGACCCTCGTTCCCATTGAAGATTTTCAAGTGATGAAGTGACATACTTCCTTTGAGGTGACACCACGTGAAAACAGATGTCACCATACAACTTGGTGCATGGTGTTCCCTGTTCGACCACGTCCAGGAAAGATCTTTCGGGCGTCAGATGACGAAACCAACGACAGCGCCGTAGAATCTTCGGACTCGGAACATGTAACTTTCGAAGTCCGTACTACGCAACACTCTAGTAAATTTTCTCAACATTAATATTTCAACGAAGATGTACAAATCAATATCAAATAATGTGCTAACTTTGTTTTTCAGACCGGAGAAAAGTTCGCTAACTGTCACGAAGAAATGATGTGCGTCGAATTTGAACTATTCAATATATTGAGTATTCTGTGCATCCTAATCTTGCACCAAAGACAGTCAATAATGAATAATTTTTAGTACTGGTAACGAGTAATAAATGGATTTTTAAGTATTTGTAATACCACTGTGCGAATTAAGCTTTTTGCTTTGGGGGGATGCCCACTCACTCGCGTATTTCTGATTTCACTTTGGGAAGTAGCTTCTTTTTTAGGTATGCCAATTTATACATATGCGAGTATATTTTGCCTTGCGATTGTAAGTACCTTAGAACCATTTACGTGTAATTTACAAACAGACTATTTACATTCTAAGAAAAGCCAAAATTCGTACAGAAATGGAGCTATCGAACTAGTATCACCAAAAATTTGACCAAATTTCTATTCCCGGATGTCCATTTAACCTACCTACAAGTTTCTTCTGAACACTTTAATACGTGTTCGGTGAGGTTGGTCAGTTGCAGAATGGTGTCCTATAACCCACAAGGCTGCATACTTTTCGGCAGGGAAATCTTTGATGACTGGACCGTTAATGGACCGAATGATTTTTCAGTTGTGTTTGTTTCATTCACAGTTAAGTTGAGAGATGTAGTGAAGAAATGGTATACTATATGCTTTCAATTTCATTATCACTGAGGGGGATTAAAACATCCCTGGCAGGGATGAAAATAATTTTATTTTGCGGGGACAAAATGTTTCGTGGGGCATTCTCCCGTTAATTCGCACGTTGGGTAATACCTGTACATTCATAAAGAAAGAAAAATGGCATAAAATCTTCGACGATAATTGGGTGAAATACGGTATATTAATTTTTAATGACTTTTCCTTGATTCGTCATTTCAAAATGTGCAGGATGGGAAATATCACAAGCCATGGTATTAACAGAAACAAGAACGCACATAAAATATTGGTGTTTGGTAGTGCGCGGAAGGGCAGGGGGAGGGGGAGGGCGCCAAACCACAATCCTGACATGGGCGCCAAAATACCTAGCTAGGAGGCTGGTTCTTATTTACTTACTTATTTAATTACTGCCCTCAACACAGGTAGCACCTCCAATTACAGACGGGAGTACATATAGTATATTTAGTGTATTTGAATGGATAGGCTCACCCTTCACAGATAGTTACACCAGTGATATGCACATACATAAAATAGGTCACATTGAACTGTTTCCTAGGTGTGGACGGAATAATGGAAAAAATGATGCATTAAGTGATTTGCGAATACTCACATTTCCGAAGCATCGCGCCTTCCATGTTGTCGCGAGAATCGCTCGACGCTGAAATCTTCGTCCATCTTCCAGTTCCTGCAGACGGTCACCGCCGGGAAGGCGATCTGTTCGGTGCCCATGGGGCTGCTCGAGAACGCCGTTATGATGGGCGATTCGTCCCACTTCACCCAGACCCTTCTTATGAAGTGGATGCACAAGGCGAAAGACACCACCAGCAATATTGCCCACAGTATCCTACAAATAAGAATTCCTTGAATTAAATTATTCCTCTACTATTATATTTATGCCTCGCTGGCATTAACACGGTGTATTTTCCCGTATTACTCGGTTTACTGCCTGTGAACAAATTTTTTTCACACATGTAGAAATTGTGAAATTGTGTTTCCCATTAAATTCTGCTCCATTTCGACATGTCACATGACCACCATTCCATTTCAAAAAATGAAGTTGACTCCAAGATGGCGGCCATCTTGGTAGCATGGCCTAGATGGTTTCACCCCTCTCTCACATTATGTCTTGCTACATTGGATTTGTTTGTATCAGCCCGTCTGTCCTTTAAAGAGGAAACAAGTTGTTCCAAACTATTGGCCCACCGTGTGTATATGCAAATTTTGTAAATATATGTTGTAGCACGAAAATTCATACAATTTCCTGTAATAGTCATAAATATAATTATTGTCACTCTCTGTTGGCAGTTATAATAAATGAAGAAAAGTCTTGGTAATGTGCAATATCAATGTTTTTAATTGAAGTCTCCATTAGCGTGTTTCATAAATTAGCGTAAGTTTTATACCTAAGCCAATCGAAACCCCACAACTTTATTTTATAATATGTTAGAACATACTTAGAGAATTAGTGAAACACAAAAACAGACAAGTTCAATATTTTGGTTACAATATTAATATCTGCTGCTCTGCAATTTGTTGCTTTCTGCAGTAAAAATCATGTTTTGTTTATGTAAAGCACCTAAGACCTCGGGCATTTTTTATTTGAATCTGTACACTCTGATTGGCTAAAGAAAAAAATCGTGAAGCTACGATGCTTACATGCTGAAATATAATTATACTACAAGAGTCAGAAGCGACACACATAAGCAAATCCTGAACACTTTGACCTCCTGTAACTATGAAAGTATAAGTTCCAGGGAAGAGAAAATTGATGTGGTTTCTTACCTAGGTCAAAGCCTATTCAAAAATTTCGTGGAAATCCGTGTCGGTGGGTGACATGGTGTGGGCGATTTGAAATAGAATGACTCTTTTTCCAAAGGTGAACTATTCGTTACCTCAATCATTGTGCACATTGCCATCGAAAGATGTGTGTTTTTCTTCTTCCGCATTCTTTCTAACAGCTTTTTCAATGTTAATTGCTTATTACTTTCCGGTAATACTTGGTAAGTGACCTTTTATAGAATATGAAAATTTTATGCGGACTGAACAAACAATGGGTTTTCTAATAAGACATTATCGTTTTAATCCAGATCATTTTAAAATGTCTTGTTAGCCAGGAAGAGTGATTATTAACAGTAGACCAGTAAACAAGATTTATTTCTGTTAAAACTCATAATATGACAAAAGTATGTATTCAGGTATATGCATTTGAGTTATGAACATAATAAATTAATTCTTCGTCGTTTGTTTATTAACCACACTTTCTATCAGCGCCATCTAATATATAAAAATAGATGTATGTATGTGTGTATGTTTGTACCGGCATAACTCTCGAACGTCTGGAGCGATTTCAACCAAACTTGGAACACTATCACTTGCAATCTGGAAAGAAATACTGTGGGGTTAAGACACACTTGGCACCCCTAGGGGTGGGGGGGAGGGGGTGACACGCAAAAATAATCGAAAACGACCGATATTAGTGTGGAACCAATAGTTTTCGGGGTCGCTAAGATGAATAGTGACACTCCCAATGCCGTTCAACTCCAAGTTGATCACCTATCGAGATGAGGGGTGAGAGGAGGTGGAAAATAAAATGTCAAAAATGACCTAGATTAGTGTCGAATCCATAGTTTCCGGAGTCTCTAAGCTAATTCGTGACATTCACGATGACCAAACTTGGTACCCATATGACTTA
This sequence comes from Lepisma saccharinum, assembly GCF_977018435.1. Lineage (NCBI taxonomy): Eukaryota > Metazoa > Arthropoda > Insecta > Zygentoma > Lepismatidae > Lepisma > Lepisma saccharinum. The sequence goes on along the minus strand of NC_139231.1, from coordinate 20,719,845 downwards.
CAATCTGGAAAGAAATACTGTGCGGTAAGACACCCCTGGCACCCCTATAGGGGTGGGGGTGAGGGTGACATGTAAAAATAATCGAAAAAAACTATATTAGTGTAGAATGCATAATTGTCGGGGCCACTAAGATGAATAGTGACATTCCCAATGCTGTTCAACTCCAAAACACCCCTGGCATCCCTGGCACCCCTAGAGGGGGAGTAGGAAGGGGTGACATGTTAAAATAATCGAAAACAACCGATATTAGTGTGGAATCCATAGTTTTCGGGGTCGCTAAGATGGATAGGGTCACTTCCAATGCCGTTCAACTCCAAGACACCCCTGGTACCCTTAGGGGGGGGAGTGGGAAGGGGGTGACATGTTAAAATAATCGACAACAACCGATATTAGTGTGGAATCCATAGTTTTCGGGGTCGCTAAGATGGATAGGGTCACTTCCAATGCCGTTCAACTCCAAGACACCCCTGGCACCCCTAGAGGGGGAGTAGGAAGGGGGTGACATGTTAAAATAATCGACAACAACCGATATTAGAGTGGAATCCATAGTTTTCGGAGTCGCTAAGATGGATAGGGTCACTTCCAATGCCGTTCAACTCCAAGACACCTCTGGCACCTCTACGGGTGAGGGTGGGAAGGGGGTGACATGTAAAACGACCAATATTAGTATGGAATTTATAGTTTTCGTGGTCGCTAAGATGAATAGTGACACTCCCAATGCCGTTCAACTCCAAGACGCCCCTGGTACCCCTAGGGGTGGGGGTGGGAAGGAGGTGAGATGCAAAATGTCCGATATTAGTGTGGAATTTATAGTTTTCGGGGTCGCTAAGATGGATAGGGACACTTTCAATACCGTTCAACTCCAAGACACCCCTGGCACCCCTAAGCAGAGGTGGGAGTGGGAAGGGGTGACATGTAAAACCACCGATATTAGTCTGGAATCCATAGTTTTCGTGGTCGCTAAGATGAATAGTCCCAATGTCGTTCAATTTATTTATTCTTACTCCTGGAGGTGGAACTAAAAATGTTGTTCATAATCAAATTTTAACTTAAATTTATATTATAGTGAATTTGTAAAAGGTATTACTTTATAATTTGTGTAAATACCTGTAAATAAAATTAGTTAAATTTTACGCTATAGTTAGAATTCATTAAACACCCGGGCATCGCCGGATAATCAGCTAGTTGATTACATAAAATGCCGTATGCGCCTTGATTTTTTTTGTTCTTGAATGGCAAAATGTGATGCAACACAAGCTTAAACCAAATTGAATTTTTTTCACCGATATTAGAGTAGAAACAGAAAATCATATATGGACGAGAATATTAGTTAAGGGAGGGATTTGAAGAGAGCGGAAGAGGAGAGAGCAAAAAACAGTGAGAGAAATAGATATATATATATATATATATAGAGAGAGAGAGAGAGAGAGAGAGAGAGAGAGAGAGAGAGAGAGAGAGAAAGGGAGGCAGAGTGAAAGAGAGAGAGAGGGGAACCAAGTTAAGGAAGAAAGATACAGAGAAATAAGAATACATAAAATAATAAAGAGGAAAGGAGGAAAGAAAAGGCGAAAGAGATGAGGAAAACCTGAAGTGAAAGGAGAGAGAGAGAGAGAGAGAGAGAACCCACACAGTGTTTTACATTTATACTTGCCACCCTAATACATCAATTTCTGGCGCCGCTCCTGTGCACTCAGGTCTCTTGTATTGTAACTTTCCCATATTGCAATTGATATCGTCCGGATTTGTAACTGAATAAGTATAATAATTTTTGTAATATTTCCTTTTTCATTTAGCAACTGAGGGGCCAAAAGTGATGCGTTTCATCGCATTTCCTTAAATTGTAATATAAAGTCTTGACTTTAGTCTGGGAACGATAAAACGAATCACGTGCATGTTTTCAATGTGTTTTTTAATTACTGATAATTTCCAGGAACTTCGCCGTAATAATGCAAGGATTACCACACAGTGTTATCAAATTTGTAAGACGTATGTGTTTTTCATGGAGTAATAAACCTATAGGTTATCAGGCAAGCAGCAGTAAAACAGATTAGCCCTTAATAGTTATGTAATTGCGAACGTGTTGTCAACAGTTACAAGTGGTGTGCATCGAAAATTGTTTGGTATCTGGAGGCGTCATCTTATTTTTAACTTTGAGTACCTCGTATACACTCAGAGACAGAGACAGAGACAGAGACAGAGAGAGAGAGAGAGAGAGAGAGAGAGAGAGAGCGAGAGGCGGCGTTTTTTGTAGAGGACCTGAGTCATTATCTGCAGGGGCAGAGGTTAAATAGGAGATATAGAGGAAAAGGATCGTTAGCGGTCCCGGGCTTATGAAGTCAAGAGTATAATATTATATGGAAAAGTAGGTTTACTAAAATAAGAAGCGTTAATTTCTTTCCGCACTAGGTCGTACAGTGTATCACAAAATAATATTTACAGAAAATATCCATCAAGACAAAGAGAAATACGCGATACTTGGATAAACTAAGTTTCCATATGTGAACACTTCTTATCCATAGCGAATACCAAATTACAGTTGCATGTTGAGGATATGAACAGCGATAATATTCTTTTGAAACAAGTGGTATTGGCGGGAAATGTCACCTCTGTGGTCGAGCACTTTAAGTCGTCGACTCATGATCTCGGTCCTGAAGGTTCAGAGTTCGAGTCCCTGCCTGGGCATCTATTCACCCTTCATCCTCATCTTCGCGATTAACCCGAAGAGGCAGAAAAATATGTAAAATGAGAGAAACACAATAAGATAGCAAGATGTAGTATTCACGTTAAAAGTGGCGAATTTCTATCTCCAATAATCAATATATCTTCTAATTTTGATGTTTCCGGTTTATCTACATGTAAGAAACACGTGATCATATGTGTTTTCTTCCCTCTTCTTGTTTTCCACTTTCTGCAGCAATTGAGGCGTTTAATTTCAAAGGCAACCAAATCCATAGTACACCTTGCTGCATTTCAGTCGGAATGGGTTTTGTATTTTCAAAATGCATGCTCATGTTTAATCTTTTAACCTTTATCCTACATCAGATTTTGACGTTAAATAAAAATACATGCTTGAAGGACTTGGCTGCTTACAATTTTAAACACCTCAATTTTCTACGGCTCTTCATCCATGCACCTCTTCCTTATCATGTATGGAATCAGATTTAGATCGCATGGACGTGGGCGTCGGTTGGCTTCCTGGCGTGGTTTCATCTCAGGCTGGCGTCGGCGTGGTCTTGTGCTTCTTCAGTTTCATCTAAGTAGCATTCGGTGTGCCCGTGGGTCTCCTAGTCTTCACGGTTTTAGCCGGCTATGACTATCCCACCATTCGTCGTCATTTAAAAAATCCGGTGCGTACGTAGGGAAAATATCACAAGCATCCTGTACAGGGCTGAGCCGATACCGATGTATCGGTACTGGTAAGTATCGGTTGATATTTTTGCACCGATACTATTGGTTTTGAGTCGCTAGAGGCGCAGCCAAAACCAATTGTCTTTTTCCATTTCAAAGTTTCGTTCACCTTTTCCAACTTACTTTTGGTTTTGAAAAAAATGCAAAATAGTTGTGCATTTGTTAAATGAACATGTACTAAAGTTTCCGGGAACAGCAAGTGCGCGACACAAAGATCTGTACGCAGGTCAAGTATCTTGCAAATCAAGCGTAACGTGAAATTATCCCTATAGGAGTTCGCTGCTTCTGTTTAGTTCTCTTTAAAGGCCCCGAAAGCCAACGATGCACCTGTGTGTAATCATTCCACTTTCATTGGTGTTTGCGGACATCCCTCTCTTTAGTGACCTACCACAGTCAAAAACGTCATCGCCCATGAAAGTGGTGGACGTGTCTCAGACATAGTACATAGCATTTTCCTGGAAATTCAAATACCTGTGCTAATTCCCCTTTTCCTTTTACCAAATTTAGGTTTTTGTTTGTTCCGACTGGGTTTCAGCAGGCGTGTTTCGGCTCAAGGAACGCGCAGGAGAATAATTTTCTTTGAACGACAGATGACCTCAGTTTCCGGAAAGTGTAGTGATGGGTTTGGATTTCCTCCCACGCCAAGCGATAGAACTATGCACTTGACTTATCTTAGAAATCATTTGCCGAAAGTATATCGAAAGCAAAGTCACTTCGGAATATCACTGTACTGAAGTCAATCCCCTGATATAGAAGCAAGAGACCGATAAGTTTTCATTCTCCCTTACATTTCGTTTACTAATTAATAATTATTATTCTCTTTGTTAAAGGACAAAAAAGAGCCGAGATTGGTTTCACATTACAGCTTTACTGTTAGTCTTAGACGTCGTGTCCGGGTCTGGTAAATCGCCAATTATTCTTGTGTTCACGAATGATTTAATGTTAGTTTGGGAAGTGATCCTTTAGTTATAGATGAGGTTGAAGAGGCATGAACTCATTTTTCAACATCGGAGGAGAGGAGGACGATGACCACACGATTGCCTTGCTCTTAGCTTCACTTAATATTTCTCTAATATTTGAAACATCTGATCGATTGTCACTTAAAAAAAATGTAAAGTTGAGATGCATCGATGCAACAGAGCATCGTTTGGTGGGTTAATTTATTCATCGCCCCTCGTCAGAAATGCATACGTATAAAATGTAATAATAATAATTACACACACACATTGATTGAGTTGGAGTTTTAAGTCCACTTTATGCACAGTAAGGCTAATCGGTACTGGACCTACAGTTTAAAGTGGGATCCGAAACACTATGTGCCTCCACCGAATAATACAGGCACACAAATATAATTTATATACAAGGTGTCATTTTAATGGCACACACGGACCACGGAAACGTATAGAGGACATCAAAACAAACAACTTTTCTCAGTAACATTCTTCTCGTTGGTGCATCGTTTCGGCGCTACAGTCGTTAAAAAAAGCCCGTTTTGCCCCCTCAATGCTGGCAACCACACACAACATTTGGTTGCATTTGTGACGCCATATTCCGTCGTGAGGCGATGCGTTCCAGGTTTGCCAGGAACACAAATATTCTGTGAAAAATGACTTAGCTACAATCAGCCACATTATGTACACCCAACGGTGAAAGAAACAGTAGGCGAATTGTCCACCACCATTTTCATTCGGTCTGAATTACACGATATGATAACAACGAATTGAAATATTGACTTCAATAAGCAAAGAACAATGCCTGCTTCGAACAAACATAGTTTATTTCCTTAAAACAACACAGGATGTAGAACAAAAAAAGTAATGAAAATAGCGGTGGACAATTTACCTACCATTATCTTTGCCGTTGACTGTATCGTAAAACAAAACGAGAAAACATGTTCTGTAACCCGACAGAAAGTAACCTAACGATACAGAAAATGGTAGAAAAGAAAATAGAATTCAATTGGAAGTGGTCATATCGAATTTTGTCTCAGCTTCCATGTCAAATATTTGCAAATCTAGTTACCAAGTTGGCATCTACAATTTAGTCTATCCACTTCGTCCATCTGATACTAGTTGTCTGTGACACACTGAAGAGATGACAAAATAGAAATGAAAGAACCCAAAATTCCAAAGGTAAGCAACACATAATATAATGTGTATTCAGGGCATTATGAGGCAAATGACAAAAATGGTTGAAAATAAAGTGATATAAGTAGTAGTAATACAAGCTTATGCACCGGATACACATGTAATAGTTTGCAACTGTGAACATGGCAGTATATTCGTACTGATTCATAATTAGATTGTTACTGTGGTTGTACAGTCACCGACACTGCCGGCTTGTAATGAATACATTGACTTTCAATGGAATCGTTATAAGCCGGCAGTATCCATGCCTGTACGTGTCTTAGCCGTAATGTAACAACATGAACCTCGGATACTTCCGTTATCAGCACAAAAGTACCACAAGGCATTTGGACACAAACCTGTAGATAACAACCTTGCAACGAGATTTGCAAATGTTTGACATGTAGCTGGGCGTAAACAGCCACATGTAAGCTGTAAGTCCAATAAAATGTATTGTTGTTGATATTTGACAAGTAGGCTGAGACAAAATCCGATATTAACACTTCATTTTGAATAAGTTTTTACCACTTCTCATATCGTTGATTTACTTCCCCCTTCCTCTGAGATGGCTGCTGATCTTCTGGCTGGTAGGATATGATGTTCGGTCTACTGGACGCGTTTCTCGCTTCGTTTTACAGCTAATAACGTGGTTGGTAGTTTGTCATTTTTCACAACATTTGTGTGTTCCTTGCAACCCTACCGTACGCTGTTTTGCCGCATGAAATGACGTCACAGATACGATCAAATGTTGGGTTGGGTTGCCAGCATCGAATCGACGCACCAATGAGAAAAATGTTACTGAGAAACATTGTCTGTTTTGATGTCCTCTACACGAATCTGTGGTCCGTGGGCGCCATTAAAATGACCTGTATAATGTATGTATATGTGTATAATATAACCTTTGTTATTTAAAATTTGGAATTATACAAGCATCGGTATCGGCATCGGTATCGGTTCAAAGTGGTATCGGCTCAGCCCTAATCGTGTATCAAATGGCAAAAACACTGCTCTTCCTCACTCACAACACGTATATTACGGCGCTGTCCAAAAAAAAATTAAGTTCCGGATATTTCTCAGACTGTCACGGACAGGATCACTATTCGGATTCTACCTCCAAACTGTGATGTCCAGACGAGTCCACCGACTATTTAAGGTGGACTGGAATTTTCAAACGCAACAGCTCCCGCGAAAAGTCGTAGACGTGGAAGTTTGTGGTCTCTTGCTTCTCTCCAACTTCCAAACTGCGTGCGTAGCGTTGGGGGTGGAAAGGGTTCTCGTCTGCTTGGCATCTGCTACGAAGTTCAAGTTTCTCCTGAAGTTGGCGTCTTAGGACAAATCTTCGCCTTACAGAACATAGAGAAGTCTCCCTAACAGTCAATGATCCCACAACATAATGTTACTTTCCTAGTCTCTCTGTCCAGAGCAACAAAAATTCCAGAAAATGCAGAGAAATTCTCTCAGGGTGCAGACAGCTGTTACTTAACACAGTTTACTTAACTTCGCAGTTACGCAATTGGAAAGTCATGTGCAAAACCAATCGTCACAAAATTATTAACTATTAACAAATTAGTCGTGCATTAAAATCCTACCTTCCTATAAGTGGTGAATTGGAGTCGGTGATGAACTGAAGTCCGTGCAGACTCGACCTTTCTCCATATTCCCTCGCGTGTCTCTTTGTTTCCTGCAGACAGCCCGCTCTTTGGTCAACGTTGTTCGAAGCGCCAGGCGGCTTGCCTCTCACGAGAGTCTGAAAACCCAAGTGAATAATTAATTATTAAATTCCCTAATGTTAATAGTTGCATGCAATCAAGATGATACCGAGTCATAAATCGTTAGAGAAAATTTAAATAGGTTGTTGTGTAAAGTATAACATGCAGAACCAATTTGTTGTTTCCTATACGTAAGAAATAAATCTCTCACATGAATTATGGGTGTACGCAGAATTTGAATTTAGGAGAAGCTGGACATTTTTTTTTATATCTTCTGAGAAAATTTAGTAAAATTGTCCCAAATGTACAGAATTTGACTATGTAGTACTTTCTTCAATGTTTAGATTTTAGTATTGTAACCCTATTCAATTTAACAAATAAATTAATAGATAATAAATGATTTAAAATATTCAGAGTGATTTGTTTCGTTTGGTATTACTTTACTTCGCACCAGAATATTCTAAATGCGAGAGGTACGGCGATCGTGCCCAGCATCTCCACATGCAATATGACAAGGGTGTCAACGAGGTACCAGGGATGTCACTCAGGGATTTAGCAGTAAAACATAGCCAACTTTGTTTTAAGGTTGGTGGATAGCCCTCCTTGGCGCGGTGTAGAGAAAAGGAAAGCAGACGAGCAAAAGCACGCTCACCCAATCGGACAGCGACCCCTCTGGCTTCTCGGACTATGTTGACAATCACGGCACGATCGAGGCAGTCGTCGGATTTCAGCACCTGAACGGTGGCACGCGACGGCCGCGGGGTCCAGGAGAGCGTTTGCACCCTCACAATATTTCCAAAAATCCAGGATACTTATCCGACTCGCCACGTGCCATGTTTCTGATGAGTTTGCAAGCTACCGTGTCATTACTTCCCTCTTTCGATCAGGAGGAGCAACCCGCTAGTTGCAAGCAGTGGCAGCTCGTGGTCTGGCTCTATGGGTGTGCACTAGGGTGGGTCGATTTTTTTTTTTAATTCAACTATGGCTATATTGGAAAAGTTGTGACTAGTATCACTTACATTCCTCACCAAATAAGAAGATTTTTAAACAAAAATTAGCCGGGCACCTGGGAAGTTGAAATTTGAAAATTTCCATTTTTACAAACGTTAACCGGGATAGTAAGGAAAGGCTAGTAAACTAGCCCAGTAATACATAAAAATATTTTTTTCACTATTCTAAAACATTCCAACCTAACCCTGTTAACAAAATATAATTTTATTATATTGCCTGTAATACTAACAGAATTTACATTAAGACACGTTTACGTCTATGAATGCGTTACCTTTAAATATTCACGAATCAGTTGATGTTTGTCAGCACTGCTGTTCGGATGTGTTGTGTATTAAGTTGTGTTCTAACTAGTGTGAGTTCGTTCATACTGTAATAAGTTAGTTTGTGTGTTTAATTGAAATGTCATTACTTTGAACTAATTAACAATGTCAAAGAAAACACGTGCAAATGTTAGTATGTACCGAAAAAGACATTTTACCGGAAAAAAACTAATGTGTTGCCAACTTTTGAAGACATGATACGATGTTTTCAAAGTGTTCGTTTGGAGTTAAAAGGCGAAGGAAGCAAGCAGCCAGAAACAAGATCGGTTGCTGACATTGTTGCTACAAAACTTGAAGATGTTTGGAATAGAGCATCTCTTCCAATTGTTTCCCATAAAAGAATAGTGGATATGATTGTACAGTACAATAATAAATATCAAACATTTATTAAGCCACTCAAAAGTAGAAAGACGACATTTTTAAATATAAAATTACAAATATTCATAGATGATGCCAAACAATTATTTGATGTTTGTTCTTGTAAATATTTGAACAGATTAACCTGTAACTGGGAGAAGACAAAGACGATACCTGAATTAGAATGGAGATTCATAGAAGATAAGAGAAGTGAAATAAAGATGGCAATTGGTAACATAGACAGACAGGTAACGGCTAAGCTGAAAAAGAAAATGGACAGGATAATTAAAGAGTGTCAGCCAAAATTTGAGAACGTGATTAACGAACCTGTAGCAGGTCCCAGTGGATTCTGTGATGACATAGTCTCTAATATAACTTTGGTTTCTAGTGACAATGACATTGACAGTTCTTTGAGTACAGTTTCAAATGATAAAGATTTCATGTGGTCTTATTCCCTTGAAAAGCGACCAAAACTGACTAACTAAATAACTAACTCTCTAGCCTTCTCAAACCCGAAGGTTCATGGCTTCAGCAACATAGGCCTTCCATCTGTCCCTATCTTGAGCAAGATCTATATACTCTTTTCCATCCCTACCGATTTCCATTAGGTTCATCTCAACGTTGTCCCTCCATCTTCATCTTGGCCTTCCTACAGGTCTCTTACCATCAGGTTTCCCAACAAGAATCCTGTAAACTCCTCTTTCCTATCCCATTCGTGCCACATGGCCTGCCCACCTAAGTCTTCTTAATTTAATTATTCTAATAATATCTGGACATGAATACAAATTATGTAGTTCTAAATTATGTAACCTTCTCCACTCACCTGTCTCCTCATCCCTTTTAGGTCCAAATATGACGTAACTGACAGATAATAATTCTCAAAAAAGGCTTTGTCTGACCCATACGGAAAAAGCCACCGATTTGACAGGTGTGTCTAGTCGCGCTGCAGCTAAAATAGCAAATGCCGTCTTGGAAGATGTAAATCTTATTTCAAAAGACGATGCAGCCTTAGTCGTGGATAAAAATAAAATTCGAAGAGAAGTGAATAAAAATCAAAGGCCTCTACTTTGACGGGAGAAAAAATCAAACCATGTTCCTGGAAAATGGTAGCAGGAGTATTAAAACTGAAGAACACTTAGCGTTAATTGAAGAGCCAGTAAGTTTGTCACGCGCGAGTGATATTGCTGAAGGAATTATGAGCTACATTAATTCTCATAATGTGGACTTAACACAACTAATGGTTATCGGATGTGATGGTACTAACGTCAATACCGGTTGGAAAGGTGGGGTGATCCGGTTGATGGAAACTCATCTAAATAGACCATTACAGTGGAGTGTTTGCCTTTTACACGCTAATAGACTAGCACTGCGACATATCTTACAAAAAATAGATGGCCACACAAAGGGTCCATATACTTACTCAGGACCAATCGGTTCTCGCCTTGCTGACTGTGAGAAAATGGGCACTGTTAATTTCGAATCAATCGAAATTAATTTGCCTTGTACAGATGAAAATGATCTAAGCACCGACCAACAATATTTGTTCAAGATGTGTCAGGCGATCGGAAAGGCAACTTGTCCCAAAAGTCTAGAAGAAAGGAATCCGGGAAAACTTTCACACTCAAGGTGGTGGACGACAGCAAACCGTATTCTGAGATTATATGTGGCAACAGAAAATCCCTCAGAGAATCTACAAATACTCACAGAATTTGTATTGAAAGTTTACTCGCGTATGTGGTTTGATATAAAGGCTCAGCCAGGACTAGAAAATAGGGCGACATTTATGGAATACAATTAAAATTTCAAGGGAACTTCCTAATTCCGTGAAGGTTATTATTGATAAAGTATTACAAGACAATGGTTATTTCGGACATCCGGAAAATCTTCTTATAGCAATGTTAACAGATTCTCGTCAACACATTAGGGAGTTAGCTGTCAAAAGGATCCTTAATGCCAGAAAAAAATGTAAATAATAGACTTTTCAAAATTCCCAAAATTAATTTTGACGCTGAAGATTATGTCGACCTCATAGACTGGTTTAATTGTACAGTGACAGAACCACCCCTAACAAAACATTTGTCTGAAGAACAACTGTTGGGCGTAGTAACAAAAGGTCCAATATCGCTTGACCACTTTCCTTGCCACACTCAAGCAGTCGAAAGGTGTGTTAAGCTACTGTAATAACAGATGCATCATCAAAAGTGTGCGGTGAAAAATCTAGGGATGGTTATATACGCGCCAAGTTGGACGCAAGAAAAAACTTACCAAAATTTGAAAATAAAAAGCAATACTTCGCTGCAAGGCATTAGTAAGTGAAATTTGACTTGGAGGTTGGGAGGGTGGAACTCGAGGTGCAGCCACATCCCCGTGGTGAGTTCTGTGTTGATTCAATATTCAATGCATTTGAATAAGTCAATGATTTCCTATAAGTTTTTATTTTTTTTTATTTTGAATATTGATTCAAGCGAAGAGTTGCACAAAATTCTAAATTCGAAAGTACATACACATTATAAGCCAACAAATGATCATCTAATGACTAGCCTACGACAATAAAAAAATAAAAAATAAAAAAAATCTAACCCCCAGGGGCCCGGCTAATTATTTGTTTTTTTCAACTATTTTTTTCACCCAAGCATAAGCAGCCATAGACAACTGTCCATACTAGCCCCACTTGAATATAAAAGAAAATTGTTTCAGCCATTTTCGGCCCACCCTAGTGTGCACTTCAGTCTCGCGTCCAGAAGTGTTATACAACCCCTGTCAAATACTCGCACCCGTTTTTACGTACATAATGATGCTAAATGTGCTGGCAACCCAAGTTTTCATCACCTTTCACTAAAAATGAGGCTATGACAGAGTTATATTTCATGATTTTTTTTAACGCGGATTCTTTACAAATTTAAAATATTTCGGAACTTTTCCAGCCAATCACGAGAAGAGCGACGATATTGTCCAATATGTAATTCAGCATTCGATAACCTGACAAAATCACTCAAAACATAGAAATACTGATCTACAATATCAATACTATTGTCGATTTTCGAAATATTTCGTAAAAACGCCCTACCCCGCTCCGCTGATATTAATGAGCAAGGAGAATAATAACATTGGCGTACACGAAAGAAGCCAATCCAACTATCACATGAAGGAAATCAGTTGTAATCTATCTAGCCGTTGTTTATTTCTAAGGACAGACTGATCGATTCAAGCAAATCAAGTGAAATCAAGAGAATAATAAATCTTTTTTTAAAAAAATACAGTACTCACTCAGTCCACACTGCCCTGCTTCGTACTTGAGAATTTTTCCTTCCCTTCCGCCGTATCCTTATATTACTGCAGTCACTGCACGCTTTGTAGCTAGCTTTCCTCCAAAAGTTCAACAACGTTAAATATTAATCTCTGCTTTCGCTATGTTCAGTTTCCCTATTCATCATGAACTATTTGCACTGAAACAGGAACGACCTTTGGACAGCGCTAAACAATTTTGCAACGCAGTAACAGGCAAACAATGCAAAACAGCTGGCTGATTGATGTACGCTCCCTCCGCGCGATTGATAATTCGGCTACTGCGCCACAGGAACAGTTTATTTTGGAAAAGATGCACTAAGCAAACGCAATATCAGGCATGTTTAAAGCACCCGTTTCGCTTTCAGTTGCCCTCCTCCCCTTCCCCTTTTTCTTTCCTCTGCCATGCTCGGAACACAATGAGAGGGATAATAATACCATCGAAATTTCCCTTATCTAAAATAAATCCAAAATATAAGTACACCGTGTCCATAAATATACTTTCATACTTAAAAGTGGTATTACGTCGCTTTGGATAATCGTATTTAAATTAAATTGGTGACATTTGAAAGAAAAACTCAAATATTTTTGTGCATGTCAACAATGGACACCAATATCAGCAATGGACAACAATGAACGAGATCAAACATAGAAACTGAAATTAATTCACTCCTGACAACAATGGACGATGCGGGTTCTTTGTTGGATATTTAGCAGGCAGGCAGGTTGCATGTGAATGTTTTCCTTTAAAATCGTGTTGTTATTACAGAAGATTTAAGAACGTAGTTGGTGTGTTTTAGAATATCATTACACGCAGAGTTTGGTGAACGTGTTGGTGTGTTTTATCATTCCACGCAGAGTTTGGTGAAGGTTCAGCGTGCGGATTGAAGTGGTTATGGCGACCCCACAAGAACGTAGTTGGTGTGTTTTAGAATATCATTCCACGCAAAGTTTGGTGAAGGTTCAGCGTGCTTATAGGCGAAGATTTCAAAATCAGGCTCCTTCACACACGTCAATTTTGAAGTGGTACCGGGATTTTGTGGATCGTGGCTGCATATGTCATCAAAGGAAAGGCCATTCAGGGAGACCATCTGTCAATGCGGGAATTGTGGAACAAGTGCGGGAGGCGTTTGTTCCTAGTCCTAAGAAGTCTGTACGTAGAGCTAGTCAGCAGTTGAACATCCCTAAATCCACCGTATCTAAGATCCTGCGTACGCGACTGAAGTTTCACCCCTACAAACTGCAATTAGTGCACAAGTTGAAACCTGATGACCCTGTAAAACGGTTAGATTTCTCTGAACATTTTATGTTACTAATGGAGGATAACGTAAATTTGTCAGGAAAAATAATTTTCAGTGATGAGGCAACATTCCACGTTGGTGGAAAAGTGAACAGACATAATGTAAGGATTTGGGGGAGTGAGAATCCACATGCAATTTTGGAAGTTGAAAGAGACTCCCCTAAAGTGAATGTATTTTGTGCCGTATCGAAACGTCAAGTCTATGGCCCATTTTTCTTTCGAGAGGCCACTGTGAAAGGTCCAGCATAACTTGACATGCTCATTAAATGGTTATTTCCACAATTGGAAGAAAATGAAGGCAATGAATTTATTTTTCAACAAGATGGAGCACCTCCTCACTGGCATTTACATGTTCGGAAACATCTGAATGAGCGGCTTCCAGGAAGATGGATTGGACGTGCCGGAAATGATGATAATGTCTTCTACAATTGGCCGCCGAGGTCACCTGACTTGCGACTCTATGACTTTTTTTTTATGGGGTTACATAAAAGATTGTGTCTATGTACCCCCATTGCCTCAAAACCTGCAAGAACTGCAAATTCGCATCACTACTGCAATCCAGTCCATCCCTGTGGATATGTTGGAGCGTGTGTGGCATGAATAGGAATATCGCCTTGATGTCTGCAGGGCCACTCGTGGGGGCCACATTCAATATCTATGACTTGTAAAATAAAATATTTGAGTTTTTCTTTCAAATGTCACCAATCTCATTTAAATACGATTATCCAAAGCGACGTAATACCACTTTAAAGTATGACAGTATATTTATGGACACGCTGTATAATAATAATGATTTGTATTACAGATTTATTTGAGGGTGCACGTGCGAATAGGCAGAAGCCGCTACTGGTTGCAAACTCGATTCTGTCTAGCCAGAGGAATTTTGTTATTGTCGCTGCCTTGTTTGGGTGTGTACTAGAATTAACTTAGTTTTTACTTTAATCTTTTCATGCTCGTTTGCCTTCCCATGACAATATACAATGTATATATAATGTATATATATACATATATGTGTGTGTGGGGGGTGTAAATAGGGAGAGCCTATGGTATTATTTTGCGCGTTTGGGAGGGTGTAACATTTGTAGAACCGGTACTGCTCATACTGGTGCACAGCAATGTTGAACACGAGTAATTTCAAACAAAAATAAATAAAATTCATTAATGTTTAATGAAACGAGAGCAAGTGGAAATGTGTGAAAGTGCAAATGCCATAGTGCAAAAGAGGCAACGAATGGAACAAATAGTATGCGGACGCATTTACTAATTCAGGTGTACCTCAGAGAGTTCAGATAAATACTATAGATATAACTGAACTTGCGAAACGACACGAAATGGCGCCTTCTAACATTATTGTGTAAGCGAACAAACGTTGTAGTCATCAGCAGCCAGCAGCGTAGAGTTTTACACAAAGTGGGGAATGATTCCCTCGACAGGTGCCAATTACCTGCAGCGCCTCCATCTCCTTCCTGAGCGCCTGTAGCTCGTCCTTTAGTCGCCGCTCGTTCTCGCTCAGTCGACCCTCTTGGCTCCTCACCACGTCCCACAGGCTCTTCGTGTCCGCCTCCATCCCCTGCAGCCAAGGAAACAGGTTAATGCTCTGCTCCTATCCTTATTAACAAATTCAGAAACATTAATTCCCACAATTGAGAAAAACAAAAAAGTACACAGTTATAATGGCTCATGTTTCATTTAATCGACACAAAACAAAGCGCTTGTAGGTCCAAACCACTTAGAGGTTATGCACGTTGTTCTTGTCATATTTCTACGCATGCACATTTCATTGCAAAAATCCACGAGGAAGCGATGATAATTTATCAAACATCAAGTTATTTCCATGTTAATTAAATTATACTATGTGAATGCTGCATCCAGTAGCAGAAATCAGAAAACCGACAATGTTGCTCAACTTATTTATAAACCAATAACACGTTAACTGCCGGATGAAATTTTCAATATTCACTGACAGTGCCGTTAATGCCATTGGGTAGTGTTTCTGTTGTAAAATAACTTCATGTTATCAAATTTCAAATTTCGTTTTTATTATATCGATAAATCGAAATTATAGTGTGTCGGTCCCATGGGACCAACGCGGCGACAACAGGAAAACATTCATTCAGTGCTCCACCGGCGATTGAAAAGCAACAACAATTTCGCGAAAATGCATTCTTTACTTTGAGCTTTATATTTGACCTGCTTAGTTAGAAGCATTCTAAACAAATTGGTCTCTGAAAAAGAAGGCCAGCGAATAAAGTGAAGAAGGTTGTTACTTTTTGTGAAGGGTGTGAAGGTAAACCACATATGTGTATTCTTTGCTTCAATAAAGTTCACGTGGAGTGATCACAGTTTTTAAGTGTTGACTGAAACTTTTCAAAACTTTTCAAAAGTTTTGTGAAAACATTTGCAATGTAGTAGTGTAACTCAATTCGTTTACAAAAATATGAATATTATGTACTGTATGTGCTGTATCATATTTTTTCCTATGTTCCCAAAATATATGTCATTGTATGAATACATATTTAAATTGTATGCTAAAGATTATCTCGTAAGTTGGTGCATATTATAAAAAATATAAAATAATACAAAAATATAAAAAAATATTAAAAAAATAAAATGAAACATATATTTGACATAATTGGTGAAAATAGCGTAAAGGCAACAAATGCAAATATTGTCCCCATTCTTAAAGGGACACCTCGCCATAGAGTTACATAGGTGCAAATTGCCTCAGTGTTGATGTACCAATACCACTATCTAATTATATATACAAATATCACAAATAAATTATAAATAAATAAATATATTAAAATGCTGTATTTAAATAATGAGCGAAATCAGGTTACTTACCCATAAGACGTTCTAAGGAATATACATGCTTCATATCAAAAATAATAATATATACAAAAAAAAATTGGCTTTGCTGCTTATAAGTTGCCAAAAATGCATGTGCCGTTGGATTCTAGAGCGCCGTGCCAGGCCTTTCCAATGTGAAATATGCTTGCGCGAAGGACCGTTGGCCTGCTAGAGTGATTCGAATTAGACGTTACAACGTCAGTCCCATGGGACCAACGCGGTCTCATAAGAAATCTTGATGTCGGGCCCATGGGAACCGCACGGCAGTTAACGTGTTTAGTCCATTTAACCTTACAACTATTCTTACTGACAATCAGTTTCATGAAAACGACTGGCAGAAGTTAACCCTTTCCACTTCCATCCCTCGATTCCCTCCATACGTCTGTCATATCTCAAAACTAGTAGAGCTAGAAAGATAAGATTCTGCTAGATTGAGATCAGGGACGTCGGAACTTATTTTGGAGTGGGGGGCAGGTTTTCAAATCCATCAACTAGTTTTTACTATCTCTCCCCCACACTCATATATATATATATATATATATATATATATGAGTGTGGGGGAGAGATAGTATATGTATATATATATATATATATATATATATATAGTAATATATATATATATATTAAATATCTTATTATATTTTATTGTTATAATTATATATTTATTACATAAATAATAAATATTAGGTTATTGAATATATGAATATCCATAGTGACAAAGCCTCATAAGAGATAAGAGGAAACCCAGAGGCCTCTATTACGGATTATTTAGATCAGGGGTGCCCATCAACCCCAAGGCCAATGGGGCAATCATATCATGCGTCCCCTCAAATTATATTATTCGCGCACTCAAACCGTATACATAGTAGTAATCCACACAAAGTAAAGCTCAGGGCGATAATATAATACGGTTCCTCTTTCAAAGAACTCACCCTCTTCCCCCGTTTTCTTGGGGTAAATATAATTACATTACTAACCCATAACAATAATTATGTGGATTTTATCTTGAGTGCAAATTTAACTTGTTAAAGTAAAATTTTCCTGTGACAAGAAATTAGAAATGCGGATTCGATATATTTTTGTTCCAAATGATGCATCTGCTTTAAATTAAGCAGTAGATACCAACACTAAGTATTAAGTGATGTTATTAATGAATATCGAGAATATCGCTTATGTCTTGTAATGCACCTATAGTGTGAAACTTCACATTTACCTCAGTAAAGCGCCAAACAAACACAAATTCTTGCAACACATAAATGCGAACGAAGTGAGCAAGAAAATTTCCATCTCTTTGAATGTTTTCAAGAATATTAATTTCATGGGGAGTCAAAACTTTCTTAGGAGCCCGAGATAATTAGTCTTTTCCAGCTTCTCTTTTGGTATGTTCGGGGTCTAAATGACGCTAAATACAGTCTCCAAAATGTAATGTTCGAACTTTCTCTCCACTACAGAAATGCCTTGACAACCTAAGCTTTAACACTTTACCAAGAGCTTCCTATCTCCCACTTTAAATTTAATACTCAATCCTACCACCATGTTTTCCAAGCCAATTTTAGACTTACTGTTGATATTGAAGAGTGGATACGTCCCCTCCAAAAAATTAATTCTCAGTCTCCACACGAGAATTTCGCAACAGTCTAAGACAATAGTAATACACAAGAATTAGATACCCCCACAATTTAATGCTCAATCCCCTTCTAACTAAAATACCCGCCATAATATAATACCTAGAGTTGGATACTGTCCCTCCCAACGTTTAATTCAGAATCCCCTCCAGAACCCACGTGTAAAATAAGGCCTAATATTTTGGAGGTGGATATTTCTCCCACCTTCCTCCCTTCGATAATATCCTCAAACACTTTCTTTTCTTCATCTAATGGATTAAATATGGTGCATTTAAGGTGTAAAATATTTGCATATATTTTGGAAAAATATATAAATGTTGAATTTTATATTATTTGAAGGGAAAAATCCCCCCAAAATCTCGATGGTTCAGCCTGCGCCATAATCCCACCTGTGGGCACCTCTGATTTAGGTCTTACGATAATTACCGCAAATATCTATTCCTGCATGGCACCCGATCTTCGCAGGCAACGAGGCATTCATTCTTTTAATGATTAATAACATAGCTGAAAACGTGCTACTTTTAAAAGTGGGCGAAGTACACCTGCAATCGTATTGAGAAAATCCATGTTTCTGAAACTTTCTCTTCGATGTGTTGCAAAGAAAGTTCCCCGTGTTCTCATATCAGTTTTTAAATCGTAGTTTAATTTTAACAAAAACGTCGCATACTAAAAGAAGAATTACGTGAATGATAGAGTTAAAAAGAAATAACATAATGAGAGATTTATTTTATTTTACTTCACTTTTCTGCCATTTTTGTCTAATCGCGAAGGCAGACGATGAGATTGAGGCAATATGGTATATTTTATTATGTAGGCGCTATATTTTTCATAATTTAACATATACAATATTTCTGCTTCTAAAATGGTGTACAAAAACGATTTTATCAACTTTACTGATATTTTCAAATCTCAGACTTCTATTCAGAGACTTTTTGAGTCCCAAGGCCATTTTCACAAGTAAGCCTCTCGGTCCCGAGCCCATTTTGAGCAAAATGCAGAGTTTCAATTAAATGAGTGTAGATCGGAGACTAATTGCCCTAGAGAGATGAGTGATATACCGTTGTACGCGGAATGAACCAGAGATTCAGACTATATGAAATTTATGCAAATTCGGCGTATATATGGAGGGGGAAAGGAGGGAAATCCCCTGAAAATACTTTTTTTTAAAAATGGGGTTTCGCCCCCCCCCCGCCCCCCCGAAAAAAAGGATATGAAAAGTTCAAAATGCACATAGAAATTATCGCTGGCATGTAAGGAACACAAAAATATTAGCATTATTATCATATGACCAATGTAACTTGAGTTGTACATCCCAAAAAGGAATGGTCGGCACGCCACTGATTCAAGCTTCAAAATGCAGCGGTACCTTGAAATGACTTTAGCTCGGAGACTACTGGCCCTGGAGATATGAACTATATACCGTTGTACGCAGAATGAATCACAGATTCAGACGATATATAATTTATGCACCTTCGGCGTATATATGAAGGGGGAAAGGGGGGAAATCCCCTGAAAATACTTATTTCTTTAAAACAAATGGGGTTTCGCCCCCCGCCCCCCCCCCCCGAAAAAAGGATATGAAAAGCTCAAAATGCACATAGAAATTATCGCTGGCATGTAAGGAACACAAAAATATTTGCATCATTGTCGTATGACCAATGTAACTTGAGTTGTACCCCCTAAAGGAATGGTGGGCACGCCACTGATTCAAGCTTCAAAATGCAGCAGTACCTTGAAATGACTATAGCTCAGAAACTAAATGCCTTAGAGATATGAAAGATATACCGTTGTACGCAGAATGAATCACAGATTCAGACGATATATAATTTATACACATTCGGCGTACATATGGAGGGGGAAAGGGGGGAAATCCCCTCAAAAATACTTTTCTTAAAAAATGGCGTTTCCCCCCGCCCCCCCAAAATTCAAAATGCACGAAATGCAAAATTTATGCAAATTTGGCGTATATATGGAGGGGGAAGGGAGAAAACCCCCAAAAAATATTTTTAAAAATTGTTGAAATGTTTGAAATTTATATTTTCCCTTGAAAAGAGAAGTCCCTTTTCCCGCCTTTTCACCTCCATTTTCATGAAGAAAAAAAAAAGGTGCAAGAAACATTTCTGTTAAATACATGTGTTAGGAACAATATAATAGAAAAAAATCGAAATTCTAGCCAAAAATAGAAAAGTTATAACGTAAAAACTACGACCATGACACAGCGTCTCGATCGAGACGCTTGGGACCGTGAGGGTTACAGTTGGGTATCTCGTTCGAGACGCTTGGGATCCAAAAGGTTAAGAATTGAAACTATCAGTAATTTTAGAGCATTTGCTAGTCTATTGTTTTGCAACGAAGACTTTCAAATATAGTACATGGTTGGAGAGGGCCGAGGTATCAAATATGGGGCAAGTCGTCACGCTACGCCAACAGCTTTAAAATTAGATATTTTGATCTGTAATTGTCATAGCAGTTAGGTACCTGGTATTGCATTTGAATGAAATCAGTCTGAACTTTACATGTCCTTTCAGATCAATGGGCCTACTCAGATGTTTCAGATTTCGGAGAAGAGTCTGAGACTGAAGGTGAGAGGGGCGATCTACACTCGAGCACTCCGTTCGGTGGCCAGAAGGTGCTACTCCGGTAAGACAGCTGCAAAGTGAGTGGTGAACGGTCATTTTTTGACAAAGGGGCCTCAATTTGAAAGTAGACTACGTGGGTGAAACTCGACAAACAAAAACTTCACTCTTCACTAAAATACGTGCTCGTTTTGTAATTTAACTTGTAACGAACCTGAGCGTTTAAGGTTTTATATTTTTAGAAGTTAAGATTTTTAAAATGTTTGTTACTTCAAATAATGTGCAAGCTGTCAGACAACTATCGTTAGATTGATACAGTTTTGTTTGTAACTTGTATATATGTATGTTTATAAATACGTCATAATCTGTTCGTGTTGACGTCATTTTCTCATCTCAGCAGAGGAAGTGAATGTTTTTCACCTGACGTCAGACTCAGTTAGAAAACAGGTGAAGGTGAAAAATCAACAGAAACATGGTAACGGTTAATGGAATGCCCGAATAGTGTAATTGGTAACCATTTTCGTTTCATTCTGGCTATACTCGAAATAATAATTAAGTACAGAAACTTTCGTGTATTTACGTTTGCCTTATCCAACGTTAATTCTATATGCAAGTGTGTTTAGTGATTGTGATGTAATTTAATATGCTATAGAATTGTTCCTCTTCAGGCAGAAATGTGAGCAAATCTGTACCTTGCTTGTAAGTCCATATACGATAGGAAATATTATAAAACTGCGTTTAACTTCGAATACTGTGTTGTGTTTCTTTTCTACCCAGCAAGCCCTGATGATTTGCAAAGATTATCATGTTCCCGACTAAAGGAGTAGCGGACTAACTTTCTGACGACTGGTGTCCAACTGGAGTACGTTACAAACTAAATTACATTTAAAATTACTCACTCGTTTCCCGAGTTGTTGTGTGCCATTGGAGCTTCACGACTGATTTGTTCAAATCGACCTCTTCCCGGCGCCAACTACTTCGTAGTAAATTATCCTATGTAAGTGACGTACCTGATTTAAAGCGTAAAAAGGAAAGTAAAGTGCTGCCTGTGCTGTACACCACGCCATGAAGGTGTATAGGGGGTGTGGAGTTTCCTCCAGGTACACACTTTATAAGACGCTGGGTGGGCGCCAGAGCCGCTTGAACAGATGGAAAAAATCCCGGTTCTTCCCCGCCGGGGATCGAACCCGGGTCTCTCGCATGGTAGTCAGACGCCCTGACGACTTTTTATAATAATAATTATTATTATTATTTGCTTTTCCCACACATAATACTCATATCAATAAATCTCATTTTCATTCAGGACACACGAACACAAACATCCATGTCATGTGCTAACCACTCCGCCACGGAGGTCGACAAGGATTTCCAATAACGTACGACTGAGCTACCGCGACTTAACTTCCAAGCGTATCGACTGTAGAGGTGTAGTTTGTGTTTTTAAGCGATTCACAGCTCGAGCCTTCAACATACACACATATACCTTGTACCTAGGTTCAAAACATGCAGTATCTGAAGTTCTGTGGATATAACTATTGGCCATAGACAGGTATTTCTTCAAATTATAACTTAACGCCCATTTCCCTTTTGATATATACAGATTTATTCATACCATATTTACATAAATTAAATCTTGGCCGTTATTCGCAAAATCCACATTTCAGTGTGCTCTGTCCCCCATTCCGGAAGAGAGTGTGTAGACTCGTGTAGCCACTGGCTTCACGAGTAAAAAAAATATAACCCTTCAGTCAGTAGCGAAGCGTAGTCTTATGAAAGAGGCAACCCGGTGGCATTTTAACTGTTCACTCCCAATAAACCAGTACACACTGGTACTGGAACTGCAACGACATGTGATCGGGGCCTCCGAGATACTCATACTTATGTACGGGCCTCACACCAGCTTCCGTGACGTTACAAGATTAGTCAAGTATGGTCCATTTACAACATTTAACAAAGTGCATTGTAAGAGTATAATATATAGTTTTCTGAGTGAATAGTCCTCTCTTATTCGTTCAGAACGTTGCTTTCACCTGAAGAACGTTTCAAATGTTATATCACATTGGAAAATAAGTAAATAATATTGATAAAAGTAAAATCTAATCTTTACCGTTCTGCATAAAGTACCTTTATTTTTTAAATTATCAATGGAAAAAAGGCGATATAAATAAAATTTCGTCCTACATTTGGAACTTACTGTAAGTTCGTAAAGAATTATCGACGTTAATATGTAATTGCTATTCAATTGCTAAGGAATAAAAACTTACCGTCCAAGTTATGTATGCAAGATAATTTTGTAAAAGTTTACGTACAAATGGTTGAAGAAAGAACTTGTTACGTTCCTATTAAATGCAGACACAAACATACGTACTATATTTATTCGAAAAAGTACTTTGTTTGATGTACGAGTATATACAAACAATTTACTCTGACAAGACTTCTTTCATGTCTGATTACTTTTCTAGAAAATTGGAAACACTGACTCCCACGGTGTTCCACGGAAAGAGTTGAACACAATTGCTGTGCGTGTTGCATAGAGCTGACAGCTAAGGGGCTGTTGACTACTATACCCCGAAGATGTTCACTTCGCTGTGCGAACACTGATGCAAGCGGCAATACGTCTTAGATTCGGCATCAGAGTGCAGCATATACAAGGCATGTCTAGGGGGACTCTAAAAGGTATGTGCTGCATAGTTGCAAACTTTAGCTAGAATTCCCTGACGGATTTTAAGGGGAAAAGGGACAATTTCCCCTAGCTCCTTCTTTTATTACATCAAATATAGAGTGATTTTGGGGGGAAATTGTTGAAAATAAGTTCAACTGTTAATTTCATTTTTCAATTGAAGATGAAGTTACAAGGGAGAGGAGTAAATCTGCATTTAGTACAAAAACATTATTGTGAACACTCGTATGTGAACCGCACGCGACGCCACTGCTTGTAAGTTACATTTTTTAAATCATTGTTAGCATCAAAATCTTACATGGAAGCAAAGAGAGAAAATGTACAAATACTAATGCAACAAACGTACTAGCCTAACTATTTGCAATACCTAGAGGCTAAGAACACAAATCTTGAATGACCTAACAGTAATTCAAGTCTATGAAAAGGGATTTGCGATCACACGGAAAATGAAACTCATTGAGAATATTTTACAACTTGCAAACAACTTCCTTTAATTAAGAAGTCCAAAGCAAAAAGCAATAGGACACAATAAACCTCATTCTCTATCAGGAGATTACTGTTAAAAAAATATCGTATTCTAAAATCCTTATAATTATATCCCTCTTCGGTAAACAAGCTAGATAATGGTAAAAACCAAGAGACAAGTTACTTTTCAGGATAAGGCGTAAGTTTTAATATATATCAGCGTGTCTCATTCATCCCTAACAACGACAATATTTACTTCTAACTGTACTTGGAAGTAGTTGAAGAATACGATAAGCTCGGTCACTATTTAATATTCACAATTTATTTGCACGTATTCACAATTTATTTGCACGTACTTAATTTAGAATAAATTTGAATATCATTAGAATAATTTACATTTATGTATTTGCATGTTTATAACTTTTATGAATATATTATTATTTATTTTATGAAAAATATATATATAGAAGGTAATTAGAGGTACTAAACGTTATGCATATGGTTTTATATTCATTACTGCAAAGTATGTAATGTATCAAACGATAATATTAATGTTTATAATATTGAAAATAAGTTTTTATGGTTTATGAAACGCTATGAAGGGTGTTAATGGTACGAAAGAAGACGGTCCCGGTACTCGAACCCGCGATATGCAACGGTAATAAATGGTTTTATTGTACAATGTAATATAATCTTATTATGGTATGAAAGACGATGGTACGACATGCCAGACAGAAGACTGTGAAATCCGCGCAGGTAGACGAGAAAGGAATTTGGGGGATGTGCGATCTAGGTCAAATGACGTCAGAACGCCAGAACAAAGAAAGAACCCGATTGACCAATGAGAACCGGTTTTCCCAAGGTTAATTAGAACGCCAGAAAAGGTGAAAGGTATGCAACGCTGTAGGGCAAGGGGAGGGATTGAACCAGACAACAAAGGATGTCTGGGAATGCGTAGCAAGGGTCAATTTTTTTGAAACTGTGCGTCGCTTGCATGCTAGAACATGTTTCTGTCAAAGTAGGCCAAGGTTTTCTAGAACACTAGAACAAAGGATGATGGGAAGGAGTTCAAGGTAAACTAGAACGCAAGAACAGGAGAAAAGTATGCTACACTGTAACAGAGGACATGGGCGGAATTGAACCAGACAACAAAGGATGTCTGGGACTGCGCGATCTAGGTCAAATCTCTGAAGTTATGCTTCGCTTTCCAGAACCGGTTTCCGCCGCCAATTAATATTCAGCTCAGGCTTGCTTCCAGGGGACTGAATGCTGTAGCGCGGGGATTAGGCTAGAGCGCTTGCATGTCAGAAAAGGTTTCTGTCTAAGTAGGCCAAGGTTTTCTAGAACACTAGAACAAAGGATGATGGGAAGGAGTTCAAGGTAAACTAGAACGCAAGAACAGGAGAAAAGTATGCTACACTGTAACAGAGGACATGGGCGGAATTGAACCAGACAACAAAGGATGTCTGGGACTGCGCGATCTAGGTCAAATCTCTGAAGTTATGCTTCGCTTTCCAGAACCGGTTTCCGCCGCCAATTAATATTCAGCTCAGGCTTGCTTCCAGGGGACTGAATGCTGTAGCGCGGGGATTAGGCTAGAGCGCTTGCATGTCAGAACAGGTTTCTGTCTAAGTAGGCCAAGTTTGCCCAGAACACAAGAAAAAAGGATTTTGGGATACCCAATTAGATTGGAGCGAAAACTTTACTTTGAACAAGGAGAACGAAGCGTAAGGGTTTTTTATATGTACTAGGAAGAAGGGAGAGCTATCAGGGACTGGGCCTACAGT
Source organism: Lepisma saccharinum (assembly GCF_977018435.1). NCBI lineage: Eukaryota > Metazoa > Arthropoda > Insecta > Zygentoma > Lepismatidae > Lepisma > Lepisma saccharinum. Next base: position 20,694,346 of record NC_139231.1, on the reverse strand, counting down.
TTTCACTATTAGCTTTTATCACGGGGTATCGAACCTAGGACCCTTTGATTATTGATTTAGGTAGTAAATTTATGTTACTGTGTGCTATTTAACTTAATATTGATTTATTTTTTACCAAACTTTGACTTTATGTCATATATTTTCCCAGCTTATTCTTATTTTTTACTCAAATAACTCAATTTAAACGATTCTAGCAGGAGTTTTTATTATATTTTCAAAACACAAACTGTGTTCTTCAATTTTTAATTGTTTATTTTTCAAGTTTTGGACACACAAAGTGTATTTTGTCCATCTTTAAATTATTATTTTACCAAAATAAAGAAATTTTATCTATCCAGGAAACATTTTTTATTATATTTTAGGCTTACAAAGAATTTTTTTCAACTTTTAATTTATTATTTTACAAGTTTATGCTTATTTTTACCAACATAACACAATTCAATCTGTTCAGGAGAGACTTTTAGTTAATTTTCGACACACAAAATGTGTGGTCTCAACTTCTATCTGTTTATTTCACAAGTTTAGGTTTATTATTACTCAAATAACACAATTTCATCTGTTCAGGAAATACTTTTTATTACATTTTGGACACACACACACACACACACACACTCAGAAAAAGAGAGAGAGAGAGAGAGAGAGAGAGAGAGAGAGATTTTTTTTTTCAAGTTTACTCAAATAACACAATTTATATGTGTTTTGAATTAAATTTTGTATACACGAAGGGTGTTTCGTCAATAACACTATTTATACTATTCAGGCAACATTTTTATGAAATTTTGGACTCGCAAAGACATTTTTCAACTTTTAACTTATTATTTTACAACTTTATGTTAATTTTTTTTTACCAAAATAACACTATTTATACTATTCAGGCAACATTTTTTTATTAAATTTTGGACTAGCAGAGACATTTTTTCAATTTTTAACTTATTATTTTACAACTTTATGTAATTTTTTACCAAAATAACACTATTTATACTATTCAGGCAACATTTTTTTCTTAAATTTTGGACTCGCAAAGACATTTTTCAACTTTTAACTTATTATTTTACAATTTTATGTTAATTTTTTACCAAAATAACACTATTTATACTATTCAGGCCACATTTTTTTTATTAAATTTTGGACACACACAGAGAGAGAGAGAGAGAGAGAGGGAGAGAGGGAGGGAGAGAGAGAGAGATTTTTCCAAGTTTGCAGGATTATTCTCTAAGTTTACTCAAATAACACGTTCTAAATGTGTTTTGAATTAAATTTTGTACACACGAAGTGTGTTTCGTCAAGTTTTACCCTTTTATTTTTCAATTTTACGTTTATTTTAAAAGGTAAGACGTTTTAGTCTATTCAAGAAAGTTTTCAATTATATTTTGGATGCTAAAGTATGTTTTGTCAAGTTCTACTCTTTTATTTTACAAGTTTAGGCTTATTATTACTCAAATAACACAATTTTATCTAATCAGGCAACTTTTGTTTTGTTATATTTTTGACACACAAAGTGTCTTTTGTCAATTTTTAACTTATTATTTCTCAAGTTTATGTAATTTTTTTATTCAAATAACACAATTTTAACTATTCAGGTAACATCTTTTATTGCAATTTGGATTTACAAAGAGATTTTTAAATCTTTGTATTAAATTTTCTATTTATTGCGTTTTGTATCTCATATTCACTAATTTTTAACTTAGAGTTTTATTTTTTATTTTTTCTAAAAACTAAAGAAAAAAGCATTTTTAAGTAAAAGTTATTTTATAGTTTTCGGTTTTCAGATTTCCACTATGCTATTTTTGGTTCTGTATTTCTATATTAGGATATTACAAAGTTCTAAGGTGTGTATAATATTTCAAAGTATTTTCAGGGTGTATTTGTTAATGCATTTGGATGATAAGTATTACAATTTGGATGAACTAATGTTAAGAATATTTCAACCAATCAGAAAACGCGTCGGTTTTATTTCAACCAATTAGAAAACGCGTTGGTTTTATTTCAACCAATCAGAGAATGCTTCAGTTTTGCTTATGAGGTATAAAAACTGCGTAAAAGCAAGCAGAAGCTATTTGAGGAGTATTTGTGAAGCATTGTGTCAGAGAAGACATCAAGTTGTGATTATTGTCCGAGAGTTTCAGACAAAGAACTCAAAAGAAGCTATAATTAAGGTAAGTGATTTTTATTATGTAGGGTGTTTTAAATAATGCGTAAATCCTAATATTGAGACGAGGAAAAAGTCAATGCAAACCAAAAAAAATATGCGTAATGTGAACAAGTACTACAACTATTTTTTATTTTTCAGGTGCTTCTAATTTTGTATGTGTGACTGGAAGGAACTTTTAGTGAAAGATGGCGTTTTAAGCTTTACAAACATATCTAACCACACTGCGGGGAGTATCTTGCAAGAGATTTTACCTCTGGAATGTATATTTCCCCAATAGTTTTTTTTAAATAATATATAAATCCAGAAAACAAATAAACGAAGAAAAAGTAAATACCAAAATGAATATGCGTAATGTAAACAAGTACTACAACTATGTTTCTATTTTTCAGGTGCTTTTATTTGAGTATCTGTGAGTGGAAGCATCTGTTACTGAAAATGGCGTCAACGAAGTAACCGACAAGGGCATGAGTAACATGATTTCAGATGTTATCCATAAGGATTGTGTGCTGGAGATTTTGAAGAGGCAAGTATATTATATGCAGAGGTTGTTATCTAAATCTAGGCAACCATTTTTATGAGTGCGAGTGCGTATGCTTTAAAGATAAATTTCTGATTTCCGAATGTTTATCTATTTGCCAAGGGGAAGGCTGTTTGTATGAATGCCAGAATTGTGTTGAGTGGATGTGCGAGAGAATCCAGTGTTATTTGCAGGATCAGGACAATACAAGGAATATTTTTGATTTTTATGTTGTTAACCATGAAGATGTTGCTGATGCTTTGAATGCACAGGAGGAATCGACAGGATACAGAAACTTTTACAGTGTGTTGTGTGAAATTTCAAATGATGTTGAACTAGTAAAAACTTTTGTAGCGCCTATACGTGAAGCGGAGCTTACTTATGGTAGCACAGGATTTTTGGGAGAGTTGAATAAAGATAAACTGACCAATAACAGCGAAAATGGTGCAATACATTATTGATGTACAAGGATTTATTTATAACAGTAAATTTATATTGCGTGAGATTTGTGTGAGTTCTACAAATTTGGACACTGTGTATTATGCGCTTGTGAGTGTTCCCGATTATTTCAAAGAGAACAAAGAATCTCGCTGGATTAAAGACAATCTCCATGCATTAATGTATGATATTCCTTGTGGATGTGAAATATACTATGTCCGGAGGGCAGTTAGGAACTTGAACTGTCAAGGTGGTACATTTTTCTGCAAAGGAAAATCCCAAATTATCAAAGATTTGTTTAATATTGATAAAATTGTTGATTTAAAAACTGCAAACTGTAGATTCCTTAAGAATTTGTATATGTTTTAAGGCGGATTGTGCAAGTATCATTCTGATACTTCTCCCCCAGCTGAACAAGGTTGAGCATTCAGAAATGTTCAAAGACTTATGTTGGTACAATAATCAAAATATTAATGTGTAATGTATTTAATGCAAATAATAAAGTTTTGTGAAAAATAATGTTTTCTATGTTGTTATTTAGTTTTAAAGCCTTTATTCAAGGTGTTTTCAAGTATTACAGGTTTCTTTGAGTGATTGGCTTAATACCAGGAGTTATACGAGCCTTATTTTTACTACAAGCACTATATGTCAATGAGGACTAAAATCCACTGATTGAAGCTTAAAGCTTAGGTTTACCATGTATATTGATTAATCACAGAACAACGCGAACCTTACGGATGATTGTAGGAAGCGTAGGCCCACACGTCAGAGCCTTATTAGCCTGCAAAAAAGCATTTATATGGGGAAAATATTGTTGACTTGTGACTGTTTAGCAATAATATTTAAAAAGTTTAAATCATTTTTATTACATATATATTTTGGATTAAAAAAACACTCAAGTTAAGTTTTTTAAGTTTATTTTTATTTAATATACAAATATAGAATATATTAGATTTACATATATGAAAAGTATTCTACCAAAGAGCAAAAGTCACATAGGGATTACGATTTAGCCGCTGCTGAAATTCTTCCATGAGGGATTTGTAGTAAGAGAGAAATTTTCGCCACTGCTTAAAGTTGAGAGTGACTCCACCAGAGATGTTGGTGATTTCCACTTTTATGTTTTCTCCACTGCCCTCGAAGGTGAAGTAAAGTTCTCCTATAATCTTTATAGATCTGAATCTGTCTTCTCGTGTGTGGAATCTGTTCTTGTAACAAAACAGATCAAACAGAAAGAAGGCAAAATCCACTAAACGTAGGTGATTGCATGAAAATAACTAGGTCAAGGGAGTGACCAACAGTGAGCTGAGGTTATACTGTATATAGAGGGTCGCTCTTCATAATTCTTACCTTCGCTGGATCGGCGAAGAAACGCACTTGTGGGCGGTATAACCTGAACGGGCTCCACCAAGGCATCGGAGACTCGAAGCAGATGGCTTGGCGGATGAACCCAAGTAGGGTCATAGGCGCTAGGACCAATTTGGTTACTGCTCCTTACATGAGGAACCAATTTGACCAACTCCCAAAATTAACTTACATTGCTTATAACTAATTAAATTTGAAGAAAAATTATAATCTCTTAGACTGTAAACATATTTTATATTTAGGCTGCACAAGATCCGATGACAAAATTAAAAAATGGTAACCGCCCAGACAGGATCTCGAACCCTGGACAGAGAGGTTAAAAGCCTAATGCTATACCAACTAAGCTATCTGGGCACAAAGTATTATTTTTTGAAAAGTTAGTTATGTTAAGAAATATCATTGAAGAATTTTGTGGTCTGGATCGACAGAGAAGGAGACAACATTTCCAAAATTTTACAGACTGGATCTATTTTTACCACTATAGAGGATTTAACTATATGTAATTTGAAACGCTAGAGTACTGTTAGCTTTCAAAATTGAGGTTATACTCTACTGTTTTTAAATATTTTGTGTTTAACGAGCATAACAAGTTACACTTATATCCATTTCAGGACAAATATTGCTAAAACTCTCAAATTTACTGTCAACTCATCAACTACTAGCAAAGTTTTAGTATCATTTGTCCGTAACTAGATATAGTTGTTTTTTTTATTTAGTTTATTTTACTTCGCGTTTTGTGCCTCTTGGCTAATTTGCGAAGATGGGGATGAGTGATGAAATGATGAAATTGATGAAAGGACATTCACAAACAACCAAGCCCGACCGGGATTCGAACCCGGGACCCTTGGCGTCGCAGCGCGATGTTCTAACCGCTCGGCCACAGGGTCGGGCAACTAGATATAGTGTAACGTGGACAAAATACACTTTGTGTGTCCAAAACTTGAAAAATAAACAATTAAAAATTGAAGAACACAGTTTTTGTGTTGAAAATATAATAAAAACTCTTGCTAGAATCGTTTAAATTGAGTTATTTGAGTAAAAAATAAGAATAAGCTGGGAAAATGTTTGACATAAAGTCAAAGTTTGGTAAAAAATAAATCAATATTAAGTTAAATAGCACACAGTAACATAAATTTACTACCTAAATCAATAATCAAAGGGTTCTAGGTTCGATACCCCGTGATAAAAGCTAATAGTGAAAACTGTAGGCCCAGTCCCTGATAGCTCTCCCTTCTTCCTAGTACATATAAGAAACCCTTTCGTTTCGTTCTCCTTGTTCAAAATAAAGTTCTCGCTCCAATCTAATTGGGTATCCCAAAATCCTTTTTTCTTGTGTTCTGGGCAAACTTGGCCTACTTAGACAGAAACCTGTTCTGACATGCAAGCGCTCTAGCCTAATCCCCGCGCTACAGCATTCAGTCCCCTGGAGGCAAGCCTGAGCTGAATATTAATTGGCGGCGGAAACCGGTTCTGGAAAGCGAAGCATAGCTTCAGAGATTTGACCTAGATCGCGCAGTCCCAGACATCCTTTGTTGTCTGGTTCAATTCCGCCCTTGTCCTCTGTTACAGTGTAGCATACTTTTCTCCTGTTCTTGCGTTCTAGTTTACCTTGAACTCCTTCCCATCATCCTTTGTTCTAGTGTTCAAGAAAACCTTGGCCTACTTAGACAGAAACCTGTTCTGACATGCAAGCGCTCTAGCCTAATCCCCGCGCTACAGCATTCAGTCCCCTGGAGGCAAACCTGAGCTGAATATTAATTGGCGGCGGAAACCGGTTCTGGAAAGCGAAGCATAGCTTCAGAGATTTGACCTAGATCGCGCAGTCCCAGACATCCTTTGTTGTCTGGTTCAATTCCGCCCTTGTCCTCTGTTACAGTGTAGCATACTTTTCTCCTGTTCTTGCGTTCTAGTTTACCTTGAACTCCTTCCCACCATCCTTTGTTCTAGTGTTCTAGAAAACCTTGGCCTACTTTGACAGAAACATGTTCTAGCATGCAAGCGACGCACAGTTTCAAAAAAATTGACCCTTGCTGCGCATTCCCAGACATCCTTTGTTGTCTGGTTCAATCCCTCCCCTGCCCTACAGCGTTGCATACCTTTCACCTGTTCTTGCGTTCTAATTAACCTTGGGAAAACCGGTTCTGATTGGTCAATCGGGTTCTTTCTTTGTTCTGGCGTTCTGACGTCATTTGACCTAGATCGCACATCCCCCAAATTCCTTTCTCGTCTACCTGCGCGGATTTCACAGTCTTCTGTCTGGCATGTCGTACCATCGTCTTTCATACCATAATAAGATTATATTACATTGTACACTAAAACCATTTATTACCGTTGCATATCGCGGGTTCGAGTACCGGGACCGTCTTCTTTCGTACCATTAACACCCTTCATAGCGTTTCATAAACCATAAAAACTTATTTTCAATATTATAAACATTAATATTATCGTTTGATACATTACATACTTTGCAGTAATGAATATAAAACCATATGCATAGCGTTTAGTACCTCTAATTACCTTCTATATATATATTTTTCATAAAATAAATAATAATATATTCATAAAAGTTATAAACATGCAAATACATAAATGTAAATTATTCTAATGATATGCAAATTTATTCTAAATTATCCAAATGAGTTCTAAGTACGTGCAAATAGATTGTGAATATTAAATAGCGACCGAGCTTATCGTATTCTTCAACTACTCTTGGGCATGTACTGGAATCCTGTCATGCAGTATTCGCTGACATGTAAGTTGATAATTATATTTTCCCCTTGTACTTGTGATATTTAGACTAGGTTGAGATAATATCTGGCTCTCCTACTTTTCCACAGAGCATAAATGTAAATAAAGCAAATGTGTTACATGAAATCACAATGTACTAATCGTTATTCTTTAGGATAGTAAATTTTCACATTAGCAACTTCTCTACAACTTGTCTATATTTTCAAAAACCTTAAACGTTGGTGACACAAGTGCACGTTTTTATCTAGTTCGCTAACTACATCGCAATAATCAAAGCGATATTTACCGTTTTTGACAGAAATAATCGACAAAGGTAAAATATAACATCGATTACTGAGTGAAAAGGTACAAAATTATCCATGTTGTATTTGTGAAATAGGCTAATAAAATTGAACAAAGTAGTAAAATTCTATTGATATATATTATATTTCTTTCACCTCATGTATATCATGAAGCACATAATTCTTGTAAATTGGGACATAGCATGAAGAAGTAAGTGAATATCCTCCACTGTGACTAGAAAGTAAAACGTGTTAAAGACGTGACTCTTGCACTTTGAACTGCACAATTTCAGGCAACTTATGAAGAATAATACGGACATATAAATAACAATTAATATTTTATTCGTGTTAAATAAAGGAATATTATAGTTACAAGGTAGGCATCTATGTAATTAATATTACCATTCAGCTCTGTTCACAAAATCTTAAATGTCGTATACTTCGCACTGACTGAACACAGACTTTTCTACTAACATATAATTAAATGTTTACTACATACAAAAGCATAAATTTACTTGTAACTGATCAGGAGACAACTATGTTTAGTTTGCAATAACAATTATTGTTCTTACTCTGAAATGAATAGTTTTACAGGAACTCTTTATCGTACAAATCGCTCATTCAAATACATGTATTTCGCCAAAACACACGACTAATCTTTTGACATCATCAGTCCTTTGACGTCATCAGGTTGCTGCCCGTATACGGAGTATACACGAAGTATACTCATCTCGGAGGCCCCGATGTTATGCACAACTCACACTACCACTGGTTTGAGAACTAATAACTGTTCTACACACGTCTTGTTACAAAAATGAGAGTACCCAATCTTTACTAATATGAGGATGCTGAATACGGAAGTGTTTAAAGTGGAAGAAACAGAGTTATGCTTTCCCCCAGTTAAGAGAATTATCCTAAAGCATCACCAGCATTAAGTTAATTTGCATCTGTCTTTCACGGCATCTCTCATCTATGTTTTCACGCTTTAATTTCAAAATTTGGATTGTATTAATTCTTTCCAAGTGCACCCTGGCCTCCTTTTGCAGGCGCTCTTAATATATTTATTAAGTTATGCCCACATTGATTATGATTAATTGTTATGTAACATAAATTATGCTATCTTGAAAATAAGAGCCAACGCATTGCTTATGGGTAACATGAATTATGCCGTAACTCAAATTAAGAGCCAATCTTAGAAAATAAAGTTCGTATACCGGTATTCGCGTTCAGGAGGTCAATTTCAGTAAGAAAGAGCTACTTTCCTTTCTGTAACAGAAAAAAGTGAAAATTTGTAGAACAGTGTAACTTGCAAACGTGTTAAACAGCGACAATTGGACCACAAACACTCCTCCTTAAGCAGTATTATTGCCTCTCTGTGATTGCTGACAGTCGGCTGCATTTGTTGCTGTACATTTACATACGATGCCGGCTTCCGCAACAAGAATAAGAAGTACATATATTGCAACAAGACGATAAGCCGCGCGGCTTTTTCTTTTGTTATGAACTTGTGACCCCTCAAAACATCCCAATTTTAACAAAAAAAAATGCATTACATTAAGCAGCAAAAATAACAGCTTTCATCATACAATTCCTACAAGAAGACGTGCCGGTGCCGGAGCCGAGGATTGAAATGCTCATGCATCCACATAATTTATTTATTTTGAGCAATTCTAAAGTGATGAAATATGAACAATAGTACTGGAGGCATTATAGAATTTAACGTTCACTAACCAAACACATGCACTTTCACTTACACACACGCAATACACGCACACAATGTCAAACCAGTCAAATACTTAAAATAAAAATTTGGTGTTTACAATCCAACAAAATTCACCGTCATTTTGCCTTTCTCCTTCCGTAACAGAAATAGTGCTTGATATTTACATTTGGCAACACTAGTCACTAGCTAGCCAATGAACATGCACTACATAAAAGAAGCAACCACTACGCCATGCTATATTGCCACATTACCGTCCCTGCCGAACGGTGTGAACCGCGAGCTGGAGCGCTGTTCAAGTGTTTTCAATGAAGTTTGCGCGAGTGTGTCCAGGAATGGAATGACAATATGGCTTGGTTTGGTTTGGTTTGATTTGATTTGCTTTATTTTACTTCGCTTTTTGTGCCACTTTTGGCTAATTTGCGAAGATGGGTATGAGTGATGATGTGATGAAATTGATGAGTAGACACTCACAAACATCCATGCCCAGGCCAGGATTCGAACCCGGGACTCCTGGCGTTGTAGCGCGATGTACTAACCACCCCGCCACGGGGCCGGCGACAATATGGCAACAATGGCGAAGGTTGGCGAGCAGGGTAGAACACGTGATACTAAGAGAGAGGGAGACGAAACGAAAATTGGTATCTGCGAAACGATAGAGATATCTGCGTCGGGCTCTACAATGGCATGCCGAAAAGGGAGGGGGGTTCAAGGTATATAGCCTCATTGCCACCTTCGATTGATTTGACAAAATATCATAATGAAGTGGAGGTACTAAAAAGAAACAATATGATCCGAAAACGTCACATTTACTTTCAAAGTTCCAGGTAACGTTATTCATATGGTAGTAAAGGTCTTGCGTATGCGAACTTTCCGCATACGACTAAAGGTGTACGGAATTTCTTATTTATTTATTAGTACCCATTTTAAACTGTAGGTCCAGTCCCGATTAGCCTTGTTGTGCATAAAGTGGACTTAAACACGAACTCAACAACAATAATAAAACTTAAAACATGTTCTTCTGTTCACAATGTGCACAATGTATACGATTTACTTGTCTGCTGTGTACAAATATCAATAGATAGTTCTATTTCAGATAGCTTTATTTTCACCCCAAGTTCTATTCAAAAGCCGTAAATTTATTGAATGTAGTTGTAAAATTTGAGAAACAGCTCACTTGAATTACTGTGTAAATTATTTGGCAGTTGCAAACACTGGTAGTGGTCAACACTTCTGATGTAATTTGAGCTGGACCGAGCTGGACACAGGGTGTAGACCAAGGTCCGTTGAATCTTCCCCCTCCCTGGGGAAACTCTTCACGGGGGTGCACATTCAACTTCCTGGAAACATAAACGCTCGCCCTTTGCCATCTCGCCTTGACTCCCAATGTCACTTTTTTACGCGTTTTACATTTCACGAAATCTAAAGTAATTTGTAATATAATATGATATACAGGGTGTCATTTTAATGGCGCCCACGAACCACGGAAACGTATAGAGGACATGAAAATAAACAACTTTTCTCAGTAACATTTTTCTCGTTGGTGCATCATTTCGGCGCTACAGTCGTTCAAAAAAGCCAGTTTTGTTGCCTGAATGCTGGCAACCACACACAACTTTGCAACTTGTGACATAGATACAATCAGCCACATCATGTACCGTAAAACAAAACGAGAAGACACGTTCTGTAACCTAACAGGAAGTAAACAAACGATACGAAAAATGGTAGAAAGAAAATGGAATTCAAGTGGAAGTGGTCATTACGAATTTTGTCTCAGCTTACATGTCAAATACTTGCAAATCTCGTTGCCAAGGTGGCATCCACAATTTAGTCTATTAACTAGTTGTCTGTGACACACTGAAGAGATGACAAAATAGAAATGAAAGAACTCAAAATTCCAAAGGTAAGAAACACATAATATAATGTATATTTAGAGCATCATGTGGCAAGGGGAAAAAATGGTTGAAAATACTGGGATATAAGTAGTAATAAAGCAAGCTCTCGACGACTGTGTTTATCTACGCACCGGATACACATGTAATAGTTTGCAACTGTGAACAGGGCAGTATATTCGCTACTGATTCATCTTTAGATTGTTACTGTGGTTGTACAGTGGGATCCATGAGTATTACCGTGCAAATTGTCCATGACTATATTAATTAATATTTCGGTCAACCTAACATGCGGGTCTTTGATTTAATCAATTGATTTTTACATACAAAAGTTCATACAAAAGCTTTTACGAGTTTAACTGTAGCTGACAAATATTCCAAATAATATTTTTCAAACATATGCAATGTTTAAATTTTTCCGCCAGGAAGTTTCTAACTCCTTTCAACCCGTTATTTGTGCTATGGTAGGAATTTTTGTGGTGACCATAGTGATTTCCTGAATAAATTTTTTTGTGTAAATATTCAATATTCTACTTTTTTTCTTCTAACTATATTCGTCGGGAGGGTAAATGTCAAAATTTAACTTCATAAAAGAAATAAATATACCTTAATTCTCTATGATAAAAATACTACAAGAGGTTTACAGCGTTAAGATGATCGCCTCCAGATGATGACGTCTTGACTGAGCGCTCCTCAAGGTGGTCTTGGCCAGAGCAATGCAAAGCAAAGAAAGCACTTAATCATTGAGAGAAATAATGAATTTCAAGGCTGCAAATTTTTGCAAATGTCAGAGTTTGAGCTCTCAAATAGTAATTCTTATGTGACGAATAGTATCATGTTGTAAGCCAGTGGGGATGTGAGGTGCTTTGCGTATTGTTGCTTTTCCAAATCACTTTCGTTGTTACCATTCTTGATATAGGCAGCATCTTACAATATGTTCTTAATTAGCTTGGGTTTTTGTTTGAAGTCTATTTTATGCACAGATAGGCTAATCGGAACTAGGCCTACAGTATAAAGTGAGATCCAAACCTTTATATGTTTCCACCGGGTATGGAACCCAGGGCCCGCCCCTTGATTGTAATGCTTGACGTTATCACTACGTCAAGGCCCTCCGTAATAGGTTTCATCTGCATGGATTAACATAAATTCATTTTAAACATATTTCGGACAATAAATAGATTTCACTTTCACCACAGACTGGAAATTAGTTTTTTACGAAAATACGAGGAATACCTATCGCTCTTCTCTTGTTACTATTCATTAGAAAATAAGAATAATTTAATTTCACTCTCACGGTCTATCGTTGCTATTGATTGACGAAACAACAATGCTTCAAACTCAGAAGCCAATACTGAAGATTATATTCTTAATATTTCACGCAATTGTTCTACCACTCTCCGTTAATTGCGATGATAAAGAATAAATATGTAAGGTGAAGGTGTGATGAAGACCAGATTCTAAACCCAGCTATTCGACTTTAAAGCGCGTTACGCTAACCAATTTGCCACGGGGTTGGCTTTTTTGTGTATGGCAGTTCATCAAATCAATATATTCGTCATTCAAATTCCAGAGGTAGCAAAGCAACGTAAAATAGCGAAAACAGAAAACGAGAACATATCCACGTCTAGGGTTCGATCCCCGGCCGGTTCAAATCCGGGAACTTTTCTAACGTTGGAAGCGGCTCCGGCGCCCACCCAGCGTCGAATGACATGGGTACCTGGGGGAAACCCTGGGGGGTAAAGGCGGTCAGGTGCGTGATGCTGATCACATCAACCCCACTCACGACCGGATCAAGAAAGTGTGGGGCGTTACCCCCACACCCCCTATACGCCTTCATGGCGTAGTGCTAAGCACAGGGGAACACTTTACCTTTTACACCCAGCAAATCCACACACAAACCGCTTCTGGCATTCGTTTTGCAGAATGGCCTTGAGGATTAAAGATCGCCCACTTCCTGGTTCAGCTCGAGACAATTCAGGTGCCTTATCAAAGCCAGTGGCGAAGCGTGCTGTCTCTGGAAGGGTAGGCACAGGACGGAGCAGGGATTGGGGGGAGGGGAAGATGTGATTTTTTTTAACAGTAATATGTTAAAATATAGCTCATAGAAAATAAAAGATAACATATTGCCTGAATCTCGTCTACTACTGTTCGAAAAAGTCGGGATAGTGATTGTAAAGGATAATGTAGTGATTAACGCTCTCGCCTTATAATCAAGAAGTAGAAGGTTCGATTCCCCCTGGAGGCATTGGTTCAGATTCTACTTTAATCTAGTCTCGATTAGATATCTGAGAATAAAGGCGCTTCTGTCTCTAAGGTCAGAAAACAGTGATAATGGGACTCGATGTTCTGACCTCGCGTCACCCAATGAAAAAGCCGTTCTGTCAGGCCCTAGCCATCTTACATTTGTTAGATTAAAGCTGCTCGTAAAAATCAATTAATCTCTAATAACTTGCTTGCATTAATAGCACTAATTTTTCTTTCATGCGGCGATCATCTGCACTAATTGAGCAGTAAAACTTGGCGTGGGAGTTGAACCCTTTGGGTGTTGTGGGTGAGGCTAGCTTCACGGGCGGCACAGATCAAAGGAAGAACGTAACGAAATGCAATATGGTAGTAAATAACGGTACATAGGAACGTAATTGAATGCAATCTATGCCCAGGTGGGGATTCGAACCTGAGGCCCTTGTCGTAGCACGCTGTTATAACCAATCCACTGCGGAGGTCAGCATTAAAAATAAATAAACGCTAAGTGACAATCAAGTGAACCAACCATTTCTGTAATGAGAGAAACATTGAAGTAGCAAATAATAATAATCTCTAATAACTTGCTTGTATTAATAGCACTAATTTTTCTTTCATGCGGATTGATCAGCACTAATTTAGCACTAAATCTTAGCACATGTTTCATAATTTGTGCTGTTGTGGGTGGGGCCACCGTGAAGTTAGTGTCCCTTCGTCAATGTCATCATATTATCGCTCATTCTCATCTTCCCAATTAACCAAAAATGGCAGTGGTTTACATTTTGTTACATTCCTATGTAACGTTAATTAACCATATTACCTTTCACTTCACTCCGTTACGGAGAAAGCAGAAAGCCAAGTAAACTCAATTCTGGTTCAGCAGGGAATATTAGCAAGCATAAATGGATCTGGACCGTAAAGAACCTTTTTATGTTCAAGGTATTTCAATTCGTTCCAGGAATCTTTTCTCCGGATCAATTGAAATACGGCGCAGGGACCTTCTTTCTGGATCAATTTAAATACGGTCTAAGTTTCAAATTGAAATGAAACAATACGCAACTTGGACCGAATTTAAACTGTGCGATAAAAAAGGTTCCGGTCTTGTTGCGTAACCCAATAGAAGAACCCATTAGAATTTATGGGTTCGTGGACGTAACAACCCTGATTTGAAAACTACATTTTTGGCTCGAAATTGAATAAAGCTTCCAACTAGTGTAGAAATGAGTAGCTACAGGCGTGCGAACGGGGTGCAGGGGGCAAATGCCTCCCCCTAATCATAGACGTCTGCAGATATTTTCGACAGAGGGACAAGCAAGGTATTTTTCCATGGTGCATATTACCCCGATAAAAGTGTTGCCCCCTCAAGAAACACCACTTGAATTCGAAATTATCGCATTCCTGCATCCCCATTATAATAATTAATGTTAACTACTATGACTGGAATCAAATTATGTGTGAAATATATACTTTTAGCTGACATTCGTTTTTTAAAGGGGAGATGGGGCCTTCCTCGCTCCCCTTCTTGATTTCCATTCCCCTATAATATTATACTTTAATCCAGAAATTTAAGGTAGAAGAATCTTATCGCCGGTATTAAACGATATTTTGCTCTTGAAGAAAATGAAGTATTTTCAAGACGATGAAACTTCACAAAGCAACTACGGCGGAAGAAGGTGCAGTGGCGCGACCACAGCGGGCAGGGGAGATTGCCCCTCAACTTTGGACGGAAATCAATTCTAGGGGGTAAGCGGGGCAAACATTGAACTATAGACAGAAAGGGTGCAGCATCTAAGAGTAGCAGGACAAAAGGATACTCAAGATGGATTTAGTTTTCACGTCTTTCATGCACTATTTCTTCCAGACGACCAAGAGCACCTGCAAGGGGACACAGAGGGGCAATTGCCCCTCTCTATTTCTATCTTCATACAAATAGAAATAAGTTATATAAACTTGGACAGTTGCCGCTGCTTACGGTGTACGTTTATCCCGTGTCAGGTAATAAATAGATTTACTATTAATTTTTGAAACCGCACTGTTCATTTATAAACACACTGTATATGAGTAATTTTGATTTCGAGTCAATTAAAGCATTTTGCGTTGTTGCGAGATTATCTATTTGGATAAAATTTGGACATAATGAATCTAAGTAGAGAAAATGCAACTTGTATATAAAAATTGCCATGTCCAACTAGATCTCCAAAAGTAGTGTTTAGCACGTCACATTTCAAGTAGAGTCCATGATTGTATCTAGTATATGAACGAGATGTGTCCCTCATCTCAAACAATACGTGGCTTGTCCCCACCGAACGAAAGCAGGTATTAGGCATGAACAGAACAAAAAATACTCCTGAGAAATTACAAATGTTATAAGCCAGTTCGTGACCGGGAGTTATTGACGGTCTTCCCCCCAATTTAGGTCCCGGGTTCGAGTGCTGGTCTGTAAATGAAGATTAAAATTGGTAAACGCTGTAAGTGCCACAATAATTCAAACAGCGTTTTCCACGTTAAACTGTGAAATGTGCCATGCTTTAATGTGGCAAACGTGAAATGTGGCTGGTAGCCCTCAAAGTAGTTCAAAGGGCGTGTAAAGAAGTCACTATTGTGCACGTTCTTACGGGCTGATGTGCAGGACGATGCAATTTCCAAACACTTTCGCTTTTGGCACTTACAACGTTTACCACTTTTAGTCCTCAAATATCTTTTTTAGGTGTCTCTTCATCAATTTAATCTAATGATCATCCATCTTCATAGTTTCGATTAATTATATAAGTGACATAAAAGCAAAGCAAAATAAGAACAAATAAAAATAATTGCAAAATGACTACAATGTCAGAACTACATTTGAAAAATAAAATGCGAGTAGAAGATTGATTTTCAAACAGTCATTTGTGTAGAATTGTGTAGACAGACAGCATGCTCTCGAAAGTTGCCAATGCACGTGTAGCAAGGCCTTCGATACTGGGGTTGTACTTTTCAGGAAAGTTTGGTCGACGCTCATCAAGCGTCTTATCAAGAATTCCTCAGTGTTCGCAGCATTGCCAACTTATTTTCCGTCGGGAAAATCTTTTCCCTCCTATTTAATCTGCGGTTGGCTGTAGTACAATACAGCATATTAATCAAGATACAACAACTGAATTACGGCGAAGTAGGTTAGAAAAACTGCGTGCTCAAGAACAGCTTCGATAAGGCACCTGAATTGCCTCGAGCTGAATCAGGATTTGGGCGATCTTTATTCCCCAAGGCCATTCCGCAAAACTAATGCCACAAGAAGTTTTCTGTGTGGATTTGTGAGCATGAAATTGTAGGTTGATGATAGTACTACAAGACGTCAATCGGATTTTTTTCTGTTTCGTAATATTATATAGCATATTAATAAATGGTTTGAATAATCAATTAATCATTTGATGAGCAGACAAACACGCAGAAGCCGATATACACTGCGAAATACACTGCGAAGTGAAATATCGGATTAGATTGGTTGAGTGATTGATTCGTTTTATTTTACTTCGCGTAATGTAGGATTAGAACCTGGACTAGAAAATATGGATGGGTCATTGTCTTTATACCACTTCCATCACCTATCACATCCTTTATCATCGCGATTAACCGAATGTGGTAGACGCGAAATAAAAATAGAACCTTTGCATGGACGTCCGAAAGAGAGGCAAGGGGGAGGGGGCACGACCCGCCTGGAAAATGAAAGTCAACCAAAAATTATGAATATCACACATAATTTCATCTCAGCTAAGTAGATGGTGAATGAGACAAGGCCTGTAGCTCTTTAATATTCATAATTTATTTGAATATAATTAAGAACTCATTTGCATAATTTGAATAAATTTGCATATCATTAGAATAATTTACATTTATGTATTTGCATATTTATAACTTTTATGAATATATAATTATTTATTTTATTAAAAATATGTATATAGAAGAAAATTAGTGGTACTAAATGTTATGCATATGATTTTATGTTTATTACTGCAAAGTATGTAATGTATAAATTTTCAAGCCCTCTCTCCTGTATAAATAGGCTCTAGAATTCACTAAGCCTCAATAATATTGGGTACCTGAAATAAAAAGCAGATGGAGAGTGGTGCTGATCGCATCATCTCCAAAATATATAGAGCCCTACTGCATATATTTAGAAAACTTTTACCTAATATAAAAGTAACAAAATACTCAGCAAACTCTAAAATAAACAAACTTTCCTACGTAGCAGGAAATAAATAAATACATATAGAAATACAAAACTAAAAATAGCATAGTAAAAATCTGAAAACCGTAAACTATAAAATAACTTTTATCCAAAACTACTTTTTCTTTAGAGTTTTTGAAAAGATTTAAATAAATACTAAACTCTAAGTTAAAAATTAGTGAATGTCGGATACAAAACAAAATAATACTAACCCTGCAAAAAATCAGTAAAAAGTTAAAAACATCTCTTTGTGCATCCAAAATATAATATAAAATCTTTCCTGAATAAATTAAATTGTGTTATTTGAGTAATAATAAGCCTAAAGTTGAAAAAAACAGACAAAACTCGCCAAAACATACTTTGTGTGTCGAACAAATCTTGCCTAAATGTGTTATTTGAGTAAAAATAGGTATAAACTTGTAAAATAATAAGTTAAAAGTTGTTAAAATATCTTTGCCAGACCAAATTGCAATAAAAAAATGTTGCCTGACTTGTTAAAATTGTGTTATTTGAGTAAATATTAGGATAAACTTGTGAAATAAACAGATAAAAATTGAAAACTCACACTTTGTGTGTCGAAAATGTAACTAAAAGTCTTTCCTGAACAGATGGAATTGTGTTATTTGAGTAAAAATACATAAAAAGTTGAAAAACATTTGACATAAAGTCAAAGCTTGGTAAAAAAATAAACTCAATATTATGTTAAAACACGCAGTAACATAAATTTACTAGCTAAATCAATAATCAATGGGTCCAAGGTTCGTTACACCGTCATAAAAGCAAATAGTGAAAACTTTAGGTCCCAGATGGCTTTCCCTTCTTCCTAGTACAGATAAGAAACACTTACGCTTCCTTCTTCTTGTTCAAAGTAAAGTTCTTGCTCCAATCTAATTGGGTATCCCAAAATTCTATTTTCTTGTGTTCTCAGTAACCTTGGGCTACTTTGACAGAAACCTGTCCTAACATGCTAGCGTTCTACCTTAAAACCCGAGCTACAGCATTCCGTGCCCTGGGGGCAATCCTGAGCGGAATATTAATTGGCAGCGGAAACCGTTTCTGGAAAGCGACGCATAGCTTCAGAGTTTGGCCTTGAGCAGGCATTCTCAGACATCCTTTGTTGTCTGGTTCAATCCCTCCCCTGCCCTAAGGCGTTGCATACCTTTCTCCTATTCTTGCGTTCTAGTTGACCTTGGAAAAACCGGTTCTCATTCCTCTATCGGGTTCTTTCTTTGTTCTGACGTCATTTGACCTTGACCGCAAATCCCTCAAATTCCTATCTCGTCTACCTGCGCGGAGTTCACCGTCTTTTGTCTGGCATGTCGTACCATCGTCTTTCATACCATAATAAGTACACTAAAACCATTTATTACAGTTGCATATCACGGGTTCGAGTACCGGGACCGTCTTCTTTCGTACCATTAACACCCTTCATAGCGTTTCATAAACCATAAAAACTTATTTTCAATATTATAAACATTAATATTATCGTTTGATACATTACATACTTTGCAGTAATAAACATAAAATCATATGCATAACATTTAGTACCACTAATTATCTTCTATATAACATATTTTTAATAAAATAAATAATTATATGTTCATAAAAGTTATAAATATGCAAATACATAAATGTAAATTATTCTAATGATATGCAAATTTATTCAAATTATGCTAATGAGTTCTTAATTATATGCAAATAAATTATGAATATTAAACAGCTACAGGCCTTGGCTCATTCACCATCTACTCAGCTAAAATAATATATGTTAATTGTTGCATGAACATGATAACTTCAAATGAAAGCAATGTTTTTTGAGGAGACAACACTGCTATTGGAGGGACATGCACCTTGTTTGCCACCCCTGGAAAAAAATAACTTGCTTGCCCCTCCCTGGAAAAAAATCCTGCGGACGTCCATGAACCTTTGTTATCGACTTCGGAGTATAAAGCATTGTTTCTTCAATGTATAGCGCGGCAATAGACCGGGACAGACTCTTATTTGCCA
This sequence comes from Lepisma saccharinum, assembly GCF_977018435.1. NCBI lineage: Eukaryota > Metazoa > Arthropoda > Insecta > Zygentoma > Lepismatidae > Lepisma > Lepisma saccharinum. The sequence goes on along the minus strand of NC_139231.1, from coordinate 20,674,784 downwards.
GGAAATAGCAACACGAGAGTAGGGATAGGAATTCCTCGTATTTTAGATTTTCTCAAACTAATTTCAAGTATGTGGTGAAAATGCCTTCTATTTAGTATGAAAATCGAAGTTTCTAGTTTGAATGGGCGTATTCGTTTTCTCGGTTTTCCTAGATATAATATTTTCAATTACTTTGAAGCATTTTGGACCATTTTTTTTATTTTTATAAGCAACTGCATTAATTATACATATGATAGAATGATCTTAAACATGAAACTCATTGTTTCTTCTAATGCTTAACTGTTTTCTTTGCCTTTCATTACGCAAGGTCACTCAGTCGGTATCTTTGTGGTGAGCCTAGATTAAATGTGATTAGAGCTCATCCTCTATGCTTTCTTCATACAGCATGGCTGTGGGCTACATGTTTGACCTCTTGACAAAAGTCCTTTCAATCATCGCTCATGAAAAGTATTTCACCTATCGTACTATGGGAATCAGAGGAACGTAACTACAGAAATGCGGTTTTCAGTTTTGTCAAAAAAATTCCTCTGAAGAGTATCTGGAGTAAATCGACATTTTTCCACTTCTAATTCTTATCTGCAAGGCGGAGTCAGTCACGTTTAAAAGTCAGACATATTTTTAAGAATATATTATTTCCTCTCCTATAAATTTGATAAATTGGAGTTAAGTCCCTCTGATTCTCACACGTACGCTATCAGCTGCTATTTTCAAAAATTTGGGTATGATACATTTTTATTATTTGCCTGTGGAGATTCGAACAGTGTTCTCGGCTTGCGAGCCAGGTTATATCGGCGTTGCTACATTGCTCTTATCAGGATGCTCTCTACCTTATGATGGGAGCAACGTATGCACTCGAAACATTGGACTTAACACCGATTTAAGCTGGCTCGCATGCCGAGAACATTTCGCCAGGAAAGCTACACTTTTTTACCCATGACGATTATTATCCGTGGCCTGCAAGCAAGGTTTCTATCAACAAACGGCCTCAAGAGAATTATATGTGTAACTTTTCTGTTTCTCAGACCACGTGTGACTACCTTCAAATTATGTGGAACAATAACATAAACAACTTCCCCACCGATTTTCCAAGGCTCGTTCCAACGTCCACCCTATCTACAAACTACCACTTCGATCACTGCATGCACGAGGGAGAGTAGTGGTATTCGCGTGACTTCCCTGTAATGAAAAACCACAATTTGCTCCACAGCATGCTAAGATATTCGAAAGCAATACTTGTGTGTTAATTTGAATTTTGCCCTGTTCATTCATCTATACAGTATTTTCAACTTCCAAATTTGTATGCCAGCAGTTACTTATTGATCCTAAGTTACCTGGTTGCAAGATCTGGGGATAATAGACATCGTCCATTGAGAATGTAAAAAAAAAAGTATTAAAAAAAGTGCTCCCCTGTGCTTAGCACCACGCCATGAAGGCGTATAGGGGCTGTGGGTGTAACGCCCCACACTTTCTTGATCCAGTCGTGAGTGGGGGTGATGTTATCAGCATCTCGCCCTTGACCGCCTTTACCCCACAGGGTTTCCCCCAGATCTCTTTTTTCACACCCAAACATAAATAACTATTTTCACATTTGAAAACGTAACAGGGGTGTAAGTGGTGACCTTCCACGTAGAACACCCAATCAACAACTTCACTTCCACGTAGTACACCCTGGACTGCTTTTTGCAGACTAACGAGGCTCTGGCGACTGGCCCTATAGCCAGTACAATTCTGTGTGTTCTCCTGCTTTTTGTCATGTGTGTTGAGTGCCCCTTTATAGCCTCAGCTTTTAACCTAAGTCAGAATATTTTAATATTTCAGTTATGCGACATTACAGTTATGTTATTTGTTATGGTAAGGGGCTGGACCTCGTATAACGTGGTGGGTGCAAATTAGCGTAAGTGCTGACGCACCCAAAATTAAATAAGAAAGAAACGTAACAGGGAATATAGCTCTAATAAATGCGTATAAATATTTGACCATCGTTTATATTTATGTACGTACATGTTGTTAATTTTGAAATATTGTGAAGAAATGCAGCAAGATGCTACGTATTCGATTACTAATGTGAGTCACTGTATATGTTATGTATTTCATGAACAATGTATGGTAAAACATTACTTTGCAGACCTCCGTGGCGGAGCGTTTAGCACAGCTCAATGAGACGCCACAGGTCCCGAGTACAGATCCCAGCTTGTGTATTATTTTCTTTGTGATGTCCTTTCATCAATTTTGTCATTTCATCACCCATCCTCGTTTTCGTGATTAGCCAAAAGTGGCAGAAAACCAAAGTTAAATATGACAATTCAAAATCAAACATTACTTGGCATGATAAGAATGGATAGGTTATTTTGAAGCTGGTGTTATTAAAAGCAAATTGTATTTATCTTTCCTAGATAGAAGTTTCAAACACAGAAACTGATTGATCGGATAACGGCTGTGGATTCCTACTCGAGCAGAAAATATATATGTTTCCATTTATTACTTACAACAATAGCAGACTGATTTCCCACTAAATCAAAGAAAACTTGCACTTACATTTACAAATTGACGTGTTGAATGACCTTAACTACAGATTTCTCTCAATCCAATTCTGATTAATTGAACAGCACACCACAACGTGGGTCATTAATAGTGTTGCCCACGAGACGAGACTTTGGTCTGTCTCGTCCCGTCTCGTGAAAATGCTGTCTCGTCTAGTGTCTCGTCTCGAAAATATTCGTTTGTCCCGTCTCGTGTCCCGTCTCGTGTCCCGTCTCGAAGGGTTCTGTCCCGTCTCGTCTCGTCCCGTCTCGATTTGTCTCGTCTCGTCTCGTAAAAGTGATCCGGGATATCATGCCAACAAAGGTCAAAGTAGCAGAAACACAAAATATTTTTTTTCCGGAAAGTGGAATAAAGCTCCAAATATTTTAGCCATTGCGTGGTGAGAATAAATAAGGTTCGTTAATCATGAGCACATTAATATTAAAAATGCAGTTTCTTGGTTACTGATTGCTAGGTATCTTATTAAATCTACCTTGTGTTTTTTCTCGCTTCCATACAACTGTCTATCCTTTTGAAATGTTTTCCGCTGGACCTTCTTTCTATCTGAATGTCGAACTTTCGTGCACTATGAAAATTTACCTTTTTTCTTTAAATTCTAAATTATTATTATTATTACATGAAATGTTACAAAGACGGTACAAGAATAGTAATATAACAGCACGAATATTAGCTAATATCTAGCTTACGTGTAGTTAAGATCGCCAAAATTTGCATAAAAACAGCTGTCCTGACAAGAAAATTAATGTCAAAAAAGGTGATGAATTGAATATTTGCTGAATAACAAAAAAGGATGTTAAATCCAGTTGACGAAAATTAAAAGGTCCTAATTAATATTTCTGTACATAAATCTTCATTGATACTGTCATGCAAAGCCGTATGGTCGCAATAGAATCTTTGTTCGGCAGGAATAAGTAACCCTCGATTATGCTAAACAAATATATTTTTTAAAAGCTAGAGCAAGACCCCAGGCGGATGCAAGAAGGCGTTCCTGCAAAAGTGTCTGTTTCATGAAGCGAAGAAACGTGACAAAACCACCACGTATGGAAGGCAAACCTGCATTTATTTTATATCGCACATTTTCAGATCCGTGTCTCCTGAATAAAAATCCAAACTTCAATAATTTTTTTAGACATGCTATAGTTGAAAAAAATATGTTTAGATGCACCGAAAGTGCATAATTATCAGATTATGCATATAACGTGTTATTGGAATCAACCTATTTGTGTAAATTGGATGCCTCCCCGATGGAGTAGTAATAACGCCGAGGTCTTGTAATTAAGGGTCCTCGCGTTTGATACCCAATGGAGGCACAAAGTGGACCGGATCGCACTTTAAACTGAAGGTCGGGTCGCAATTTAGCCTATTTGTAAATCAAGTGGACTTAAAAAAAATACAATATCAACGTTAAGAATATTAGAATCCACTAATTCACCCGCAGGTAAGTCAAATTTCACATATCCCTCTTCATCCTTGTTTATAGACTTCCTGCAATACTCTTGTGCATGTGTGTTGCATCCCACCAGGTGCGAGAAATGTGAAGAGTTATTCTTTCCCTGTACTGCGCTCTTTCTTTTCATAAGAGTAAGGCTAAATTCTCGTTTTATCTGAACTTTTAAAGAACGTGCAAAATACTTCTCTATCTTTAAACAACCACCCTTTCTCATGTATGTGTAAAATTATCCCACTCTGTCTCAGAAAACCTCTTCCTATGATCAAATCGCGGAAACAACTCTCAAGTCTCAACAATTATAAATTTATGCTTAAATTTCCTATCATTTAAACAAACAGTAGCACATATCATGTCCTTTGGTGCAACACTGTCAGCAGCTAATGTTACTTTACTCGTCCTAATAAATTTACTTCCAACTAGTGACGGCGCCAGGGACGGGGGGGGGGCGGAAGGGGACAACAAAATATTGTTGGGGTGCAGTCACATTAAAATGCCCAAAACACTACATATATAACATATATATACATATATAATAATAGTTATAATAATAATAATTATTATTATTATATGCATGTATGATGTTTTGTGTTTGTCCCTTGTTTAGAGTGGACGTTTAATGCCTAAATTTTCTTGATTACGAGTTTATCTCCATATGATTCTATTTTATAAAGGCATTAATTATTTTTTATTCGTAAGTTGCGTTGTCTCGAGTGGCCTATTTCAGTATTGGAAGACATTCATAATTTTATAATTCATCGTATTTCATGAGATAAAACTACTGATATAAATATTTTAGTTATAAAATAATAATATAAATGACGAAAAAATGTGCATCGAAGAGTTTAATTTCTTGCAAAATGAACGTGACGTTGGAAGAAATTAATCTTCTTAAGTATTAGAAACAAAGAAAGTCACTTAGTGAAGTGCAATTCTCCTGTAGGAGAATTCTGCTGAATGTGCTTTGGAGAACACATTGCCCACCTTTGGTACGTCCAGGACTTGACATTTCTTCTCAATGCCAAGGACAGCCAAATGAGGCAGTTTGCATCCAGCATCCTGTTTCGAGCAAGCCTTTTCAAAGATTTTAAAGACGAAACGGTTCTTTCACATTCACACGCTGCATTGGAAACTGGAATTGTTACAGAAAATCCAACTAGAGTGTGAACCTTGTGAAATGCCAATTTATATTTTCCTAGGATTTCAAAGAAATCCATTAAGTGAAGTAGTTTAGTGCCATCGTCGTAACGCAGAAGAGTTTTGGGCAAAATTTGTGTTTCACATTTCAGGGAAATGTTATCACAGGATAAAAAATCTGGAAAAGAAATATTCTGACCCTGGCATTACTTACTCTTACTCTACCACTCCAACGTATGTCTGTGCTACACAATTGCAGGCACCTATGGAGTTCGTGGGAAGAAGTTCTTCGACTTTGATATGTACGAGAAAGAGCGAACCTGCCTGCAATGTGTTTTGAATCGAATTTTAAGTGTAATTTGCATTTTAAGGTTCAAGTTCAATACATTTCTGAATAATATCCCCTCATTTTGAAATTAACTTCAAGAGTATCGAAGAAATTCCCTTTGTTAAGGTTTGCCTCAGGCTCATCATCTCGAAATTCAAGTCCCTGAATAGTAAGAAACCGCGATGAATCCACAACAACTGACATGTAGTGTCGATTTTTCTCCGATCACCTTTGGTCCCGGGTTCGATACCCAGTGGAGGCACTTTAAACTCTAGGTCCACTCCCGATTAGCCATTATGTGCATAAAGTGGACTTAAAACACCAAATCAACCAACCAGCCAAATCTTGAATCAACTTTGAATGTATTTTACTAATTAGCGTTGTCACTAACGACCCACGATTAGAATAATCTGCCCGTACTACAGATGATGTTTTGTGGTCCTCAAAATATCCGTGATGTTTTAAAACCACCCACATTCAACGCTTTCTCCCAGTTCTTAAAACTGGTTAAAACTTAGGTTAATCGCGACGATTACAGGACGTAAATGAATGAGAAATCACCTATGCCCAGGTCAGCGCTGGAATCTTGAACGAAAGTCGCACACACACATTCGAATATATACTAAAACAAATTTAGTCAAATTGGTATTATAAGCAGTTAAGTGATATCATGCAGAATACACCACTTTGAAAAGGTGAAAATTGCCATACTCTATTAAATGAACTCTCTTATTATTCGATATTTAATTATCTTCAGTTGGGGGCATGGGGGGGGGGGCGAAGTGTCTGACTTGGGGCGCCCCCTGCCCCCCCCTTTGACGTCGTCACTGCTTCCAACCCTCTAATAACTTCACTGCTGATGGCCTCAGCTTCGAAATGGAAGCTTGCGTGTCGGCGAATAACACAAAGGACTTGTATATCTTACAAGGAGTGCACTGTCCTTCTTTCATTCAAAGTCTGCCGTTTTCCATTTCTCTCAGCTTTTCCTAGCAGCTGAAAAGAATCCTATATAAGTGCCCATCGTATTATTGTTCCTGCAAAACTTTCTGTCGGCAAGAAAAGCAAATTACAGAATTTTTATTGCCCCTCCTTTGCATCAACCCTCTCCTAGGTCTGGATTTATGGCACTTACCCGCTACTGCAGGTCAACCTCGCCCCTGAAGCAACGGTGTTCATTGTTCAAAGCGAAACCTCTGTCAGTGGTGAGCGGCGAAAAATAGTCTCGGAATACACCCTGGCCGTAACCAGGCAGGAGGTGCGCTGAACTCTCGCCCACCCCTTCCTGGCATTGCTGTCAGCTTCCCTCTGAAGTCTGATATTTTTTATCAGACTACTTTGTGAAATTTGTTTGGTAACGAGTGAAAATGTAGACAGTAGATACTACATGTATTTTGCTCAAAATATTGGCTAAATTCACAGAATAAAAAGAACAGATACAACATTCGTTCATCTGATTTACAGAAAGGCTAATCGGGACTGGACCCAGAGTTTAAAGTGGGATCTAAATCACTATGTGCCTTCACCGGGTATCATACCCGAGACCCCTTGATTATAAGGCGAAGACGCTATCACTGTACCATCGGGGAGTCCCCTCATAGAACAAAATTTCCTCCTACGACAATTATACAGAACTTAGTTATCTTCCTTCACTTGAAATCTATTCTATTGTATTTCAGCCGCAGTATTTCGTTATTACAATCCAAGGAATAGTATTCTCCTTAAATAAAAATAAAAGCATTGGAAATAATCTTCAAACGGACGTATAATAATCGAATCCAACCACCTGTGGAATGCCTGAGGGAAACAACAAGAATTTTCTCAACAAAGACATTTCCGAAATTTCCATAACATTCTAATAATTTTGCAACCCGTGCAAATAATGTGTTAAAATCTTGTCATGGTTCCCTGTAAACACTAAAATCACCAAATTAGTTCTTTCCAAATTTCCCGTATTTTCTCCTCCTCTTTAGCTCTCAGCTGTTCGGAGTGGGATAATGCAAGATTATTTGTCCCTAATTATCTCCTCTTAGACTTGCTAATATCTTGGACTCCCTAATAACTTTACCAAGAACTCCTCATCAATTTGTACTGGCATGTTTGCTACAATACTCGAAGGTAGAATTCTGTGTACGGTGTCAAGTGGATACCGTGACAGGGAAACGAAAATCGGAAGCGGGGGTAGAGCAAGGATGTGTTCTGTCACCCCTGCTCTTCGCTCTCTCTATATATTATATAGTGACGTATATAAAGAGTGAACAAGCCGACATCCCCAAGGTGGGGACGACAAGGGTACCGGCGCTCCTGTTCGCAGATGACATGGTTCTGATCTCGGAGACAAATTCCGGCCTACAAAGGGCTCTGGACGGGTTGGAAAAATACAGCAGAGAATCCAAACTGCAAGTAAATCTCACAAAAACAAAAATTATGGTGTTCAAAAACGGATATGTATATGGAAAAGTCGAAAGGTGGACTTTCAGAGGGCAAGAATTAGAAAGGATAAAAAGAATAAAATACTTGGGACTAGTTTTCACTATGGCAGGGACATGGACAAGACATATGGAAACGGTACAAGGAAAGGTTGGGGCAATAACAAATGAAATAATGCGGACAGTATGGAAATTGGAGAAATACGATATACATTTTGTGGAAAAACTGTATCGTACATTATTAATAGGGTCAATAGGGTACGGGAGGGAGATATGGGGAGCAAAGGGGGGCCATGTACTAAACAGAATCCAATGCACATTTTACAAGAGGGCTTTGCATATCAGCATGGGCACTACAAACTGCGGCGTACTACGGGAACTTGGACTGGTCAGGGAGCATACGTGGGATAGTATGTTGAGAAGGGTTAAATACTGGGCGGCATTAATATCGAGAAGGGAGAACTCGGTAAAATGGCAAGCGCTGATGCAACGGGTACAAGGGGAGGAAATGGTAACGTGGGCGAAAGAGATCAGAGGCAAACTATACGAAATTGGACTGGGATGGATATGGGAGGAGGAACACGTCGACCAGGGGACATTGCAATTAGTGAAACATAGATTAGAGGATCTAGATAGGCAGGAAATAATAGCGGAATGTGAAACTAAGAGATCGCTCGAACTCCAAAGAAGGGGACCTCGGGAATGGGGACAAGTAGCGTACATCAAGAAGGTGAGCATGGTGGCAAGAAAGTGGTTGACATGGATGAGGCTGGGGGATGGAGACACAATACAGTAAAAAACGAGGAAGGGAGATATAAATGCGTATTACGCAATGGTAATGATAGGCCAGAACGTTTATTCTCATGTAAGGACACGCGCGTTCTGCAGGACGAGAAGCTACGCAACATAAGCTTGGAGAGAGTGTTCGAATCAATTTAGTGCAAAGGAGCATGGAACTATTGGAAAAAGTGGGGGTGTATTTACAAACATTTAGGGGGAAAAGAAGTGCTGTAAAGAGAAGGGATAAGGAAGAGGAATAAGTGTTAATTTACCAGAACTGCTATGTTAACATCTATACGGAATGTAACGGATATTGTAGTCTGTAGGGAATCATAGTTATGTAATAAGAATAGATGTAGTGCGCACAGCATATGGCTCGAACACAAGATGAGCAATAAATAATTATACAATGTTTTTCCTACTTCCTAATAACATTCACTTCTGTACAAACTTTGGTGTAAAAATTAAATAATAATAATAATAATAATAATAATAAACCCTATCCGTCGGTCCGTTCATCTTTCCAACCTATAGAGCTGAGACTATGTTTACAAGATAAATCTCGGACTCCGACACTCCACGATGTTTTGGCCTCTCCTTCCACCTTCTCTACCTGCCCTTTTACTTGATGTTATTCAGAATTGTTTTAGTATCTGGAGTGCCATCGTAACATAAAATTATTAATCGGGAATATTTTTTAAAAAAAATGGGTAGTATTGCTGTGTTTCGAAAGAGTATTGAAAATAAGTTTAGGTATTCAATTCATTCATTACTCTCTCTGGAATAGTTTTCTTTTGACTTAATACACGCTTATCAAAGTTTCTAATTTAAATACTTTGTTCCAAGCAAACAAGTATTTGCAACTGATTAAATATTTTGCTTTTATTTTTTCGAGACATTCGAGACGAGACGAGACTTTTCAAAAGCCGTCCCGTCCCGTCTCGTGTCTCGTCTCGAAAACGAGACGAGACAGGCATTCCGTCTCGTCCCGTCTCGAATTTCAAAACGTTTGTCCCGTCTCGTGTCTCGTCTCGTTTTCCCGTCCCGTGAGCAACACTAGTCATTAAATATTTCCAAATTACTCTCGAGTCCCTCAAATAAAAATAAATTGACTACGAGACAAAAACTCGTCTGCGATAACTACAGGGTGTCCCAGTCGAAGGTAGCCCCAGAAATTGTTGTGAAAAAAGGGTAGGTGGGGAGGAAATGAAACAAAATTCGTACCTGATATACCTGTATATGTGAGAAATGAAATGAAATCACATGAGGTGCTGGAAATGTCCTCCCCCAGCGTCTAAACACTTTTGAACAAGACGTTGCAAGTTCGTGAATGTGTCTTCCAGAACGCCGGATGTCACTGCCTGGATTTCATGCGGATGTTTTCCCGTAACTCATGGAGGGTGCGTGGCTTGACCCGATAGACCTTGCCTTTCAGGTGACCCACAGGTAAAATTCTGGTGGGCTCAAATCCGGTGACCTGGGAGGTCAAAATCCTCTTGAAATGACTCTGTGAAGTGTGGCATGTTGCTCCATCTTGTTAGTACCAACCGAGTGTCAATTCCTGATCATCCAACTGATTCACGAACTCTCGAAACAGTTCGATGTAAAATTCACTTGTTACAGTCCAAGTCGAAAAAAATAGGCCCGATTATGCGCCGCTGTGACAATACACAGAACACGCCTACCTTTTGTGGATAAAGGGGTTCCTGGAATAGTGCATGTGGGCAGTAGCGGCTTCTGCCTATTCGCACATTCGCACGTGCACACCCAAATAAACCTGTAATGCAAATCATTATTATGATACTTATTCAGTGGATGCTGGAAAGATATCAATATGGTCATGCTCACCAATTAGCAGAACGCAGTCCTCAGAATGCTTGAATTTTGTAATCGCGATGAGACAGACACATAAATGATATTCTATTCGAACGCCATAACAAACCACTACTTGGACCTCGGGAGATGAACCGCAGCTGACTGAAATCGCTTGCGCGCATGCCCTTTTCAAAACCACTGTGGTGACGCATGTGTCAGCGTAGATGCTGTCAAAGTCTCGACCAATCAGAGAAAAGTACTGCCTAAGGAGAATGGCATGACTTCCCACGTAACGCAAAACGGCTGTTCGTAAACTCCAGCCAACTCAGCGCAGATCTTACGAGTGGATTAAGCAGACGTGACACGAAACGTCATGTCGACGTCACTAGCCAAGCTGTTCCACGCTGCAGTTTACGAACAGCATGGATTATGGCTAGGGTGACCAGACGTCCTCTTTTATCCGGACATGTCCTCCTTTTTCGGTGTCTGTCCGGCGTCCGGGCGGATTTCTGAAAAATCGGAAAATGTCCTCCTTTTTGGACCATTGTCAATATACTGCTCATGAAATTGTTCCACGCATAACGATCACCACTTGTTACTTTACGTCCAAAAACCTCACTTGGCGTGTCAAGTATTCGAGCAATGCTCACTGATCATCATCTGCGATCCGAACCACGAACACTTTACACGAATCAGTCATCAGATTCCAACTCCTCGTTGCTTTGCCCGCTGAACGCGTAGATACTGGATGCGTCCCACATGCAAGCGGAAACGTATATAGCCTATTTCTAATCTGTGCGCATATAGCGTGTGTGCATTTAGTCTGTGCATTAACCTTGTTTACGAGTGCAGTTTTTAATTCGCCGCAAGTTTTCAAGGCAAGTTTTATCTGTGATACACGTGGGTCATACGAGCGATACAGAAAAATGTGGTGAGAATTTTCTTTTCATGAAATGCCGAAGCGAAAGTGTAAAAACGATCTCGAAAGAAAATATCCTGCTTTTAAGGAAGGAAGAAACAAATATGAAGCTGGATGTAAGATATGCACTGCTGGAACTTACGTCTCAGTAGCAAACAAAGGTAGGTACATGTAATAATTCAAGTAGATAAATACGTATTAAGAACACATGTTTGCATATGGAAAGTAATAGTCATGTTTCCAACATTGCAACCATTCATTACATTAAAATGTATTATCAAATAAAGCAAATTAAACACGACGTACTGAAAACGAAACCAAAATTTAAAATTATCGTTACAAGGGCTAGATTTAGTAGTGTTTACAATTTTAGATTGTTTGAGATTTAGTAGTGTTTATAATTGTAGATTGTTGGGTTTGGAGTGTTAGGTGTGATAAATCATTTGCAAGGTTTTTTTTTGGTTTTTTTTCTATAGTGTGTGCATACAGCCAAATTTTAAGAATAAATGGTGGAAGTACTTTAGGATGAAATAGGCTATATCTGTTGTTTGTTGTTTTCATACACTGAGACACATTTCATATTGCAAAAAGCATCGAAATCGATCGAATGCCACTTTTAATGCTAAAAAAATAGTGATGGAACGAAATTGCAATTATTATTAATCATAACACTATTCATTACATAGTACTTCATTGAGTAGCTATCATAAATAGGGTCAGGGAATTGACAAATCATCTTTTTTCTGGGCGTTGAAGAGAATACTAAACATGAAACTAGTCTGTTTCACTTCAGTCAGAACCAGAAAATATTGTTTTTATTTTGCATTTTCTGCCCTTTTGGTTTTTAGTCCATTTTTGCAGTATTATTCCTGTTTTTGTTGCATTTTTAGTATCATTTTTTTCTCCCAGTTGTTTCAAGAATTTTAAATGCATTTGCTAGCATACCTTACATAAATTACCGGTAACAGTTAGATATAGCGAAAATACATTTCTTGAAATTTACAGGAGAAAGACGGGAAAGTACTTATGGAATTGAGTTCCTGTGCACTTTTGGAAGCTGGGAATAGTGTTTTTTCCATTCCTGCAATTTATTCGGCCGGTAAATAATGTAATTTTCGACATTCATGTATCTCCGTTGCACGATAGCTTGTGCCACCATTACCGTGGAATACGTGAATCAAATGTTCCGTGCCTTCGATTATGTAACCCCCTGTCAGTGTAGCAACCACGCGGTAGTTTTACAAGATGACGTGTGAGCGGTTTTTTTTTTTTTCAATTTAATTTTCTGTTTGCCTAACCTAACTGAACCTAACCTAACCTTCCGTGAATGGTTTGTGGATCAATTTTAGCCTAAAAACCATCATTTTTCAGTTAATAAGTGTTAGTGTAGCAACCACACAGTAGTTTTACAAGATAACGTGCGAGTTTTTTTTTTGTTTTTTTTTCAATTCAATTTTCTATGTTTGCCTAACCTAACCTTCCGTGAATGGTTTGTGGATCAATTTTCGCTTAAAAAACCTTTGTGAATAGTTTGTGCGGCAATTATCGGTTCATAAGTTTGGTAACACTGCATATCAGCTGACGATAGACAGCGTGAATCAAGATTTGAAAAAAAAAGTAATCCCAAGTTGAAAAATGTTTCACTATGCATATGAGGTAAGTACAAATGAAATTAATTTGAAAATAAACGAGTTAAATGTGTTTTCGCTATATCTGACTAGAACCAAATTACCACACATGGTCATCTTATTAGCAAGTATGCCATTAATCATAAATATGGTCAATTCAAGAGGGCACTATTATTTTTAGGCCATGATTGTGAAGCGATTTTACAATACCGGGAGTTTCTCCAATTTGTTTCAAATTCGACATACTCACTACTTTTGCTCTCCTAATCACGAATCTGCAGTTAAAATTTGGCGGTCACGCGTACAAATTGCAAAATAACCGAAATTAAGTGGTCTGTGATCAGCACAATTGCTCACGAAGCAAAACTGTATTTTCAGGTTCTGACTGACTACTGTCATGCAAGGCCCATTCTGAATGGAGGTGAATGACTTGTGGAGTATTTAAAATAACCTTGAAGTAAAATTATAGAAAATTACATTAGCACTTAACTGCTTTTTTTCCCTTTGCTTTCATAGTTTAAACCATGAAACTGATTTTATCAAATTATTCAACTACTCTTGTAATTTGTGAAAAATCAAGCTTTCATTGTTAAGGGGTGGTCTTTTTTTTTACATTTTTTAGGTCATCAACTTCCGAGCCCTAATATTAAAATATTTTGTTGCAGGTAGTCAAGATTTGGAACATCATATTGCATCCCATAAACACAAGAAAAGCCTTCAGTGTTCCAGTTCATCAACTCCACTGGAAAAGATATTTCTTCAACAAGAGTCTACTTCAGCGCTAGCTCATCGTGTACTTGCAGCCGAGGGAGGTCTAGCATTTCATACAGTTAGGCACCATTTTAGCTACAGATCTATGGATTGTACACCAAAATTAAATCAAGTTATATACAGTGATTCAGATATTGCAAAGAAAGTATCGACAGGAAGAACAAAAACTCAGTGTATTATAAATAATGTTATTGCTCAACATTCCTTAGATGTAACTATTCAGTGTTTGAAGGGAATTTCTTGTTTTGGAGTATCAACTGATGGAAGTAACCATGGGTGTATGAAAATGTTTCCTATTCTAATACAGTACTACAATTACAAAGTGGGTGGCATCAAAACAAAAGTAATTGAACTAAAGACAACTCCAAATGAGAAAGCTGAAACCATAACAAGTTCTGTTAAGGAAACATTAGAAAATCTAGGTTTGTCAGATAAGTGTGTAGCTTTTGCAGGGGACAATACAAATACTAATTTTGGAGGAGTCAATCGAAGAGAAGGGAAGAATATTTACAGCAACCTAAAGAAATCACTAAATGAGAATCTATTAGGTGTGGGTTGTCCAGCTCATATTTTACACAATGCTGTACAGCATGGAGCTGATAATTTATCAATAGACATAGAGTGTATAATCTTGAAAATGTACAATTATTTTTCAATTTATACTGTTAGAACAGAGGAGCTAAAGTCTTTCTGCGAGTTTGTTGATATTAATTACAAGCAATTGCTGTCCCATTCCAAAACAAGGTGGTTGTCACTTTTCCCTGCCATTGAAAGAGTGCTGGAAATGTTCACGGCATTAAAATCGTATTTCTTGTCACAACCTAAGCCACCTAAAATTTTAATTCAGTTCTTTGAAAACAGGTTAAGTAAAGCTTATTTGTTGCATTTACATTCAATTATGGGCATATTCCATTCTAAAATCCAAGAATTGGAAAAAGAGCAAAATTCTGTGCTTGAGATTATAGACATTCTTAGTTATGTTTGTCAGGTGTTGACGAATAGATTAGAAGGTAGCTTTCTTTGTTTAAAGGTAAGAGAAATTATTGAAAGTGCTGAAAAAGATGGGTTTGTTAAAGAGGTAGAACAATTCATGAAGGATGCTATGTTGCTGTATGAGTCTTGTGTTGAATACATACAAAAGTGGTCACAAAGTTTTGATGAGTTTAAGTGTTTTAAGTGGATGAATTTAACAAATCTGAAGTACAGTGATGTTGAAGAATGTATGAAATACTTAGGGTCCAAAGCAATTCACATTGACGATGTTAAATGTTTTGACCAATTTTGTAACTTGAAGCAGTTTGTTAGTGGTAATCCTGAATTACAAAATATGAGCTGTAATGAGAAATGGACCACATATTTCCAATCAAGCAAGTCTTCTGACTGCCATTCTGAACTTCTAAGGATAGCAGAATATTTCTTTTCGATACCTGGACATAATGCAAATGTGGAGAGAATTTTCTCACTAATATCAACACAATGGACAGATGAAAGGAACAGGTTGAGTGTAGATTCTGTAAAGGGGCTTATCATGATTCAATACAATTTCAAAGAATATTCTTGTATTGACTTCTACGATTATCTTTTAAAAACTCCAAAGTTGTTGGAAAAAATCAGATCATCTGATAAGTATGTGTAAGCAAACTGTAGGTAAGATTTTTATAGTGATTAAATTAAGATTAATGACAAATATCTTTGCATTTTTTGTGGTGTCCTCTTTTTTTGTGATTTGTCCTCCTTTTTCACCATGTCTGTCCTCTTTTTTTAATGTATGCATCTGGTCACCCTAATTATGGCGTGGTGGATCGTCTCGTCTGCTTGACTCTTGAGCATGTTTAAAAGCAGTTGACTTTCTTTGGAAGTAGTATTAGGTGTAAATGGCACTAAATCTCACTTATATATAAAGCTCGGCTACATTAATATAAATTAATAGAATATTTTGACAAGATTTAGAAATTGACACAAAAAATAACCGAAAAAAATGATCATACGTATGCCTACACATCAAAAATAATTATTTTGTAGTATTTTATTGGTTGGTGAAGTTAGTTTAGTATACCGTGTGTTAACACCAACTAATAACGTTGAATTATGGTAAATGAAATGGTTTCAAAAATATTTATTTCATTACAGTTCAGATCAAAAACTAAGTTACTTTTTTCATTGTTTTATACTTTTTTCTCTTCGGATACCAGTTTTTGCATATTTTTCCCATATATATACATCTACGGAAAGAAGGATAAGATAATATTAACTACATCTTTTCCTTCAGCTGCCTTTCTGACTTACGAAGACATCAAATAAATGATTGCCGGCCATTGAAAGCTGTCGCGTCGTGCTTTCTGCTAGTTTTCGTCTGCAGTCAGCCAACTCAGTCCCATCGAGAACGGCGTACGAATCTTACGAGCCAAGTAAGCCGGATACGTCACCGTGACGTCAGGGAGCCAGAAGTGGGCGGAGCTAGCCGTACTTGGATTGAGTTTAAGCCAGCTTCGGCTGACTTGGCTGGAGCGATTGTATATTGTCTCAAGCATAACAGGTGAAGAAAAGGAGGAGAGGGGGAGGGCAACTGAAACCAAAACGAGTGTTTTAAGCATTCCTTTGCTTCGTGCATCTTGGTCAAAATAAACGGCCTCTGTGGCGTAGCAGCAACCCGCGGGGAGGGAGCGTGCATCAAATAGTCAGCTGTTTTGCATTGTGATGCTGTTACTGCGTTACAAAATTATTTAACGCTGTCAAAAGGTCGTTCCTGTTTCAGTGCAGTGTTTCATTTCATGATGAATAGGAAAACTGCACATAGCGAAAGAAGACTTAACGTTATTGAATTTTTGGAGGGAAGTTAGCTACAAAACCTGTAGCAACTGCAATAATATATGGATACGGCGGAAGAGAAGGAAAATTCTGAAGTACGATTACCAAGCAGAGCAGTGTGAACTTAGTGAGTACTGTTATTTGCTTCAGCATTTATTATTCTCTTGATTTCATTTTATTCGCTTGGTTTGATCAGTCTGTCATTAGAAATAAACAACAGCTAGATAGATTACAACTGATTTCCTCCATGTGGTAGTTGGATCTTCTTCTTTGGTGTACGCCAATGTTCAGCGGCGGCGCCAGGATTAATCATCTATGGGTGCTGCGGGGGTGCGGAATGAAATGTAAGGGGGGTGCTATGTTCAAAATAAACAAAACATTAAATATGCATGCATGTTTTAGTAGGCAGATATTACGCTAATTAAACTGACGAATACTAGCGACTTGCTTCATTTTAGGCTGATTTTAGCACAACAACGACGTTTGGAAATTTGAAAAGAACAGTTTGCATAAAGAAAGCCAAAGATATATATGAAAGCCTCGTGTGTAAAACATGGTAAGTGACAAAATACAGGTTTGAGATATTGAAAGTTGATGTTTAAAAAAAATCTGAATTACAAATTAAAATAAATTTCTAAATTATGTACAGCAAATATGATTCACTTGTATGTTTACTATCATACAAACATGATATTTCATCCGAATTATTTTTTTCGGTGGTGCTGCATGCAATTTTTTGAGGGTTGTTCAAGGAATTGTTGTAGTTAACATGCTTTACATGCAACGATATTATCAAAATGAGTGATCAGATACCGATTTATTCAAGCTAATTTGTGATGTCAGTTCAATAATAATATTATGACATTAGACTTTTTATAGCAACCTTAACAATTTGTAACACAAAAATGAAAGCCTTTAAACATAATAATTTTATTCAATAAACAATAACCTGAGGTACTTGTTGTAGCAAGATTTTTGCTTTCCTATGTCTATGACTGAAATGAACACCATTAGAAAAGTAGATTTCATCATTTTATTATGTTAGTATTTTAAAAAAGTAAGTTCTGAATGCTTGTGATTAAAAATAACTTCCTTATATCTATATGGAGATCAATATTCGTAAAAAAATGTTTATATATGAGCGGTTTTTCAGTTTAAGATATCTACTTCACACACACAGAGGCTCTATTTATTACTTCAGCATGTCAAGCAAAATGCGATTCACAAGCCTCTCTTGATACAAAGCTGTGTTACGTAGACTATCCAAATTGCATACAATGGCAATATTCGATTTTTTTATTCAATAAGCAATTTATACATGAAATAGGGATAATATTACCAATTATACAACTCATTGGGCAGTAAACATTGCAGTAAGAAAATTAGCATACACTCTATTTCTTTTACAGTGAGGTATCCTGTGGTATTCTTGATGGAGGTAATTGACAAATTGTATATTAAAATCTAGTTGTGGATATGTCGATAGGAAATAGGCATTGTGTCCTAAGAGCCATTGTACACTTTTACGTTTTGTTTTTGGGTAATAGGCAAAAGCTGGATATAAATTAATATCTACAGAGATGTTATACACTGATGTTCGACAAATAGTACTCATGCACAAGTTTCCTTATATAGAGCCATGATGTTTGTATTATTTGGCATTCACTCAGTCTATGAACTAAAGTATCAGATACATTCCATCTAGCACACATTGGCGTATTTACTAATTTAAGAGCATAGAGTTTCTCTCCAGTGATTAATTTTTGATGGACAATTATATACCATGCTGATCGGATCCGTGATGTAAGATGGAGAGCCTGAATATTATTCCATATTTCTCTCCAATTGATTCTGGGATTTTGCTCAATAATTTTACACTTTGGTTGTTCTAATTTACATAGTCTTCGATATATTTCCGGGCATAACTAATATCCACTATTGTTGCCTTAAAATACCATAAAGTGTCTATCAGTCTAGTAATATCAATAGGAGCCTCTAGTGAAATATAGTGTAAATCGCTTCTCAAAATTTTACTTGTGAGGCTGAGTGGATGCTGAATCAATGTCTGCGTGTCATCTTGAATACGTAAAGCCTGGCTTTTGAGTTCTGTATTCACAAGATCCATTCCTCCCTCGGCAAAAGGCAAACAAAGTAACACATGTTTTACCCTCAATATCTGACCATTCCAAATAAAACAATTTACTTCACTCTTAAGTTTATTTATATCTAACTTCCGTAGTGAGAGGATTCTTGCCATGTACCATACCTTTGACAGTGCACACACCTGTACAAAGGTCACCCTTGCCTGTAAACTAAGGCTGCGAAATTTATTTGTTTGTAATATCGCTTTAACCCCAGTTATTACTCTATCATAATTTAATTGAATAGAGTGAGTATATATCGTTTGTACAACCTTAAAATTACCTCGCTGGGAGTGAGAATGAACCAAATTTAAATTCAAAAGTGATGATTTTTCTTGGTTAATTTTTAATCCCGACCATATTCCACATTTCTGTAATACCTGACACGTTGCATCAATATCAGACTGTTTATTTATTAATGCCGTAATATCGTCAGCATACGCTAACACCTTAATGGTAGTAGATTGTATGTTAATTCCTTGAACTTTTCGGCCTAATTCAGAAAGAAAGGGTCTCGGTGCAATACAAAACGCTAACATCGACAAAGGATCTCCTTGTCTTACACCTTTATAAATATAGAGTTATTTGGTCAGAAAACCATTTATTTGAATTTTTGCTGTTGCATGACTATAAAGACTTTTTAATACTGACAGAAAATGTCCACGTATACCGTAACCCTGCAAAACGTTAAATAGATATTCATGATTTATCGAGTCAAAAGCACGTTCAAAGTCTAATGCTAATATAGCATTTTCAGAATTATTATCGTTTGTAAAATATTTGTGATTTTCTTATTTAAACCAAAAACATATTGTTCCTCTCCAACTAATTTGGCGACATAAGGCAAGCATACAACGTGCCAATATTTTGTAATCCGTACATAGGAGGGTGATGGGTCTATAATGACGAGCTTCGCTTGGTTTTGGACATTTTGGGATTATAATTATAATACCCATATTGGAAGATTTACCCATTTGATACGTGCTAAACACTGCATTTATTCAGTCCGTTATTGTTTGACCCATCAATTTCCAAAAGGTTTGATAAAACTTATTGGGTATCCCATCCCAACCAGGAGCTGAAAATGGTTGGCCTGCCTTAACCCCTCGAAGCACTTCCTCACTTGTATATTCTTTGTTTAAGTTTTTGCTTTCTTCATCTGTAAAAGCCTCTGAATTGGATGCCAATACATCCATCAAATCTCCATTATGTGACGCTGGTTGGGAATATTGCTGCTCAAAATAATTATAAATGCAATTACGTATTGCAGGGGCTGAATTGATCTGTTCACCCATTATCAAATATTTCACTAATACATTGTCTATTCGCATTCTTTCTTTCATGAATTACATGGCTGATAGAGGCAACCTCATCGTTGTCAAAATGAGTCTGCTACGAATTTTAACCCCTTGACGCCTTTCTTCAGTCATTTTCAACAATACAGCTTGTATACGTTTGACTTCAGTTTGCACTTTTTCCCGTCTGTTGCTTGCTGAATTTGTTCACGCAACACCCTGTAGTAAAAATTATATTTATTTGTTCAATCTCGCGACCGTTCCTTACAATAACTGATACAGAATCTTTTTATACCCGGTTTGAGAATCTCCTCCCATCAGCGGATTATATCCATCTGCCTCTCGACCATAAAGAGTAAAGAGTTCCCCTGTGCATAGCACCACGCCATGAAGGCGTATAGGGGGTGTGGGGGACGCCCCACACTTTCTTCATCCGTCGTGAGTGGGGGTGATGTGATCAGCATCACGCCCCTGACCGCCTTTACCCCCCAGGGTTTTCCCCAGGTACCCATGTTATTCGGGTGGGTGGGCGCCGGGGCCGCTTCCACCGTTAGAAAAGTTCCCGGATTTGAACCGTCCGGGGATCGAACCCGGGACCTTGAGCAAGGTAGTCAGACGCGTTACCGACTGAGCCACCGCGGCCACCAGTGGTAACTAAATGCTTGTTAGAACTTTTCCTCATTAAGAATTGAAGCATTTAATTTCCAACGACCGTACCCTCTAGGGACTATTGGAATGTCCACATTTATTATCATAATGACAGCACAGTGCTGTTCCACTGGTTTCCAGCTTCTTCACTAGCATTTGTATGCATCGTTTAGACGGCGGGCGTCGACCACCAAACTGTTTCAGAAACATTCGCTGACATAATGGACCCACTAATCCAATAGCGTTTCAAAAGGAACACGCGCTCTTCCAGAGAATAGCGATACATTGTCACTATGACTTGAAAACAAGCACGCACCTCACGATACTTCTCGCACTTTACTGAAAACACGGCGCCAACAACGACTCGCGAAACTTGTTTGTTGCCGCCCTTCCTTAACGGCTAAGGCGTACAGTGTTGCCGCGTCACCTTTCTCATGGAATACATTACATTCTCTCAAAATTTCATCGTAAACGGCCAAATATTTACGCAATGACGTAATTTTTTTCCGGCATTACCTTCGAGTGGGACATCCGTTATATACCACGTTACATGCAGAGTATAAGTACGTTGAAATTCCATCATAATAATAATTTGAATTCTTCAAGCAGTAGCTACGAATATAATTTTTCATACATATTTTCTTAGCAAAGTATGAAGTTCCTCACTTCCAAAGGATAACAACACAGTATTTCACAAGAGACTTTAGTTCGAGCTAGTCGTGGGCCTAATATGAATTTAAACGTCACTTCATTACTTAGTTAAAAAAAAGTGCCAGGCAATCAGAATTCGAGGGTATGCCTGAAATTATTTGTAGTATCTCATGTATCAAGGGAATTTTTAAGTAAAATGAAGGACACATACCACATGCTTTGGTTAATTCAGAGTAATAGAAAAGTAATTATACTGCATACAATTCTTGCCTTCTTGAGAGTCCAATGGCCCTGTCTAGCTACAGACCAGTTGCACAAACACGGTTTCGTTTGTTTCCTACAACAATTCCAACTAACATTTCGTTTCTAAGTATTTTCTACTTCCTAAAAGTGCCTTTCATATTGCCTCAGGGCGTTGTCTACTCGGATGCTTCGTGACCGAAGGTCACGTGTATTAAGTTTGAGAATTCCGATTTTGCGTGGTGCTGCCGCTATCAGTTCGGTTCGCCTTTTCAAGGTTGCGCAGCAAGCAATTATTTTTCGTCTTCCCATAGGAAAAAGCTTGCCTCTCGCTTACATGGACGAACGCGTGGCACGGATGACTTTTGGCTCGACCATGGTTGGTCCTTTATGTTTCGTCCTTCAGCAACTTAATCTAAGCACGAATCATTCTCATCGCCAAACATATTGTATTTTTTTAAAAAAAATTGATGTAACACATGTAAACTGAGAGAGAGAGAGAGAGAGAGAGAGAGAGAGAAAGAGGAGAGAGAGAGAGATAAACGTTTTTCCTCAACAAACGTTTCTTTTCCTATCGTATAAAGTGAATGCACATGTTAAAATTCATCATGCATAGATATTCAAATTAGAATAATTCACATCAAGTGATTAAGTATGCAGAAAAGAAATATATTTGTGATAAATACATAACTAATCAGTAAATTCCAATAACCAGAACTTCTGTCACGCCGAATCTTATTTACTGGATGTTTTCAAACGTTTTGTTTCACAATTTAATGTTTTCACTGGCATCCAAAACGAAAATATGTATTATAACTTAATGACTCTTTCAAGGTGTCAAAATACTGTAATGTTACTATGCTGCCGATCACAATTATGAGTCTTCTTCGAACACGCCTTCGACACCGGTATTTGCTATTCGTAACGGATATGTGTATCACTTTTTGGAAACAGACTTTTGTGGACGTAAAGAACTGTAACGTTACAAAATAACAAGCACAATTATACGAGAGACCTATGTTTTTTCTCTCCGGAACGCGGCATCGGACACGGTATTGCACATCGGAACGTCTGTATGATACCAGCTATCAATAACGTTATTGCTTTGAAGCAAGGAGTGTAACGTTTTTACAGTCGTAACCTCAATTACGTTACTGGTTAATTGTAACGTTACTATCACTTTCCACACACACTAACGTTACTAGTCAATACGTGACGAACCTCTTTCTTACCCTGTAACGTTACTGGTTGCCGACAATGGCTGTAACGTTAAAGCGTCACCTAACGACCTACTGCTTTACAGATCAGTTATGGTTCGGTGCCGTTATGCACACCTGTAACGTAATGTTTCATATACCTGAGGTAACGTTTCTGTTCACGAAAAAAGTTACTCTGTTTCTGGTTGTAACGTAACGGAAACCATAATTGAAAATACCGCTTCATTTCGTTACGTTACGACTCCCTGCTCGAGAGTCGTGAACGAATGGCTGGACAAGAGTCGTGGCGCTGTGCTATGACTTTTCGAGCTGCCAGGAGAGTCGTGAAAGAACATCGAATGATGGGGAAAGAGTCGTGGGATTGTGCTGCGACTCTTCGTGCTGTTGAAAGAGTCGTGAACGTGCGATGCTCGTGGAAATGCAAGCATGTGCCGCAGCGCAGATCTGGAGTGCATTTTGTTGACTCGCTTTCTCACATTTGCAAAAAAGGAAGAATATGTAGATGCACGTTGTTACTATCAAAAGGTTGACATAAATATATAGCATTTCTGTGCATCGTACTGCATAATTTGCATTATCCGCAGAATTAAATGCAAACTGAAACAAGATACAAATATATGAGACAGAGTAATGGAAACAAGTATGTGCAATAAATTTTGTTTGCGTGTGTGTGTTTACTGTTTACACATATATGTATATCGACACACACACACACACAGACCCGTATTTGTATTTTTGTTATTTTATGCCGCTTTTCTTCAAATTTTAAGTAATCCCGACGATGAGGAGGATGCGTGATGATGATGAAGGGACACTCGTAAAGAATATCCTTACCCAGACCGGGACTAGAACCCAGGAACTTCGGTGGCAAGAATGTCGATTACTTCAGAATCTTGGCCATCTAGTCGGCTACAGACATACACACACACACTACACACAAATGCAATACAATTAATTAATCTTGAAAGACAGAGGCTGATACGTTCCGTTGTGTTCATTTATTTAAATACAATCATCTGCTTCAACACCTCCTACCCCCCCCCCTCCCGTTCCTCTCTTCAGGCATGTGTTTGGAGAAAAAGAAGCTTGACGACTCTTTTGAACGACTCATTTGAACGACTCTTCTCAGTGAGCGAGCGCCCAAGAATTCAAACGTACAGGAATACATAGACATACACAAGAGTTGCACACTAGCATTACCAAAACACATGAAACAAAAAACCGACCGACCCAATTAAATTAATTAATAAACATATAAAATAAAAAGGATCAAGTAATGATTACACGATGAATTGCCACACAAAGACGCCGCTGGATTATCTGCCAAAACGCCGAAATGCATTCTCACGAAAATATATTCTCCTTTGTATAGAGAAAAAAATCAGGAGTTTCCTATGGTGGGAAATATTTTATAATACGAGGAGAGGATTATGATCTCCTTTTGCAGTAGAAAGGGTTATATTTTACGATATTTTCACTCATTCGTCTTTCATTAGTAGAAGGCTATTTGGGTCAGCAGAGTTAGAGGTGAAATTCCATTAATCTATTTGGGCCTGCCTGTGGATAGGCTTGCTAACTTTAAAGAATAAAAAGAATAAAATTCCGAAAGATTTCTTTTCAGCCTTCAAACACTTTAGATTAAAATGATGTGAATATCAGCTGTTATCTTTTTGAGGTCAATACAAAATTGATTCAACTTTATCCAAACAACGTTGCAACCACGATTTGTAAGTAAACAACATAAAATAATTATGATACACAGACTCTCCTGAACCAGTAATGCTGCAACAAAATTCTTGAAAGTGAATACCATAAAAATATAAAAATAAATAAATACTAATACTGAATCTCTTCGGTCCGGGAGATAATAAAGTTTGTTCGGGAGATGAGTAAATGAGTTCGATGCCGAGTGACTCCTAGAGGGTTGGCAAGCCTACCTGTGGCTATGCAAGCAACGCGCGTAACTTGTTTTTGGCCTTGAAATTGGACGCAACAATGGACACGGTATTTTCACTTTTTGCATCGGAAGTGATCGACCCTTGGACTTCCCGCCCACCCAGCTTCCCTCTGGAACATCATTCTGCAATGTTAGTCACTGCATACGTGTAAGTGTTGCCAGGCAAAGAGAGTGAAAGAGATAGAGAGAAACGTCTAAACAAAGACATGTGTGGTTCCGTGTATGTCGTGATCATCATGATCACGTGTGTAATCAAGACGTCAGGTATGCTCGAAGTGGAAGTTATTAGGTACTGGCGAGGGTGTTTGCTGGAGCCATACTAGTTGGTGGGGAAATACATTTTCACATGGAGGCAATGGGACAGCCGGGGATGCTTTAAGAAATTCTTCCTATCGGGGGATACCATCCTCCCGCATCGCCCTCCACATTGAGCATTGACTGTACGTAAAAATATACTGCATGTCTCAATAATATAGTATAACTGATAACAAAGAACAGACAGCACGTTAGAATTCCCGTTATCGCGATAGTTAACATGCAAGAGGACATCAGAATCAGAACTAACACTTCCGCACTGCACACCAGTAAGCAACATTTCACTAAATTACGTAAGCCAAGTCAAGAAATATATATATTAGTGTGTGTGGGGGGGGGGTGTGCATGTGTGTTCTTATTAGAGGGTGTGCAAGTCATTTGATTCGTGCCCAAGGCGACAAATTATCAAAGTACTATGTTCTATTCACTCACTAATGAAATAATATAATAATTTAACAATTCGAGTATGTTTCGACGAAAATGAAGATACGTATATATGTAGTCAAGAGTGCATCCTACAATTCCGTATCATTACGCACGAAAATAGTACAGGACACGTTGCAGAGAACGCAAATATATTTTTTCCGTTACATAACGTTTGGAAACGGACATGCATAGTAACCCACGTGGCTGATCACGTGAAGTACTGGACTCACAACACGCCACCGACGGTTCCACGTTCAAGTCCTATGATGAGGATGAGTGTTCATTACTGTCACTCCATCAGTTTCATCTAATAATCATTCGTTGTCATGGTCGCAATGAATAAGCTAAAGAGACAGAAAAGCGTAAAATAAGAAAATGACAAAAAACAAATATATGTGGATAATTGATAAATTATTGACCAAAAGTACAGGAAATAAGTCTTTACTTACTCTTGGTTTTCTCCCGTTAATGTTGTATGCCCTAATCGTAATTCATAAACGCCACTTAAGAAAAACGCCGCTTGCTGGTTGAGCTGTGTTGCTCCCTCAGCCCCCAGCAACTGACTGGCCGCGTGCGTCAGAGAGTCCGAGCAAGCGATTGAGTAACAACGCGAGGCTTCTGGATGTTATCTCCGCCTCCAGGAATTTCATTCCGACCTTCTCATGTGTCTTTTGTCGGTCGGATCAACAAATGAGAGTCGTAGCCAGGGGTGACCACAGGGGGCCATTATGGCGTGGACCATCGCAGTTTTGGGGCGGGCGATATTTCCTTAAAATAATATAAAATTTAACATTTATATATTTTTTCTAAAAAACATATGTACAAAGTTTACCTTAGGGGGGAGGTTGTGATGGAAATGTGACTGAGTGAACAATACGGCATTGGACGAGCTGAATTACGTTATCAATTAACCAATGTTGCTATACAAATAGAAATAGAGTGCCAAGATATGTACTATGAATACCATATGTGGCGGAGTGGTTGGCACTTCGCGCTACGACGCCAGGGGTTTCGAGTTCGAATCTCGGCCTGGGCATGGATGGTTGTGAGTGAGCATTCGCATCAATTTCATCATATCATCGTTCATCCCCATCTTCGCAAATTAGCCAAAAGTGGCACAAAAAGCTAAGTAAAATAGAGCAAAGCAATAAACAATATAAGACAGATATCCAACTCTTACATATTAGGCCTTGAATTGACACGTGAATTCTGGTGGGGGAATGAGAAACGTTGGGGGAGACAATATCCAACTCTTGCATTAACTCTTACATGAGGTGTGTTATTCCCGCCGTGCCAACCCCACCGCATCGTCTTATCGGTTCAGTCCTGCCGTGATAAATGCCAGACTGGGGTAATTTTGGGATGTGGGGATATCGAACTCGATTGTATGAAAAATGCGCTCAGTGAAAATTTCGCTCAAATGGAATGCGCTCAGTTTCCTGGAGGAAAGAAGAGAATGACTCACCGCTGAGAGCAATGCACCCCTTCGCCACCAACTATTTATTTCATTTCATTTCAGGTGTGACTTGTGTGGTGCACTATGGAGATTCTTACAACTACCTACTAAGGGCAAGCCTCGCGCGAACTACGAAGGTTACGCGTACCAGCAGTACAGGAGTACAGCAAACGGCCTGGCAGTAACACTTGGCGTTTAGCGATGTTACACAATTCACGCTGATTTTGGGAGCAGCAACGAAGAGACGAACATACATCCGATCGTGTTTCCTTTTTTGCCGAACAAAAATAAGGATACTTATGTAAGACTATTTCAGGACATCTTAGAAACTGTGCCAGGATGGAGACCTACAATAGTTAATATAGATTTTGAAGCTACGGCAATTTCAGCCCTCAAAGAATTGTTTTTTTTCGTCGAAATAAATGGCTGCTATTTCCATATGAAGAAATACCTGTGGCGAAAGGTCCAAGAGCTTGGCTTAACACGAGAATACCGAGAAAACGAGGAAATTCGTCATCATATTCAAATGTGTCCATCGTTAGCATTCCTGAAACCTGAAGACATAATGGATGGTTGGTTAGATATGCTACCAGAGGCTCCAGTCCACGCAAAGTTATCGGAGTTTTTTTATTATTTTGTCGAGAGATGGCTGGAAAATGAAGAAATTCCTGTCGAAGTTTGGACGTGCTACAAGAGACGGCACCGAACTACGAATGCTGTTGAAAACTGCATATCAAAAGCTGGATCCAAGAATCGAGAACACAGTAAAGAAGTACGAAGAAACAGGCAACATTAGATTGAGTCTCAGAGCGATATCATTCTTACAAAAGCTGGAGCAAACTCGATAAACCGATTATATGACGAAGTTTTTATAAATCACGTCAAAATAGTTGAAAGAAATTTCTATTATTTAGCCAGTCCACAGCCTGGAAAAAGTGTGATGGGAATCAAATATTAAATAAATATAATACATGAATATTTGATTTTTTTAGGGTGGGGTATGGTCATGGAAATGTGAGTGGATATTTCACTGAGCCGATATTTCGCTGAGCGGAACTTTCGCGACACCATTGAACTCTTGTCTTGAGTATTACTATTACGTCTTAGACTGTTTCGGATATTCTTGTGTGAGAACTGAGAATTACTATTATTATTATCGTTATTATTTTTATTATTATTTATTTATTTTGTTATTTTTTGAGGGGGCAATATCCACTCTTCAGTATCAACGGCAAGTCTAACATTGGCATGGAAATATGTGGAAAAATTGAGTATTAAATTTGATTGATTGATTGATTGAGTCCACAGTAAGGCAAATCGGGACTAGACCTATAGTTTAAAGTGGGATCCGATCCACTATGTGTTTCCACCGGGTATCGAGCTCGGGAAACCTCCCCTTGATTACAAGGCGACGACGCTACCACTACACCATCGGAGAGACCCTTGAGAGCTGGAGATATGAAGCTCTTCATAAAGTGCTAAACCTTAGATGATCTATGGATTTCTGTAGTTGGGGAAGGGTTCGAACATTATAGTTTGGGGACTATATTTACCGATATGATATGCACACATTTTCGGCGCCAAACTTGGGAAAAGAGATGATGGATCCTATGAAGTTATTGACACCCCATAAAATTAATATTGAAAGCCTGCAAATAAATGGATGTACATTTTTTCTTGCTATATTCGCTTTCAATATATGCGAATACAATGCAATGCGTGTTTCGCGTTTTTATGAGGTGGTTATGAAAAATTATACCATAACTGTATTACAAAGCCATAATCAATATTCTCACGTAGGTGAGCCAAAGGTAGCCCGCGTTCCCAAGGTGGCTCACATTTACGAAAATCATATTAGTATTTAACGCAGCTAACAAATAGCACTACATTAACGTACCCAGTCCTCCTCAGGTGCACTATGCAGAAACCAACTATCTCGGTCTGCCAGCAGCCATTTTATGTAAGTTGTTGTTTTGGGGAGCGAGCAGATTAGTCGTCGTTGTTATTTTCAGGTAAGTAAGAATTGTATGTTTGAACATCCTTGAAAGCTCATTTAATTTCTTTTTGATCATGTAGTTACACTGTAAAAATGTTTTTTCTTCTTGTGCGTTAAATCAACGATACCTATTTTTGTTTAAAAATGTGGTCCGGACGCGAGTTCCTAAGCCATGGCTGATTTAGTTTATTTTACTAAGCTTTTGGCACTTTTGGCTAATCGCAAAGATAAGAATGGGTAATGATATGATGAAATCGATGAAGGGACACTCATAAATATCTTTGTAATTCTTTTTTTAAAAAAATGTTACAAGCAATTTTACAAAATATCCAATTGGTACACGTTGTTAATTAGTTATGAGAGTTATTTATTTTAATATCTGACATTTATCTGTCAATAGAGGTTTGTAAATTGTCCTAGAAGCTTAACTATGGCCACCTTTGGTTCACTTACCTCATCATTTCTTAAAATTATAATGCTTAGTGTTGGTACATTACTTAAAGCAATGTACATTATTTAAAGCAATGTACATTATTTAAATCAGGTGCATCATTTTAATGATGAGGTTCTGTTAGCAGTATTATTGTGTTATTAATTCCCTGTAATACGTGTACTAAATGTACTTCATAGTAACATCTTGCACATTACTTGATAAAACAGAAAAATAAATATTGTGGGATTGTGATGAACCATTTGAGACACGCTGTCGTATTTAAATACTTTATGGGGATTATGACAGGATTTTGGCCTGGGGCACCACTAGTCGTAGCGTCTGGTGGGGCAAGGGGCAGTTGCCCAGGGCTTCGTGGCAATGGAGGTACCGAACGAGCAAACCATATGTTGCATACACTTCGTTAATGATCATGTCGTGTACAAAGTACCGAGTAAGTGCAGGGGCATTTGATGAAGGGATCATGAAAGTATATCATTAAGATATAAAAATATTCTATATTTATTAACGTCTGTTGTAAAATATTGTAATTTGTAATTGTGTTTTATTATACAAGGTCCGTACATAAAGAAAGCGAACTGTCAAAAAAAAAGAAAAAAAAAGGGAACCAAACCAAATAAGAAGGTGCCGTATTCTGGCAACACTGCAAAGAGCTATATCTAAACTTCCCGTCAGTGCATGTTTCAGCCTGTTACAGGCAGTCGGTATCTGGGCAAGCGAGCGTCAGATGCAGGTCGTGTGCAGGCGGCGTACAAAATACGCGCACCAAGATGGAACAACTTTACAGCATAAAGTTTTGTTACATATTGGGTAAATCCTTTACCGAAACGTTACAGATGATACGGGCAGGTATGGTGATGATACCTGGTGTTTACAATATGACCCCGAAACAAAAAGACAGAGTGCGCAGTGGAAAGGACAGTTCTCGCCCGTCAAGGAAACAGTACGGATGTCGAAATCGAAGACAAAGGGTCTGCTTATCGCATTTTTTGATTCCCAAGGATTGATCCACCATGAATTTGTCCCTGAAAACCAAACTATCAATCAGTGGTATTACAAGGAAGTGCTTGGTCGATTCAGAAACAGGATGAAGCCGGTTAGGAAGGACCTCTGTAATTCTGGCCAATGGTTTCTGTTACACGATAATGCTCAGCCTCATACCGCATTGTCTGTACAACACCACCTTGCTAAGCATTCAGTGACAGTGATCAATCACCCTCCATATTCTCCGGACTTATCGCCTGCTGATTTTTTTCCTTTTTCCCAAGCTTAAAATGGCTATGAAAGGGTGAAGATTAGACGACGTCACGGACATTAAATTAAATGTTATACGTATTTTGCGAACACTTACTGTCAATGACTATCAACAGTGTTTCCAAGACCTGTACAAACGCTGGTCAAAGTGTATTAAATCCTCTGATGATTATTTTGAAGGTGGTAATGTCATTTGAAGGTAATTACCTGTTTTCTTTCCTAAAAAAAAAGTTCCGTTTTTTACGGGCGAATCTTGCGTATCGTACCCAAGGTATTGGGCAGGATGTATAAAGTCTTAGCATAGCAGGTATCAGAGAAAGGAATGCTGAATAAGTAATCAGGCAAAGGTCGGGTGATTGATTTGGAAGTCGTATGTGGCATGAGTGTTGGAATTGTCAGGAGGTGTGATCAGTTGGCGAGAATAGGAGAGAGAGTAAGGACTACGGATTGTGAGAGAGGAGCAAAGTGGGGAACGACTATTGGACGATGGTGTGTGACAAGAGACAAGTGATAGTTGAGAGGACAAGCTAGGAACAATCTCCATATATTTGTAAGGCAAGTAATATCCTTTTCTAAACCAATCCATATCGGTTCAGTCATGGAGAGTATAAAACCCATATCCAATCTAAGCTAATTTCTATCGCCATTCCTTTAAAAGGTAACCTCTTGCATTTATCACATTTAGGCCAAGCGAGTGATAACCATCTGAGAGATGAATAACAAATAACTACATCACCCAATTAAATCTAGAGGTTCTAGGTTCGATCCCAAACGCAGCATGGGAGTTGCGTTACGTGGTGGAGGCTGCTTAGGGCTTCTCATCCATTTTTTGCAAATGTGATGAGAAAACACTGCAGTACGTGAAATACTGCGATTTTCATCTATTTCATCCCGAAATATGATGAAAATAATAGAGCCTTCTAGCTTTTCAAATTACGTACGTGCGATATGGCGCCGGAATTTTCACTTGTTAGCGCTTCACGTTGTGTTAATCAATTGTTACCAAAGATCAAGAAAAGAAAGCAAAAGGTAGGCCAAGCAATATGCTACGCGGTAAGGCGCAAATAAATAAGAGTAGAGTTTTAACTAGGTTATTCGGCGATTGGCTTGTGAAAAGATGAGAATTAACATTAGGATGTTGCATAAAGGTTGGTTAAATATTTTAAAGATGTGTTCGGTACTGTCGTCACTCTGTTACGCGATTGTTGAACTAACTTATCAAATTTCCGGGAGAGTAAAAAAAAAAATTGAATTGCTGATAATGTCCTGTAAAGCCACGGGGGGATGAGAAAAGAAAACAAGCAACTTAGTGCTAATTTTAAGATAATCAAGCATTTTTCCTGCGCATAGGCTAATCTGCGCATAGGCTAATCATAGAATTATGGCGCAATCTAGATTTATCCACCCCGACATTTTCAAAACTATCCAGTTTCAAGGTAACATTCACGAGGATGTATTAAAATTCATTGACAAATTTGAAAGTTTAGCTATTCTTAATGAGTGGAATGACTCAAAGAAAAGGCAAATGCTACCGGCATTTTTGGCTGATTCAGCATTGGAATGGTTCAATACTTGGAGTCGAACTCAGGAAGCACAGGATATAGATTTTGTAACTTTAAAAACTAAAATTGTGGAAGAATTTACGGAACCGGGGGACACTTTTCAATTAGAAGAACAAATCAGATTACGCTTCCATCAGGAAAATGAACCTGTTTCAAAATATGTGAGAAAAACAGTTATTGTTATTAAAATTAGATCCTGCCATGGACATTAGTGAACAAATTAAGCAAATAAGCGGGGGTTTACAACCTAACTTTATGAAAGAAGTTTATAACAGGGAATATGATTCAGTGCATGAAATCTTACGAGACCTGAAACATGTTGAACAATTCAAATATCTCGTGCAAAAACGTAAAATTCTAGAAACTGAATGTGAGACAATGAAAGCTCTGTCATGTTCTGAATCGAGTCGAGCCTACATGCCGACTCAGCAAGCTATCACGTTGCAGCGCACGGTCAATGATCATGTTGACATAAGTTATTCTCAGGCTAATCGGGAGATCGAGGAAAGATTAAATGCACTGCAACAAGACCTTGATCAATTACAGTCGAACGCGGGACTCCAGTCTCATGAGTCAGATTTAGTTTTGCAATTTCAGAATCTTGAGGCTAAAGTAAATGCACTTGCAGAACATCGGAAAAAACATTCATTCACTGAGTCATCATTCTCATATCCAGTTAGAGAAAATGAACATAGAGATAGAAACAATAGGAGAACCTATTATCATAATAGTAATCATAGAGCTCAGAATA
The DNA here is from genome assembly GCF_977018435.1 of Lepisma saccharinum. Classification (NCBI taxonomy): domain Eukaryota; kingdom Metazoa; phylum Arthropoda; class Insecta; order Zygentoma; family Lepismatidae; genus Lepisma; species Lepisma saccharinum. The sequence goes on along the minus strand of NC_139231.1, from coordinate 20,641,824 downwards.
GAAATACTTGGCATAACAACCACAATAATAATCTCGACACACAGTCGCAAAGCTCGCATAGGGGGCGATGGCGCAATGGCGGTAACCCTCGATTTCAGCGTTCGCACTTTTCATCTTCATCGCCGCGAACATTTTTGGAGCAACAACAGGGACGCGAAGATCCAAATAACCCTACTAATCAGGTTGTAAATACAAATCATTCTACTTTTCGTCAGAACAGAAGCAATTTTAAACGAGTAAGACCTGCATATGACGGGGACCTAGGTGCAAGGCCTTCTGGAAAAACTCTAACCGTCTCTACTTTTCCTTCTGAAGATCTGATTTACATCAATGTGAAAGTAGATGGGGAAATTCGACAGTTTATCCTGGATAGTGGAAGTCAAATTTCGGTAACTGGAGATAAGAACATACCAGTCAATGCCAAGCGATTTAATATAAATACTGCGATTAGAGGGGTCACTAATAGTCAACTGACGGTTAAGGAAATTGTGTTGCTACCATTTTCTATACATAACCAAACATTTGTTCATCCATTTAGAATCGTTAAGGATTTTAATCAAGTTACCATATTAGGAAATGATTTCTTGAAGGGACAAAAGGCTAAGTTAGATTTTGAGGAAAATAAGCTTACATTGCATAGATTCGGCACACCTCCAAGAAACCAAATTAAAAATGAGAATAAGAAAGCTTTTGACGTGTCAATCAAAGTTTCCCATTTATTACAGCATGTTTTGCAACCAGAATTTGTAGCTGCTAAAAAGATAAAAGTGAAACCCAGGACGCATTTGTGCATTCCATTGAAATTGGCTAATTCATATGACAAGGATAGAACACTCTTGGAACCGGACCTACAGTTTCAAGAGAAAACGGGATTGATGGTTGCCAGAGCAATTATTAATCCGGATTCGAATCTCATTTGGATCACAAATCCTTTAAATTATAATGTTACAATTAAGAAAGGCACTATTATCGGGAAAGCTGAAACATGGGATAGGCCAATCATGAGTAACAATAATGATGAGAATAAGGATGAAATTGGTGAACAGGCACAGGTTTTCGCGACGGAAGAGTCAGGGAACGTCAGTGACGCACGGGCGGACCCTAGTCGGTTTGATGTGAATCCGAATTTAGAACCCCAGCAAAAGGAGCAACTTTTGGCTGTTTTAATGAAATATCCACATGTTTTTGCGTGGTCAAAGGATGATATAGGTAGAGCCACGAATTATAAACATAGAATTCAACTAAAAGATGACACAGAATTTCACTTAAAATCCTACCCGATTCCAGTCCACCTTCGTGATGAAATTAAAGATCAGATTGAGACTTTATTAAAGCAAGGTGTTATTTCTCCTACAAAATCACCCTTTAACTCTCCAGTTATCCTTGTAAAGAAGGCAAAGGGGGGTTATAGATTATGCCAGGATTATCGCAGATTGAATGTATCGTCTGTATTTGACGCTCTGGGTGTGAATAACATCAATGAAATATTATACAATATGGGGGGGCAAGAAATACTACTGTACGGCGGACTTGAAGAGCGGATTCTTTAATATTCCTCTCACCGAGGACAGTAAGAAATATACAGCATTTACAATACCAGGAATGTCACAGTATCAAATGAACGTCGTGCCACAGGGCCACGTCAGTTCATCAAGTGCGATGACTCGTTGCATTCACCTTGCTTGCTCAAATTTAGATCCCAATCACTTTGCGCATTATGTGGACGATTTATTTTGCTTCGGAAATACCTTTGAAGAAATGCTCGTAACTCTGGAGAAAATGTTACAATGTTTACAGGCCGCGGGATTGAAGCTTGCAATAGAAAAATGTCACTTCGGATACACTGAGATTATTGCTTTAGGACATAAAATTTCCAAATTTGGCTATCGGATCAATGACAAAATCATTGATTCTATCAAGAAATATAAGACACCGACAACTGTGAAACAAGTTCGCACATTTCTCGGATTAACATCTTATGTCAGGAAGTTTTTAAAATCATATTCCGAGATGGCACTTCCTTTGCAAAAATTGATAGGAAAAAAGAAGAAATTTCTCTGGGGGGAAGAACAGCAAACTGCGTTTGAGAGGTTGAAAGAGGCTTTTCTTACAGCTCCTGTATTAATGGCATATGATCCATCCAAAGAAGTAAGGGTATATACGGATGCAAGCAGTAAGGCTATTGGCGCAGTGATTTTACAACCGAATGCGAACGGTGATTTTCAGCCTATTTCCTATTGCAGTAGAGTTTTAAAAGACCATGAAACTCGACTTTCAACCATCGAGCAAGAATTGTTGGCAATCATATACGCATTTAAGTCATTCAGATTCTTTTTACTTGGGAGACATTTCGAATTATTTACCGACAACCAAGCAATCACATTCATTCGCTCCTCAACGCAACTTTCAAACAAATTATTTAGATGGTACACGTTGATGGCCGAGTTCGATTTTACGCCAATTCACTGCAAAACTACACAAAATATGGCGGATGCTATCAGCAGAGAAACAGAACATGATCCACAGGGAGAAGACGAGGAGCTTCCAGAGCCACGTACATTGTTATTGTTAGATGAGACAATTGATGTTGCTATACACCAACGAGAGGATTCTTTTTTTGGACATATCATCAATATTTTGGAAGGAAAAGAAGACGAGGGGGGCAACAACCCACCCAACCCCTCCCTGCAGAGGCAAGCTTGCTATTATGTTATGGAAAATGGACTTCTTTATAGACAACATAAACTGGGAGCTACGACTAAGAAATTATTATGCATACCGAAGTCACTTCGCAACACTGTCATTGAGACATTGCATAGTTTACCAGCTGGAGGAGCGCATTACGGCTTCACTAAAACATACAAAAATGCACTAGATAGGATTTACTTTCCATTTATGAAGAACCATATTCAGAAAATGGTCAAGGAGTGTGTAATTTGTCAGCAGAATAAGCGCATAAAAGGAGCGCCATATGGAGAACTTTTAACGTTCAACTCACAGAAACCATTCGATAGAATCGCTTTAGATTTTAGCGGACCGTATCCACCAAGTGGTTTGCTCCGCCATAAATATATACTAAGTGCAATCGATCATGGTACTCGATTTTTAATTGCTCAATCAGTAGCAGATACTTCAAGTGAGACAGCAGCTAACTTCCTTTTTGAAAATGTAATTTTGCGCTACGGATGTCCTTCTCATTTAGATACAGACAGAGGTACTTCATTCACAGCTAGTTTATTTAAAGAACTATCGGAGAAATGTGGAATCCATCTTAAATTCGCTCCAGCAGCTAATCACAATTTAATTGGATTATTGGAACGATCACATGCTATTTTACAGGGACTTATGAAAAACTTCGTGAACTCAAAACACACAGACTGGCTTTTATACTTGCAATCGGCCGTGTGGTCATACAATGTTAATTACCAGGAGAATTTGAAAAACAGTCCATTTTTTCTTCTTCATGGATTTACGCCTAGATTAGTCTGGGAGAGCGGACTACATTTAACGCCCAGTGTGAATGTAAACAACGAGATGAGATTCAAGATTCTCGAAAAAGCACGAGCAGCAGCTTATGAGTCTTTACAGAAACGCCACCGACAAGCAAAGAAGTACTACGATAAACGTCATCAGTCCATTGAATTTACGCCAGGAGAATTGGTTCTAGTATACGATGGCAGTCATCGTGTACACACCGCTAAATGCTTCTCGGGAGTATTTAAAGGACCTTGTAAAATTATAGCAAAGGAAAATCCCAATGTGTACAAAGTGGAATATAAGACAAAACGGGGACAGACAGTCGTCGACTCAATTTCGGTCCAGAGATTGAAGAAGTACTACGCTTCGGAACACGGTAGCGGCGATGAGAATGTAAATGGTGATGATGAGACTGAAGAACAGTACAGTCAGGAGTGAATGAGTGAGAACATACCTTCTACCCTGTACGTAACTTTCTTTTCAGTACTCTGATGCACTAAATAAATTTTACGTCTTGCAAATATTTTTTTAAACTAACAAACACTAAAATTATGTGAAATATTATTGTTTAGCCCTTAATAATTGCACGGAAGTGTAAAACTAGTTATTACCACACTAAAATCATTAGTTATAACACGTAGACATCGAGGTTTCATAATAATGAACAACAAGTACAGTGACGCGCAAAAATAATAATAATTAATATTATTGTATTCACGGATAGTGAACAAAGGGAATGGTGATGAATATAAATTGCGCGCAAGGAATTTTCCTCAGATTTCTGTAGGCCTGCAGAGAACTGATGGAAATAATCTTTTGTGAACTACAAAAGATAAATAGTGTAAGTCAATAATAGACTTTAGTATTTTTATGAATAAAATGTGTTAAACACATTCGGTAAGGAAAATGAGAATTAAAATTCTCTATGATTTAGCGTGGTTAGTCAAAATAGGGTTTAAACAAGTACACATTTTAATATTTCAATTGTTAAATTTAAGTAATAATTACATTTATAATTTTAATAACTAAATAAATGACAGAAATATGAGAAGATCAGTTTTATAAGATTTAAACAACGTTAAAATATAGATAACAGTTATAATAAGAGCTGAATATGCGTACAGCCAGTAAATTATTCAATTAAACAAGTTACAGATCAATAATAACTAAATAAGAATTGCGATAATAAGAATTATAATATAGCTAATAATAATAACGAAGAGAATAGTAAACATATTGAGTTCTTTGATATTTACGACAGTCTTGAAGAAGTAAAGTATCTTTCATTAAACACGTACATTACATTGATCCATCTAATTTGGGATATTTCATTCCAAATATCACTCTACAATTATTGAATGTTATAATCAAGTTGCTTAGAGTACTTCCTAAGATATTTTCCCGTATTGTAAAATCCCACTACCATAAAATTTCCCTCACATGTATTTCACATTCTGAAAACGATATCGCAAATCAGCTTCGAACGTCTTCATGGTAAATTATCTGTCGTCAGCAAACGGATAAAGTTCAACCAGGGTGCAACGGAAATGTCTTTCCTCTTTAAGCAATGGGGAAACTTGAGTTACATTCAGAAAGACAGAACAACTAACGAAATATGCAAGTTAGGCATTCTATTCGTTTCTTGCGGCAACGATATCTACCTACATCGGCAGGAGCAACATTCTCTCTTGACATGAAGTAACCAACACGTTGCAAATTAAACCGCAGATATCTCACATTCCACATTAGCCGGGGAACTGAATAAACTGTAGGCAGAGCATTCTTTCAACTCAGGTTATCAGCTCGAAAGATACGAGGGAACATGGAATTTTATGTCTGTTCAGAACGCTATTTCTTTGTGAGACAACATTTGGAATCTATATTGGAATTAACTTTTCATTTTTATATCATTTAATGTTAGGTGCATATACATATAGTTACACACTACCAATTGTCAACTTTCATTTTTTTTCTCTCCATATTTTTTTTGTATACACAATTGTATATTATTTTCCTTGAATATTCTTAGGCTAATTGCAATATCATTAAGGGAGAAAGAGTCAATAATGGACAACGAGATTTCGAATTCTCAGAATATTATTTTACGTATTTCAATTTATGTGGACAATATTAGCAAGTGCACAGGATATTTTACAATTAATCTTTATTAATGACGATATTTTATTAATATTATACAAACAGAAGGACGATTGATCAACACATTATTTTTTAGGTAATATTTAAAGTATTTCATTTCATTCAATTGTTATTTATAAATATTTTCAGTTAATTTAAGTATTCATATATTTTCAGAAATCAATTATACGTAATTTAAATTTTGCAGTAGTCTACAGTATACACTCATAACACTCTCAAGAGTATTTACAATATTACGTTCAATTCATATATAAAGTTCAATTGCTTTTAGTAATTATTAGTAGTTATATTTATTTATTTATTTTTCTCTTTTCAAGATTCTAATTATATTTGGTGTGTAAAGGATGGCATTAATTAGAATTTGGGTAATTTATAGTAAGAGTAAATGTTATGACTGAATCGGTACTCCTTTTCAAATTCCATTTCCTAAAATGTAACAACCCTCAACTACAAGATTTTTCATACTTGTAATATTTACAAGCACTATTTTTTTTAAAAAATAAGGGTGACTTAGAGGCACCCTTGTCTCAACAAAACCTCTACACATACCGACATATTAAGTTCTCTCACACACACAACATTACACCAACGATCAGGAGGAAATGCCTGTTCGGTATATGATGCAAATTTCCTTTCCAAAACCTACCTGAATTGCCTCACAGATAATTCAAATTTTAACGGTGAAATGAACATTTTAACAATATTATGAAACCATGTTAACAGTCCTCAGTTCAACTTTTTCACAGATGTCAACGTCAAGAGATGGTCACCAGCTAAAACCTTGGAGAAATAAGAAATCAACACGAATTACACCTGAAAGACGGAGATAAATTATTTGTCCTACGATTTTTTTTGAGAATTTCTCAAGATTTTTATTTCTGAGATTTTTATTTTATTTTTCGACACGTGGAAACAGGAATTACAATTAGACCTTTCATCAATTTTAATTACGAAGTTCAGCGAAATCAGTCGATAAGCACCAAATCGTTTAACATGGATCTCCTTCATTCTATTCTAATTAACTCCTACTAAAGTCAAGTAGTAGTGAGACCTGATATTCAACGCTGATAATACATACATCGATTTGAAGGAATATTTACATACAACTAAATACTTCACATTCACAATTCCACGATATGCAGTTCTCTACTATAAATTTTTCTTCAATGACAATATTTGTAGCTGCAAAGTTAATGCATCAAAGTGAAAAACATTTTTCACGGCCACAAGGAACTAATATATACATATATACGTGGTTTGGTTCAAGAAGAAACTTCATTGCTATACGCAGAGACTATTAAGTGATGATAACAAGAGTAAAATTATGGTATTTTACTTGAACTCTTTATGAGAATCAGGATAACTCAAGGATTATTTTATGGACAAATGTTAGTGCTGTGATTTTATCTATCGAACACTATTATATTCTTATTTTCAAATACATAAATTCATGTACATATATTATTACTCAAGGACAGTTACTGATACAGTGTATATATTTTGATTAACTTCAAATTTTCTAACTAAATATTTATTGTGATAGTTGACATATATTATACATAAAAACGACAGCGATCTTTAAATGATACAATGAAATAAGAGACGGTGAAATTTACATCGATAATGACATATGTGTGCAAGTGTAACTCGGATGAGTATCACAAACTTTGCCGATTTTGTAAATATTAACATCCAAATACACAACAGTGTTGTACAGTGTCAGTGCTTGCAGGATCGATTACACTACTTCGCTAGTGTGTCATTGAGACATAAATTTTGACAAGATCCATTCTTGTGGAACATTGCTTTTATAATTTTCTCACGTGGTGTCAGAGTGTTGCATGCTTATGCACGGACTTCGCTACGTCATCATGTAGTATTGGAACTCAGATGTGTAGCGTAAGCCTCTCAATGAATACGCGCACGAGCAGATTGTCAAGTTAGCATAACAAACTCACGTGCCAGTGTTTACCTTTTATATGCTTTACGCAGACATGTATTTTTTTCTTCTCTTTGTTTCTATCGGGACTCGTGATATATCTATATTTTCAGGACCTATATTATTCCATTTACATATATTCTGGGTAATGGTATGTTATTACAATATTTTTAGTACACTATATTTTATAATAAAAAAAAAATCTCTCCATAGAAAGGATCGATATGGAATACAACTTTAAATCTTTCATCTTTAGGTGAAAATCAAAGGATTTTCTTTAGGGGGTAGAGGAGCGTATCGTACCCAAGGTATTGGGCAGGATGTATAAAGTCTTAGCATAGCAGGTATCAGAGAAAGGAATGCTGAATAAGTAATCAGGCAAAGGTCGGGTGATTGATTTGGAAGTCGTATGTGGCATGAGTGTTGGAATTGTCAGGAGGTGTGATCAGTTGGCGAGAATAGGAGAGAATAGGACTACGGATTGTGAGAGAGGAGCAAAGTGGGGAACGACTATTGGACGATGGTGTGTGACAAGAGACAAGTGATAGTTGAGAGGACAAGCTAGGAACAATCTCCATATATTTGTAAGGCAAGTAATATCCTTTTCTAAACCAATCCATATCGGTTCAGTCATGGAGAGTATAAAACCCATATCCAATCTAAGCTAATTTCTATCGCCATTCCTTTAAAAGGTAACCTCTTGCATTTATCACATTTAGGCCAAGCGAGTGATAACCATCTGAGAGATGAATAACAAATAACTACATCACCCAATTAAATCTAGAGGTTCTAGGTTCGATCCCAAACGCAGCATGGGAGTTGCGTTACGCTTGCATTAAAGCAGAATTTCGTTGAATCCTTGATAGAGCTGGTAACCTTCTAAAATGTAATCTGGAGAAAGAGATTTGAAAATTTGAACAAAATAGAAATGTTTGTAACATAAGGAAAGTCATCCATTTGGAAATGCTTCACTAATTTCAATAACCAACAATGTGTGGGGTCCTACCCCACTCCCCCCCACACACACAACCTAAATGTACCTTGATGGCACGGTGCTATATGCACGGAGCATTTTACATTTACCTACATTAAAATATGGCGGAGATTGCACCAACCAAGTTCTTTATACGATTTACAAAGGAATCGAGGGGAAACCAATCCCCTATCTGTTCCTATGGGAGATGGACTTGTGTACTTGAAACCACGGCCTTTCAACCATTGCAGCGGGAACGAGGGGACAAGGGAGTTAGAGGCAGAAATATTACCTTTCCCTTCCGGCGGCTATTTCTACCTTGAACTGGTGAGGCGGTGTTAAAGCCACCTAATGTATCTCCTTTCAGCCTTGCCCGCTGATCGCACCGAGGGACAAGAAGAGCGTGAAAAAAACTGTAGCCCATGAACTGTGGCTTCCAGAAGACAATAAATATTGTGATTTGAAAATAATTAGAGATGTGAGATTGATTGATCTATCTCTGCTAGACTAGCTACTCCTCAATACACGTCAATTTTTTTTTCCTTTTAAGTCCGGTCTATAACCATAAGCCTTAAGTGTTTAAGGAAAAATACAGCCGTACAAAATATTTGATATCCTGTCAATAAAGGAACCAAGGAAGATGTATGTTAAAAAGGGGAAATCGGGGATTTATGCTGAAAAACTAAGCAATAAGAAACCAGAAAAGAAAATGTATTTAAAATAGGGAAGAAAACGGAATGTGTTCTGAAAAAGGTAAAACAAAGGGGGAAAGGGAAAAAGGAAGAAGGGAAATCAAAACCATACAATCTTGTTGGTGGAACAAAATTATCAACATTGTTGTTATTTATTCCATGATCCGTGTTGAAAAATAAAAAAAAGGAATTCCCTTTAAAATCCGTTCTCTACTTATGGTCATCCGCTTTCTGCGAAATCACTACATACGTATCACTGATTCGTGAACATATTGTAAATCAGGTGACAGCTTACGCTTTTCTCTGTAATAATTAAGGCCCTTCTGCCCAAGCAGCGTGTCGTCATTACGCAAGTCGTGTCGTAACATCGGTGCTGCTCCTCCCCCTCCCCCTTTCTGCCGCCATCGTGTATTTGCCACAAGGCCGCATATTACGTGTAATATTCTGTATTTAGAATGAATGCACATAATTATAATGAATGCGACCACCACCTTCCTCGCCTCCACTCCCCGTCGTTCTCGTGCACTTTTTATTGGTTATTATTATGAATACTGTTTTGGAATCAGAGGCACCAAGAGATGGGAGGTAAGAAGGCAACAGCCCCTCCAGCAAGCGAGAAATGTAGATTATTATGCAATTAGCTCAAAAATATATTGTTTTTCTGTTATTTACAATTAAACGTACTAATGTGACTGACTCCCACTCAGTTTGCTTGATGGTGCAGTAGTAACGTCGTTACCTTGTGATCAAGGGCTCCCGGGTTCGATACCCTTTTGAAGCACACAGTGGTTCGGATACCATTTTAGACTGTAGGCCCAGTCTTATTTAATCTTTCTGTGCATAAAGTGTACAAAAAAAACCTCCAAACTCAGTTTTCCTGGTGCGGTCACCCAACGGAATAATCGTCAATTGGGGTGGTGCAATAACCGCGAAAAAGACCAAAATTGATACGGGAATAAGCGCGAAAGGAACAACCGCGAAACAAGCGAAGCGCGAACGGATAAGAGCGACACGAATTAATCGCGAAACAAACAACATCTAAACGGATTAAGCGCGAAAGAAACAACATCGAAACGGATTAAGCGCGAAACCAAATATGAACACGGAATTAAGCGCGAAAGGAACAAGGCGAAACGGATTACGCGCGAAAATTTTACATTCGCGTTTAATCCCTTTGGCGGTTGTTCTGGCGACCCCTTCAGTTAAAGAGTAAATACCTCATGGTATTTACTCTTTTCCTTGTACACTTATAAAAGGTACAAAACCCATATTAAACGTATAGACTCAAATTCACATGCACAAGCCTAGCACTAATATAGATTCTTAAAGGAAGAAGTATGATTGATTGATTAATTTGCTTTAGTTTACTTCGCTTTTTGTGCCACTTTTGGCTAATTTGCGAACATGGGGATGAGTGATGATATTGATGAAAGCCCTCACAAACATAAATGCCCAGGCAGGAATTCGTACCCAGGACCCTGTCGTAGCAAGATGTGCTAACCACTCCTCCACGGGAGCTGGCAAGCAAGAAGTTTTGAGATGTAAAAAATTGTTAAATTAACTTCACTTTGGAATGTACGTATGTATGACATACCTGAGGTTAAATGTATTTAAGTAAATAAGGCCCGACCCTGTGGCCGAGTGGTTAGCACATCGCGCTGCGACGCCAAGGGTCCCTGGTTCGAATCCCGGTCGGGCTTTTTTGTTTGTAAACGTCCATTCATCAATTTCATCATTTCATCACTCATCCCCATCTTCGCAAATTAGCCGAGAGGCACAAAACGCGAAGTAAAATAAACTAAATCAAATTTAAGTAAATAAGGAAAAATATAATATCTCCATCATGTTCAAGCTGCTGCGTACAGATGGAGTCAAATGAACATAATGAAACATCCTCGCTTTGATTAGGATTGAAATCGAATGCATTGTATGCTTTTTTCTGTCCTTCTCCACTCTTTTTGGAGCCAGTGAGCATTAGACAGAATTCGCACCGAAGTGCCAAGTGACAGGCGACACATGTCGCTTGAGGATTTCACCAATAGAACGCAGGCTAGCGAGACATGTTATGCCATTACTGTGTGAAACTTTGCTACTGATTCGCTTGTTCCCAAGCGACACGTGTCTCCTGTCGCTTGGGTATGAAATTCTCCCTTAGATGTCCAACAATGTATGTTTAGTGATGCACTTGAACAGTGCACACTCTCCTGCAAGTGTATTGTATTGAACATCATTAAAAATATATAAACTGTTAAAAACTGTTGTGGAATAAGTATAAAATTATTTTAGTTCTCTAAAAATGTTTGCACGCCTACAGTTTTCTCCAGGGTTGTTAATAGTCCAGGAACCCATAAATTCTAATATGTTCTATTGGGTCCCGCAATAGAACCGGAACCTTTTTAATCGCACAATTTAAATTCGGTCAAAGTTGCGTGTTGTTTCATTTCAATACGAAAATTAGATCCTACCTATAATGATACGGAAAAAGGTTCCTCGACCGTATTTAAATTCATCCAGAAAAAAGGTTCCTGGACAGTATTTAAATTAATCCTGGAATAAAAGGTACCTCGACCTAATTGAGATAATTTACAGATAAAAGGATTCTTTACGGTCCAGAACCCATTTACGCTTGTTGATTTTCTCTCCTGGACTGGTATTGAATTTATTTGAAATTAATGGAACTTGAACAACCCTGGTTTTCTCGGAATGTACGCTGAAAGTGTACAAACCTGCAAACAGCAAAGAGCTTTGTGCGAATGCAAGCAAGTGCACATAACAAAACAGAAACAGCCACTAACATACTTACCACGCGTGTTAACAACCAGATGAGATGGTCCAAGGTAGATGGCCGGGGTCTGGCGTGTGAAGCCGCCTTCCTTTTTACAACTGACGTTGCGAGTGAAGGTCGCGTGAGGAGGCTGGACTTTCCAGGGAAAATAAAAAGTGATCAGTGTTTCCAACGCTTAGACACGGAAGGAAATTAAATAAGACATGACTGCCGTTAGGGGGTGTGCGACATGTGCCACCGCACAGGGCCTCGCGCTTCCGAGATATTTATGTAATATTTTTCATCTTCGATTCACATTCATTTCTTGTGCAAACGTGACCACATTAGAACAGACGAAACAAAAGAAAAAACGCATACAATAATGATGCAACAACTATGTTTGTAATCACAGCTTACGTACTATAGAAAGGGAAACTGAAGTTTCAAACGCCTGTTGCGAAAAGATTTTGTGAAAGGAAATCTCCGTCGTCCGTAGAACACTTGAATTTCTTGTTTGTGACCAAAGTCCGTGAAGAGTTTCCCGTACCTCTCAAGCAGGGAGGAAGACTGCAATTCGACTGACCTTGGTTTCTGGTCCACCCGACTCTTCTACCAATTTCCTCTCATTTGATTTGATGTTTTTTCAAGTCCACTTTGTGCACAGTAAGGCTAATCGGGATTGGACCAACAGTTTATAGTGGGATCCGAACCACTATGTGCCTCCACCGGGTATCGAACCCGGGATCCCTTGATTACAAGCCAACGACGCTACACTGCGCCATCGGGGAGGCCGCGAATTTCCTGTCATAACTGCATTGTTAGAGAGGGTACAGCACTGCCGTGAGGCCGATATATACACTCTCTTGGCTAAACTAAGCAAAGATGACAAGAGAATAGACCCAGGCGGAAACACAGGTCAACGAACCTTTGGGTAGACCATGGCAGAGACGCTTGTCCCGGTCGGCATATTCCTATTTTAATTTTATTTTCTCAAAACCCAAAACTTTGTCGGATTTTATCACTATGCGAATATGTAACAACTTTGAAATCAGAATTGTTTAAAATAGTAGTGCGTGCGATTTCCATCTAAGCATTATATTTACAGCTAACGTCAGCTAATAGCCGAATGCCGAAATGAGCATCTCTGGTTTAAAATTAATAAAGACATATTTGAGAACTACGCCATTTCTTAAAAGCCAGTAAAAATGCTCCTCCAGGGTGGTATTTAAAGGGCGGTGGATGGGGAATCCCCATCTGTTCTGTTTCTGTGAATGCTAATTTTTGGCATGACGGATTATGTATGTAATTTGTATCCCGATGCTTCAGGAGCAGTGACTAAAATTTCCCTCCCTCCACTGGAATTTTTTCCAATGTTTTCTCTCGCCGTAGTTATGTGACGTAAAAATTCGATTTCGTTAAGTGATTGACAACTTTGTTACGCAAAAGAAGGCTGATAAATTACATACGAGAGGTAATCTAGATTGTTTTTTCTTAATTGTATTTGTGTTCTCCAAAGCAATTTCCTTCTACATTACCAAACTAGTAGGTATATGAAATATTCATACTTTCAGAATACAAATATGTAAATCCAAGTGAAAATTGTTAGGGGCAGAGGTGGTCTTTTTAAACTTTGGAGGTAGCTGACGTGATGCTTTGCATAAATTCTCCAAGTTGAGGGAATTCCATTCTCCCCAAGTCGACATCCCCAAACTGGGGATGACGACGGTACTAACGCTCCTGTTTACAGATGGTGTGGTTCTGATAGAGACAAAAGCGGACTACAAAGGGATCTGGACGGGTTAGAAAGATACAGCAGAGAATCCAAACTGCAAGTAAATCTCACAAAAACAAACTCACGGTGTTCAAGAACACATATGTAAATGGTTAAGACGAAAGGCGGACTTTTAGAGGGCAAGAGTTGGAAAGAGTAAAAAGAATAAAATACTTGAGACTAGTTCTCACTATGGTAGGGACGTGGACAAGACATATGCAAACGGCAGAAGGAAAGGCTGCGGCAATAACAAATAAAATAATGCGGACAGTATGGAAATTGGAGAAATACGATATACATTTTGTGGAAAAACTATATCTGACATTATTAATAGGGTCAATAGAGTACGGGAGGGAGATGTGGAGAACAAAAGGGGGGATGCACTCAACAGGTCGGGATTCGAACACGGGACACGTGTCGTCGTAGCGCGCTGTGCTAACCACTCCGCCACAGAGGTCGGCCCGACTTCTTATAAATAAATAGCTGTGCAACTGAAAATCGATTTCCTGGAGTATGGCTTACTTGGAGGAGTGGTTCTGATACAACCTCGACTGCAACATATACAATTTTTTGTAAAGTGCAGATGTTGTTTTATGTTTTTCCTGTGATACGATGTTCGTGTTCTCTAAGATTGGACACGTGTAAACCAAATTACGATCAAGAACATTAGGTATCCGTTAAAATTATCTGATGTTGCCACAATGTTGAGCAAAATCTTGTGGGTTTGTGTCAGTGACGGACATAGTGGTGTCTACAACTCTTGTACCAACTGAAAGCAGACTAACATTGTAGTGTAGTATAGGACATTTTTGTAAGACTGCAGAAGTTCATTCTAATATTGGACGAACAGTGTTTACGCTTTCCAAGGTTTGTAAATGCGTACATATGTGCATTTAATTTGCAAGCATGTTGCAACGTGCCACCACAATCGTAACTCCAGGGTATGGAGATTCGAATTGGCAACACAGCGCTCCTTGCTCCGATTATAACACCATTAAGCCTTGTTTCCATGATTATGAAAAAATAAATATGCTGACCAAGGCAGTAATTTATTTTATTAAAAACATAAACTAAACGTAACGTTTCAACCTTCTAGCAAGGTCTTCTTCAGACTCTGTACCAAGTACAAAAGTACTTATGTACTTGATACCGTTTCAACCTTGCTAGAAGGGTTACGTTTAGTTTATGTTTTTAATAAAATAAATTACTGTCTTGGTCAGCATATTTATTTTTTCCTTGCTCCGGCTAGTCAGTTGAAACCACGAGTTCTCGCCCAGGGATCGGGATTTAGACGATCCCCAATCTTCCAGGAAGGTTACCACCGAATTGCGACATGCGACAAAGCAAATATGTTATAATTAAAATATCCAAAAAAACTTTAATCGCGAATCGCGCGCGTACATACTTATTCGCACAAATAAAACAAATGATATGTTGGGTCCTGCTCGCTCGAAGGCAGTGATTAGTAAAATTTGTCACGACAGCAGGGGTGCCCATCCCTCCCCCCCCCAAGGCCAATGGCGCAATCCCCCCAAAAGCCAATGACGCATCCTCCCCAAAGTCAATGAAGCACCCCCTCTCCAAGTTCATGTCATAGTCCCCATAAAGTATTTAATTAGGACATTTTTTTTAGTTTTAATGAACACTTCACTTGATACTCCCCGTCCTGAGTTATTCCTTTTCTTCATCTAACATGTCACTATCACATCAAATACTGTGTAGTGCAATGTGGAGACTCGATGATCTGTTTTGCGTCTAGTATGAGCAAGGTTTACCACCAATCAGGGTATAAGAGATGAAGTGCCACATCAAACTACATGTTCGGATATAAAGATAACTCTTAACATATTTAACGTCATAAAATGCATTGTCATTTTTAAACTGCTTAAATTTATATGAATTAACAGTGTGCGAGTTCTGTTAAGAGAAAATATTCTGCATATTTGGAAATACAATAGGTAATTATAATTATACGAATTTTAGTAAAGACATGTATTGACTTTTTACTCTTCACGATCAAGTTAAGACCCTAATTGATAGATATAGAGCACTGGGCTGTAGAATGTCTAAAATTACACATGCTTCATTCGCATCTTTATTTCTTTCGGCAGAATTTGGGAGAGATCAGCGAAGAACACGGCGAACGTTTTCATAAGGACATTCAATTCATGGAAAGCAGATATCAGGGAAGATGTGACTGTGCCATGATGGGTGATTACATTTGGGGATTAGTTCGTGACGAAGGGGAAGGGAGTGTTTCTCACAAAAGACAACGAACAACAAATATTCACTTTTGAGCATGTTGTCACATAAGATGAACTAACTTAAGGGACTGATGTGTAATATTAATGTATTCTGTTCATTTCATTGTATTGCTTTAGCTACTTTTCATTGTTATACTGTACATTATTTACCATTTACTGGGTACTGACTGTACTGTGTTTGTAATTTTATGTTTTGCTACATAATACATACGACATATAGGCTACATATTGCACTTTGAATAAAGAATAATAAACGACCCATATCATCCGAAAAACTGGCATTACTGCAAAACCAATTTCATATTCGTGTTCAGCGGGTCAAAATTATGAAAATAAGACTGAAAAATAAACATAAGCTGAAAGTTCATGAAAATTTGTAGACCAGTGTTATCGTTACTTTATTGATATAAAATTTTAAAATGTTCTTAATAATTGAAAATTTAGCCACGTATTAATATTAATAATTACAGCAGATAAATTAGTGTCTAAGGATGTTGTTTAAGTCTACTTCTTATGCTGACAGACTAATTGGGCCTGGACCTACAGGTTAAAGTGAGATCCGAATCACTATGTGTCTCCAATGGGTGTCGAAACTGAACTCCTCGTTTGCAAAGGACGATATTACCACTACAACATCGCGGAGGCCTGCATGTTAATTGCTTGATAAACTTTTAACAAATTTTTCGTCATGAAACGCACGTAATCGGGAAATCATTCGTGCTTTCTTTTTCTGTTTTTAAAAATATATTAACAACCATTAGAAGACCTGAGTTATATTTAAGAATAACCGGGAGGGTTTCATGCAGAGACTTTTTTGGTGTTACGTATGAGAAAAGGGTCGGTGGGGATTAAGACTGATTGCAGTTTCATCGGTTGCTGGTATTTTGGTTGCTCCAAACTTTTTGAAAATACATGCAGGTGTCTGTTCTTCCAGTCTAACCAATTGGGACCAAGCAGAAAATTATCTACAAGTAGTGTAGTTTTTCCACAACCAGATGGACATACAATGAGGCATCTGAGATTGTCAGGGAGCAGCTCACCATTTTTCTTTCTAGTTCGTAGTAAATCAGGCAAACGTCTTACTACATTCCATGTTGTTGTCATAGAATTACTTGGTCTGTGGTAATTCAACTTTATTTCTGGAAGTCCCAGCCATTTCACTACTAACGGTTTGTTTTTTCTACGTAATACTTTCTCAATAAGATATGTATCTGGTTATTTAGTTTTGCTAAGTTCCTCTTTATAAAATCTTCCTTTCAATATTTCATTGCAATTGCCTTTTATTATATATGTATACCTGTTCCCTGGTAAAACTTCAACCACAGTGCACAACTCTGTACTCCAATTTTTAGTAAAACCCTTTTCAAAATGGTGTTTAAATTTGCTAACCCTTACTTGATCTCCTATTTTGTACTTGGGTTTCTTGGTCGTATGTTGATATTTGGGACAGTAAACAGTGGAAATCAAGTGTGCCTCATTAGATTTAGTTACCTCAGCAGGCTTCATACATATGGTTCTATGTATAGAATTATTGTAATTATGAACAAGATCAGATAGTGTCCTGTTGAATCTTTCAATTATGCTAGCTTTCAAATCGCTGTATGTATAACCCTTACTTGATCTCCTATTTTGTACTTGGGTTTCTTGGTCGTATGTTGATATTTGGGACAGTAAACAGTGGAAATCAAGTGTGCCTCATTAGATTTAGTTACCTCAGCAGGCTTCATACATATGGTTCTATGTATAGAATTATTGTAATTATGAACAAGATCAGATAGTGTCCTGTTGAATCTTTCAATTATGCTAGCTTTCAAATCGCTGTATGTATAATAATGTCTAATATCATGCTGGACCATTAATATGGTGAATGTGGAATTGTAAAATTCTTTTCCTCTGTCTGTCTGTAGGTGACGAGGTATTCTGCCTTGCTCAAAAATAGATTTGACGGCCTCAGTGACACAAGCTCCTGTTTTAGATTTCAAAGGAAGAGCCCAAGCATATTTACTAAAAGTGTCTATTACAGTAAGCAAATACTTGAAACCATGATTTATCTTATCAAATTTCCTGTGTTCATTTCAATCAAATCTGCCTGCCATAGATCATCAATATTTTTGTTACCACAGATAGTCGTTTGTAGTTACGACCAGCTGGTCTGTGTAGTTCATTAACTATATCTTGTCTAGACATTGTGTCTGGTAAGAGAAGACTACATAAAAAGGATTATCCTCAGGGTACAATTGTTTAACTTCAAATAATAATTGGTCACCAGTTTCAACATCAAAAACAGACAAATGTTTATCTTCATGTATTTTATATTTATTGGTAGTATTATCCCAAGATGCTATTGGTATTTGAAGTGCTCTGAACACATAAGTCTTTTCTTTGTATAGTGAAAAGTGACACCTGAAATTGTTTTCCCTTTTTCAAATATCCAGACTTCAGAAATTGAATAGTACCATTAAGGAAAAATTCATGAGTCTGTGAGAAAGGATGTAATTTGTGAAAATTACCGGCCTTAACATATGTCCAGTGCCCTCGTGTATTTGGAATACTGTGAAGTCTGACAATCTCAACAGAGAACAACTGACTAGATTCTACTTCATCCAATTTGCTCAGCAGTGGTTCCAAGTGTTGCCCTATAGTACGAACAACCTCATCATAGCTAGGTTTGATTCTTATATCCACATAGAGTTGTTTAAATTGTTCTTTTAAATCATGAAGCTCTGTGGTGAAACTTGATAAAGCTAATTCTTTATTTGTTTCTATGGTCCCAATTTGAAGCCTAATATTTGAAATAATCAGCTGTAAGTTCTCCACAAGCCTCAATTTGGAGCTTTGGCTAGAGAGATCATGTACTTGTCTTCTAATTTCTATAAATAATGAGTGAAGTTCACTGACAATTTGGTTGGTGGGCAAAGTGGTAATAGTTTCTTGAATTTGTGCAATTTCCACTTGAATATTTTTGATATCTTCATATTTGAGTATTCTATTTACTGCTCTTTTCACAGTTTCTCAGTTCCTGAGAAGTAGGTAAACTAGCTACAGTATTATGGAGTGTCGTCAGAGCTTCTTTCACAGCATCTAATTCAGTAGCTTCAGCTACAGTACTTAAGGCATTTTGGAGTTGTATTATGACATTTTGTGTAGGTGTTGATTTTTTAAGTGTTTCTAATTTGTTGTGTATGTCATCTATCAAATGATGGAAATGAGATAATTCAGATTCAGTGTTCAGATTTTCCAGCTTAGTAATTTGTTGTTGGACTATACTCAGAGTTTCAGTAATGCCAGGTAATTTTGATTGCAGTATTTCCTGGACACTCATTAGTTCATTTTTCATAGTTTCCAAAGTATCCTCAATGTGGGCTATGGTACTTTGAATTTTCTCAAAATCCTCGTAAGTCTCAAGTTGGAGTTTGATGTTAGTAACATTACGAGCAATGGCATTAAGTTCGCTGGAGGAGGGTAGATTATTTACAAAATCTTTCAATATTTGAAGTTTTGCTTGGACTTCAGTTATAGCAGTGTCAAGCTCATTTGTTTGTAGTTCAATTTTTATATATTCTAATGTAAGAATCTCAATGGATTGAAACTGCTCACGCAAATCAGCAATTATACTATCATAATCTTCTTGAGTTATGATACTCTGGATGATTGCTTGCAGTTCTGTACGAACACTGTTTGTTTGATTATTTAATTGTTGTTTTAGTTGTTCTACATTAGCAGTCTGAGCTTATCTGAATCTCTCAACCTCATTTTTTAATTGAGGCCAAATTACTATATATTTTTGCAGTAAGGATTTGAGTTCAGCATCAATTTTGAGAATAGGATCCAGACACTGAGACTGGAGGCTTGCTATCTCAGATTAGAGACTAGAGTTGAGAGTTTCTTGTAATGTTCGTAGATCAGTACGTAATTTTTTGACTAATATCAAGTACAAGAATCTCATCATTGTGATCATTGTGTTTTGTATGACCAAAAATATCATTAGGCATTTTGGTAATGGTTATTTATTATAGGATAAGTGATTTTCAACTTCAAAAACAAAATATATAAGTTTGTTGTAATTTTAGATACAAAATTTGTTTCTAAAAAAATTGAAAAATTTGAAAAATTTTGAAAAGGTTAAAAATTTGAAAAAAATTGTAAAATATTTTTTGAATTTTAACTAAGTTTTTGGGTAGGACCATATACTACCATATTACTCTAAGATCATATACAATATCAAATGGACCATGTTCATTGAATATAAAATATGTCAAAACATAGGTATTCATAAACATAGTTTCTACTTATCCCTTAGATATTGTTAAGGTGTTTTAAAATCTCTTATTTTCTAAATCTTCAAATACGATTATATGTAAAAATAATTTCTACTTAACATAGTCGATTGCTTATGAGAATACATCGACTATAGCTGCTTTATTGAGGAAGTACATATTACTTTTAACACACCCTGTAGTCTCATCCTGCTTTTAAGGTATAGCATAGCCTAAAAAGTCCATCTAAGATATAAGAATAGTTTCTACTTAACACAACCATTGCTTATGGGAATACATTGACTATAGATGCCTTATTGAGAAAGTACATATTACTTTTAACACACCCTGTTGTCCTGTCCTATGTTGTCCTTTTCCCGGCAGGTAAGAAAAATAGGGAGAATGTGGGAATATTGATTTTTCCACGTGCAGACCCAGTAATGACGTTTCTACTCCCAAGGCTAATTATGGCTGCATGCAACATTCCAATCCAGCACAGGAAAGAAGAAGCTTTCAGCTTGTATGGTGCAAACAAACATGTATCTTGTTTTCACATATTGCTTATACAAGCATAGTACTTTTGTTATAGAACATTTAATCTGGTAAGTATTAGACATTTTGGTAATAATTATTTATTATAGGATAGGTGATTTTCAACTCTAGAAATAAAGGTAATAGTTTATCATACTCTCCCAGCAACTCTATATACAAACAATCATTTGAAGATATATCATATGTGGTGACAGTATCCATTAGATCATATTTAATACGATAAATATTACTCACAGTAAATATTTTTATCTCACCTTTGTTCTCAGGATATATAGTAAATTGAAGTTTTCCAGAAATGGAGAATTTCTAATAATTTAGATTATTACTAAAAATATAAAATATTTTATCAGTATCATCATTATATTCTGTTAGGATACTGTTCAACTGGATAATTAGTAGTCCATTTAGTTTAGACAAGAGATTAGTGAGATATGGTGAGACTATCTGAACAGGCACTACCATAGCTTGTTTTTTAAACCCAAATAGATTCATGGTTATTTTATTGACAAATATCACATTGGTTGTCATTTCCCAGGCAATAGTGACCCCATGGTAATGTCTGTATTTCACATGAAAGAATCTGTCTCTTGTCATCCTCTGAATCCCGGGCAATTTTTCTTATTTTATTTGTAGTTAATATATGATCAACACTTTGGATTCTTCCCCACCCCCCACCCTCGGTTTTAAAGACTTAGTTTTGAGACAGTTGTAATAATCATCTAAGGAGAGTTTATTCACAACTGTAGTTCTACCTACTACCTTAGCTGTTTTAATAATATCTTTGTCTGATCTAATTCCATACATCTTTGCTCTCAATCCAATAAATTCCTTAATAATATCATTACTTTCTTCATCATTTAGTTTGCCTGGTACCTTTTTGTTGTGGGAAGGAATATCATAAATAGGAGGGTAGGAAGATCTATCAAACTAATCAAACAACTTAGGGTGTTTTATCTTCATACAGATTAGGTGTCTTGATGTGATATATAAAACTATCTGTGTCCATATACAGAAGAGAAAAGTCATCTTTATAAAAAGTCTTTATTGTATCATAGTGAAGCTGCAATATGTGGAGCTTATATGTATCCAGAACTGCAGCTCCCACATAGATAGGTTTGTTAAATCTGAACCATGGCTTTTCCATTTGGAAAAGTGACAAATTTTCATGATATATTGTACGAAATTTGAATTTAGGATCTGCCACTGATTTATTACACTTTTTTGGATCAGAGACTAGTTTTACATCTACATGCTTCCTAATATTCTCCATAGTCTTACCATAGATAGCATTATTCATCAATTTGAAGAAATCCTTATCTAAATCT
Source organism: Lepisma saccharinum (assembly GCF_977018435.1). Taxonomy (NCBI): domain Eukaryota; kingdom Metazoa; phylum Arthropoda; class Insecta; order Zygentoma; family Lepismatidae; genus Lepisma; species Lepisma saccharinum. The sequence goes on along the minus strand of NC_139231.1, from coordinate 20,619,654 downwards.
CAAGTAGCAAGTATTCTGTGTCTTGTGTTAGTTTCAATATAAGGCCTCAACCACTCTGAATACTTGAATCTGAGGACTCTTCGAATTTGCACTATATGAACCTTTTTCTCCATTAAAAATTTGAGATTCTTATAGTGTATGACATCTCTCTCTTTAGGGTTCAGAGTCACCAGAAGCTTCTTCTGGTTTGATTCAGGTGGACACTTGAACTCAGGAGCTGGTGGCAAATCAGAAAACAAATTGTGTAAACAGATGAGGAAAAACAAGATCCACGTCAAGAAAGAAACCATACTTAGTATCATCAAAATTTTGTATATCTATTGATGTAGGTTCTATCCACTCAAAACCACCATAGGAGAGTTTAGGCATCATTGAATAACCATATAAATTATTTACATCAACATAGAATATGTAGCTAGAAGGTTCATTTATGTTATATTCTGTCATATGTATGTTGTTGGTCCTTGCATATCTTTGTGTGCATTGTACCATGCCCCCACGTATAGCTTTCTCTATAAAAAGAAACATGTCTACGTCTGTAATCAGCTCCAATTCAATTTTTGTTTTCAAGAACATAGCTGCACAAGCTAACCCTAGGAGGCTATAAAAGTGTGCTGGGTCCAATTTAGACAATTTCATAGACAATTTTCTAAAAGCCTGAAATATGTCAGCAAGAATAGTGACATCGAATTTTAGATAGGCATCATGGTAATCTCCCAGTGTCCTACACCCTAATTTCTTCCACATTAGTTGTGCATATGATAATCTTTATCTGTAATATTCTTTTCTCTGAGTTGGCTGTAGAACTTATTTTGTGGAGGAAGAGATTCATCATCACACTTACAACACCATTAAGCCTTGTTTCCATGATATGAAAAAACAATATGCTAACCAAGGCAGTAATTTATTTTATTATAAAACATAGACTAACCGTAACGTTTCAACCTTGTAGCAAGGTCTTCTTCAGACTCTCCACCAAGTACAAATGTAACAAGGTACAAAAACAGGACGATATATAAACACAAACATTACTCCCCTCCAGACTATTAGAAAGTTTTTTTTTTCTGGAACATTCTAGCAAGTGGCTTTCCCTTGTCAACTGTACTTTCACCTAAAAAGCTAAAAGGTTTGATAATGCTCATCAATGGCATTGGCTAATTGTGGTTTATCTGCCTTTCTTAGAATATGAATGTCCTCGAACAGTGATGTTGGGTATGCAGTAAGCTCATACTTCATCATCACCTATTTAATTATTCTCCTATATTACGCTGAAGCTAATGGCAAACCACTATATTGGATAATCAGTCAAGAGACACTCCAAAAGTGTATCACATAAAAAACTTGAAGTCTATTCTTGGCAGTGAGTTATGTGCACAGTTGTTATTTATTCATGCATTCACAGGATGTGATTCCACCTCCCGTATTTATGGTGTTGGTAAAAAATGGGTATTAGAAAAAAATTTAAAAGGTGATCGTGTCTTTCATTCGTGTGCGACTGCATTCACTTCACAAGGTCAGAACCCTGCTGATATTGTAAGTCTTGGCAGTCAAGCGATGCTTGTTATTTTTGGTAGCAACAGTACAAGTTCTTTGGCAGCTTTGCGTTACCAGACACTTACGAAGAAAGTCGTCATGGCAAAATCGTTTGCTCATCCAGAACGTCTTCCTCCAACTGAGTCATCCAACAAATTCCATTGTCTAAGAGTGTACTATCAGACTATGACATGGATGAGTACGGCTAGCGAAATGAATCCTGTGAATTTGGGTTGGCAACTTGATGGCGATGAACTTGTACGAGTAATGTGTGATATGAATGTTGCACCAGACACTCTACTGAAAATTATACATTGCAATTGTAGAACTGGTTGCAGTGGTAACCGTTGCAGTTGCAGAACAAATGGCCTTCCATGCAGTTCCGTATGTGGATCGTTCCAAGTTACGCATTGTGACATTCAGGTGTCAGATGAAGTAGAGGACAGTGATGAGGACTAATGGACAATGAAGACTTTTTTACCCCCATATTGCTGCACATTTTCAAAACCTAATTTAAAGTGTAATTTGTAAAATATATATTTTACAGAAAAAAATGTATGCAGTATAGTTAAAATGTGTGATGATAATACAAACTTACAACTTCATAGTGTGTACTTACTTAGACCTACAAACAGGTATCGTACCTTTATTTTTCACTCTTGGTTCCATTTGTTGGTTGAAATTAATTCCTTGACCATAAAAACCGTAAAACTTTATTAAAAAGTAATTGTTCTACACTTAAAAATAAGCAAGTTATAGGACTTTCTCTGATTTTCAAGGTTACAGTCGGCCATCTTCTAAATAACCCACTTCCGGTTATCAGATTTTGGTAGACCTTTTTTGGGGGGATTAGTACATCAAGTAGGAACAAAACAGTTTACTGACCTTTTATTGGAATTTGTTTTAGGTTGGCCTTTTTTTGGCTAAATTGACCCGTCTATGAACAAAAATCGATATACGTGAAAGATAGAAGTAATCCTAGCCATCTTAGATTTGAAAAATAATGAAAACTTTGTGTATATTATTTAGGATAATTATTAGTATATAAATTCTGAGATAATGTTGCAAAAATACGCGATTAATATAATAACATAAGATAAAACATAAAAATATACATGAATTATGAAAGCAATTAAGTATAAATAATTTAATGCAAGTTATTAACTTGAAAGTATATTTCAATATATATGTGAAATTTGGCTAACATGGCGGTCGTTACAATTTCCCCCATGTCGGCATAAAAAAAATGGCTGAGTATAAAGTAGTATTTTTTAACACTAGAAGATTGCTATCGCTTAACAAAAATAATATGGAGACAAAACAATAATAAAATTCTATATAGATTACACTGAAAGAAATACTTGATAACAGATTCAAGTTTTCTTTCAAACACAACAATGTCTGACACATATATAGGTTACAAGTTATCGTCGAAAGTTAGAATAAATTTCAATTTATATGCATGTACATGAACAATCAACTTAGATAACAAAATATATATCGGTAAATATAAGCTTGACGTAACTAACATTTTACAAGTCTTTGGTTTCCTCAAAATTTGTGTTCGTTTCTTTCCTTGTTATAACAACTTTATTTTACCAAACTTTATGAAAGCACAATCTTAATTTGACACTCTGTCTTGCTTCTTTGATCATATCAATAATTTATTTATTTATTTATTTCGTCTTCTTTTACATGGCGAACTTAAGGCCATGGAGCATTTTCTTCCACTTGAGCATGTTTACAAAAAAAATTAATATGAAATAATTAAAATATTGAAAAAAAAAAAGAAAGAAAAATATATATATAAAAATTACAGAGAAATAAAAAAATACAAAGAACAATTACATGTAAGAAAGGTAATCTAACCTATAGATACGGGCACACACACTCACACATACATATTTTTTTCCTTACACACGTACAAGCAAATACATAACACTACACTTACTTAAGCACAGTCCAATATTACACATACTTAAAACACAGTCCAAAACGGTATACTTTGACGATAATTCATCTTAACTACACTGGTCGAAACAATTAGGGGAGCAAGCAAGAAATCCCAAAACCAAAGTTGGAAAGTCAAAAGTAGCAATGTATGTTGATGAAGTGAGTGTGTCCTCAACCAGTACAATTCATCTGTGATGAATCATCAGCATGAAGAGCTCTCTAGTGACACCATAAGGCACGTGGCAGAATTTGTGATATGAGGAGCAATCACGAGGTCACTTGGGAACACCGGTTGTGTGGTGCTGGCAGACCGTAAGTGCAGGTCGGTTTCAGTTGAGTAGTGTTGAATAGGAACGATGGAAAAACAACACGATTTAGAGGAATCTAGCGCATGGAGAGCCATTGGGAGGATGGAAGCAGGGCAAACACAACGTGAGGTGGCTGCAGCCCTTGGTGTGTCACGCAGTGTCATTTCCAGGTTGTGGACACGATTTCAACAGACAGGTACAGTACGAAGGAGGCTTGGGCAAGGTCACCCACGGTCAACGACAGTTAGGGAAGACCGGTACTTAGCATTGTCGGCTCGCAGGAATAGGCAGCAAACAGCAACTGACTTGCAACGCGGCCTTGTTTTGGCAACAGGACGAAGAGTCTCGGGCCAAACTGTACGAAATCGCCTGCGGGAAAGGGTTCTTTATGCAAGAAGACCAATGGTGTGTGTCCATCTGAATGCCCAACACCGTAGAGCCCGCAGACAGTGGGCTGTGGAACATCGTGAGTGGGGACATGGAGAGTGGAGTTCAGTTCTCTTCTCGGATGAGTCGCGTTTCAGTCTCCAGTCAGATAATCGACGCATTCTCATCTGGAGGGAACGTGGGACTCGCAATTATCCCGCACATGTGCGCGAAGTGTCTCAGTATGGTGGCGGTGGCTTAATGGTATGGGCAGGGATCAGTGTTGGTCGACGTACCCCCCTGCAAATTATCCGGAACGGTACTTTGACAGCCTTACGGTACCGGGATGAGATCCTCAGGCCTCATGTTGTCCCAATGGCTGCAGATATCGGTGATCGTTTCATTTTTGTGGACGATAATGCCCGACCTCACCGAGCACGTCTGGTTGACGCCATGCTACGGGATGAGGGTATCGAACGAATGGTATGGCCAGCGTCCTCCCCAGACTTGAATCCCATTGAACATGTGTGGGACACACTCGGAAGACGCATTGCTGCTCGGCCAGCGCCGCCTACAACTCTGCAACAGTTGGAAATGGCCCTTCTGGAGGAATGGGTGAATATCCCGCAGGCTGTCGTTGATAACCTTATTGGTTCCATGCAAAACAGATGTGCAGCTGTCATAGCAGTTCATGGCGACCACACGCCTTATTAGAGGTATGGATCTGTTCCGTATCTGTCCATTTCTGTTGTCTTATCACCGTGCTATTCTTCTGATTTTGTTCAGTACCTTGCAGAAATCACCCCTAGAACTCTGTTGTGCTAATGACTCAATAGACATGTATTGTACTGGTTGAGGACACACTCACCTAATCAAAATACATTGCTACTTTTGACTTACCAACTTTGGTTTTGGGATTTCTTGCTTGCTCCCCTAATTTTTTTGACCAGTGTATAACGCTAAATCATTTTTGTGCCTTACGTCCTTCTATCATTCTCTGCACCCGCCATATTATTAGGGAAATCAAACATTTAATTTTCATTGTATAATATGTGTAACTTTAACAAATTTTTGAACGTCACAATTGAGGAAGAGACATGAATTTCAGGTGGCAACTTGTTCCAAAGGCCTACTGAGGTAACAGTAAAATAATTTGCATAAAAGTTGGATTTGTGGAGTGGAATGGAGAGCAAACACCTTTCGCGCGATCTGGTGTTTCGGCTGTGAAAGCCGGAAAGATGTTGAAATCGGTTATAGAGATATTGCGGGTCTTTTATTTGGAGGATTTTGTACAGTAAAATTAACTTATGAAAAATACGTTTATCGCTTAATTTAAGCCATTCGACCTTCGCAAAGTACGATGTCAAATGCTCTGAATATTTTAGATCGAAAACGAAACGAATGCAGGCATTTTGAATTCGCTGCAGTTGTTTAGCTTGCTTGTGATTGACATCCAAGAAAGCAATGTCGCAATAGTCAACAATGGGAAATACAAGAGACTGGACCAGTTTATTTTTTATGCGTTCAGGGAGGAAGTTTTTGAGCCGATAGTTCTTCTAGATACCGAGTTAACTTGCTCTGCCCAGGTGAGATGGTGGTTGAGTATCACACCCAGATTCTTAACAGTAGTGGAGAAGAGCAGATGAATATCATTTACGTTGAGTCTAGGGAGGCTAGATTTATCTATTTTGCTCAAACTTCTAGGGGATCCTACAAGAATACACTGTGTTTTAGTCAGGTTTAGATGTAAGCCATGGTGTGCAGACCAATTTCTATTGCATGCAGTATTTCTTGCGGGTGGGGGGGGGGGGGAAGAGACATATAACTGAAATTAGATATCGGCATAGATATGGTATTTACAGCAGTTAAGCACCGTCGGGAGGTCGTTTATATACAGAGCAAATAAGAGGAGGCCGAGTACAGTGCCTTGAGGGACACCACATGGAATGTTTTTCCACGACGATTTTCCATATAGGTCAACCACACATTGTTGACGTTCTTGTAGATAGGAGCAGAACCAATTTACCACGGAGTCGGAAAAATTGAATATCGATGATAATTTAGCGAGTAGAATTTCATGATCAATTGTCTGAAAAGCTTTTGTAAAGTCTAGAAGTACCAGAATCGTAAGTTGTTTATTGTCCATGGCTAGCCTCATGTCATCATTACGTACATTGACAAGAGCCGTGTAAGTGCTGTGGTTACTTCGAAAGCCAGACTGAAGAGGATCTATTAAATTATTTCGCGTTAGAAAGTTCCGGGTTTGATCGCTAACGAGATGCTCTAGGGCTTTAGACAAGGCTGGGAGGATACTGATTGGTCGGTAATCGTTGACGTTTATTATGTTGTTTGTTTTAGGTATAGGGCGTACCAGGGCGAGTTTCCAAGACGAGGAAAATGCGCCGGTAATTAAATAAATATTTAAAATTGAGTGATATTAGCAAGTACGTGGTAGAGAATAATGATTCATATCTTTCTTTAACATCAACAATGGCAATTTCATCACGTTATACATTCAAGCCATTGTTGTTACATAGCAATTGTTTGTACAGAGGAAAAATCAACAAGACACACAAACAAACAACAAAAAAAGAAAGAATGGATTGTTACGACGCTGGCGCTTGTTTTAAGAAAAATGATTTTCTTATAAGAAAAAGTCTTCTAGTTTTGCGTCCAAAAGGAAGATCTTTTTCCTTTGCTTCGTTTTTATAGTAACATGGTAAAGAACGAAAAGGACTAGATTGTTCATCATTGTTGAATATAATGAAGAGAAGAGAATGTTTGTTCAATAAATTCTCACTCAAAATGCGCTGGTTCTTGGAGTAAAATTTCCTTTCTCCTTTCACGTGATTGTGAACAATGAAATAATTTTAACTGGTCCAGATTGACTTTTGTTGCTCGTGCGAGATTTTTAGGGTAAAGCAAAACGGCGGTGTTAATTGAGGACTAAAAGTGGTAAACGTTGTAAGTGGCAAAAGTGAAAGTGTTGGGAAATCGCATCGTTCCGCACATCAGCCCGTAAGAACATTCACACTAGTGACCTCTTTACACGCCCTTTGAACTACTTAGAGGGCTACCAGCCACTTTTCACGTTTACCACATTATAAAGCATGGCACATTTCACAGTTTAACGTGGAAAACGGTGTTTGAATTATTTTGGCACTTACAGCGTTTACCAATTTTAGCATTCAATTGCAAATCTACAGTATTGGCCTCTGTGTTAACAGTTGGTCTTCGTTGTGGTGAATCTGACCTCGAGCAGTTTCCATAGTTCTGGCGGTAGTAGTTTCCTGTTCTTGATAACGTCGTCACCTTGTAATCAAGGGGTATCGGTTCCGATACAAGGCACAGTGGTTTGTATCCCACTTTAAATAGTAAGTCCAGTCCCGATTAGTTGTTCTGTGCATAAAGTTGACTTAAAACAACAAATCAATCAATCAATGAACCAGTTAGATTTTATAGATGTCTCTCTAAATTCTGCAGCGAGGAAGATGCAGGTGAGAAACAATTCTAAGAATCATCATTATTTCTCCTTACAATATGAGAGTGGTCATGGGCGAATTTAGTGACTTGCCGGCCATAACTACATAATAATAATAATGATAACAATAACAACATATCCATATTGAACTCACCAAGTAATAACACAGACAAGGCATTATCTCTTGTTCTTTTTGCCAGAAGAAGTGCAAGCAAGAGTGCGAGTGGCGCCTCTCAACGGATTACTTGGAAACTTCTTGCGGAGAGCAATTCCCAGCGGGAGGTCACCGCACCGGTTTTCCTGCCTTGGTTCCAGATCTGCTTATAATAGCTTGCCTGTGGTAATAGTCAGGCAAGGAGTGCTCTACAGTGTCGATCCATCTGTGTAGTCTGGTTGCTGGTTAATGTAAGAATTCACAGAGAAGATAGCAAGATTTGTCAGTCGATCTTGCGCCATAGATGATCATAAATAAATCTTAAGTCTCGGCCGAACAGTTGGCAACAGGTGTTGACAAGAACATTCGTAATGCATTTTCTAAATTAGGAAATAGCCCCTATCGCAGCTGGGAAGGAAATTTGTATTTCGTTACCATAAATATATGCTTGATGCCAAACAGACTATAGAAGAAGAAAGAAAACATGACAAATTTTAGGTGGTTTCATCTTGGAGGGTATAGGAATGACACTTGGTAGGGTCGATTTTCCTTCAGGACACCAATCTAGCAAATATTTACACAGTTTTTATATAAACAGTGTGCAACGCGATTCCGTGGTGTAGGCCTACCGACTGCCGGTCTCCCTCCCACGCTTTCCTTCGTCACCTCTAAGCGTGGAGATCTTCAACCAGTATTGGAATAGTCGGGAGGTCAGCCCGACGTATCCCCAGCCGTTATAGTAGGTCTCCGTGACCGGATTACGCTCACTCACTCGGAGTTCCCCAATTTCCTCACAATAGTGGGTTGCCACCGGCCCTATACGTAGGCCGAATAAATTCCGACCAGAGCCGGATTCGAACCTACACCGTCCCGCAGCGAACGATCTAAAGACGAGTGAACGCCTTAACCCGCTCGGCTACGGAGGAGGCCGTAGTGTCATATACTAATATATAATAATATCAGTAATATATAATAACCATTCATAATGATTTACACCAATGAAATAAATAGCGTCGTCACCTTGTAATCAAGGGGTCCCGGGTTCGATACCTGGTGGAGGTACAAGTAGTTCGGATCCCACTTTAAACTATACGTCCAGTCCCGATTATCTTTACTGTGCATAAAGTGGACGTAAAACACCAAATCAACCAACCAACCAACCAATGAAATAAAGGACAGCTTACATATAGGCTATAATTCTGAGATACAATTCAAAATATAAATATAAATTAAATATAATGTATCAAAAACCTAGTCTAGCCATTTAGGAGAGGGTCTGTGTCTGGATCGGAATGTAAAATATGTCAATGGTAAAATAATACCTTGTGCATACGCACTTATTACATTTATTCTGGATATTTTTGGGAGTTTCTACGGTTCCCACCCCCTTCTGTTGAATTAAGCATACTCACAACCAGAAAAAAAAAACTTTTTGTATTATCGGCCCTTGGACGACCTAAATGATACGTGCTCTTTGTGCATAAGCATACGATATTTAGTCGTTCGAGTTACTCTAGTGTTGCGCTTTAATATGTTAATTCTCAGGTTCAGGAGAATGTAATTTTCGGAAATTCGTGACTTATTACATAATCTTAAAGGTTTACTAAACTCATATTTATTATATATAACGTGCTCCAATATAAAGCTTAGGCCAACCAAATGACGAACGAAAATCTTTTGGGACACAACGAGGTTGACGCCGCTACCAGAAAAGTTTTGGAATGAACAGCACCATTCACATGATTGTCCGCGCACCCGAACGTTCTATCGAGGTAGGCGTTTAAGACAGAAAATAGAGTTTCGCCTGCAGATTTTAAAGTTACTTGGTACAGGTACATGTTAGTTTAAAGCCTCACAATGCCGTCAACGTCCTAACCATCTGCGAGGGCCTCTTTTTCATTTAGTTGGAAGAGGAACGCAAGGCCATTTGTAAGTACCAAGTAAGAAGTACTTTTAGTTTGAACCAGATTTATATCTAACTTCTTCCAGCAAGAACACCACCATGCATTTTAAGACGGTCATTTCAACGTGGAGCCTCCAAACATGATGGCTCTCGTATCGTTTCCATATAGTTCTGGCCAGCCCAGAACCACTGAATCCAGTTAGATATTTTGAATATTTGTTGATCGCATGCAATCAACAACAGTTGGAACTGTCCTGGTTTTAGAAGATTTACGGCTTTTAGAGTGAAGTTAAACCCATGTTATATCATTGCGACTTATTTAGTCACCAGGAAGTGGATGAGTTGAAGTTTGAAGTGCTTTTCCAAACTATGCTGCACAGTGTACTATTAACTCATCTGAGCTAATGCACAACACCAGGCGATTTCTTTACTTGCAATTTCTTAGCTCATCCAATCTTGAAGACTGACAGGTTATGAGCTTAAGTCACTCACTCACTCTCTAGCATTCTCAAACCCGAAAGGTTATGAGCTTAAGTAACTCACTCACTCTCTAGCATTCTCAAACCCGAAAGTTTATGGCTGCAACAACACAAGTCTTCCATCTGTCCCTATCCTGGACAAGATCAATCCAATCTTTTACATCTGTACAGATTTCCTTTAGGTCCATCTCAACGTTATGCCTTCATTTTCATCTTGGCCTTCCTACAAGTCACTTACCATCAGGTTTCCCAACAAGAATCCTGTAAACTATTCTTTTCTCTCTCATTCGTGCCACATGGCCTGTACATCTAAGTCCTCTTGATTTAATTATTCTAATAATATCTGGACATGATGCATTTTAAATTATGAAACCTTCTCTACTCATCTGTCTCCTAATCACTTTTATGTCCAAATATTTTTCTAAGCATTTTAGTTTCAAATACTCTTAATTTATGTTCCTCTTTTAATGTAAGGGACCAAGTTTCACATCCATATAATACTACAGGAAAAATTACTGTTTTGTATATTTAAACTTTTAGTATCTTAGATAATATAAAAGTTTGTGAAGAGAAAAATGTTCTGAGCTTAAGGCTTTCCGGAAATGTATAGTTATTGGGAAACATCCCAATCTACGTAGTATACTCGTTTTGACGTGGTTAGAATGGGCTATTCTGATCCACTTTTGTCAACATGAGGATGTTAGAATAATAAAATTTATGTATCATGAAAGAACCTCCAGCACTTATAGTCATAGGGTTGTTATCTTTGTTTAAGTGGCCTTGTTGTCAACCCAGATATGCTACTTTCTGATGGAGGAGTACAGAGCGACAGTGGTTCTTCGATATCTCAATGGCTGACAATACTATGCACTTGATGGTGATAACTACAGAGAAATCATAAAATACGCCGCACTGGACGTTCCAAGTGTTGAATGGAAAATCTTGCTTCCACTACATCATGCAAATGTGAAGGATACGATTTTGAAACCTGATCAGAGAAGTAAAACGATCTTATGAAAAAATCATAACAAATATTTTCTAAATTATTTTCACTATTTTCGTGTCATTAGTTACAATAAATGTGTTTTTTTTTCAATCCATTTTCAGAAATCAAATTGGGTTGTACATAAATTGTATTTCTATTTAAAATGTTATTAAATATAATATAAATTTATAAATATAAATAATTTTACATTGAGGGTTCAATTCGTCTAAAGTTATTCACATAAAGTATTATAAATAGTTAGTTTTTCTAAAAAAACTACAAATTTTTATTTTTCAAAAGTAAATTTATTAATACATTTTTTAAGTTTGCACTATTTGGAACATTGCTGAAAAACAAACGGAAGTTGATAGGTGCCAACGTTCCCGAGATATATATCAAATAAAAATATCCAATATGGCGGACTGTTTTCAAGATGGCGGCCGCAGAACGCAGATGGCGATTTGCTACTCGACTGAACATACTATCTTAAATGTTTATTAATTCCACCAAGTCTCTTGCTTTTATTAAAAAGTCAGAGATTCTGAACTTAACCGCCGGAATGTGATAAAGAGACACTTTTTTGGTACTATCCTCATTTTATGGTGTAGTCTTCATTAAAACTTATGTCAAATTAAAGCTTATTAAATAGGCTACAACTTTTATTCGAAACAATTTCTTTGACATTTAATTTGTTCAAAAGTTAAAAAGCAAAAAGTTCAAAAGGTACAAGAAAAATTTCACTTTTGGAAGATTATTTTTTATATTACGGCACAACCACCGACATTATCGAAAACATAAACACAATATTTTTTGTAGCGCATCTAATGAGGACTAAGACTAAAAAAAAATGACCTGCCTACGACGATTGGTTACGGAGATATTTGTCAATGAGAGTCTGCGAAATTGATGTTTGGGGGGAGCGCTGGGGGGAAGCACCGGGGAGGGGCGGGGACTTTTTGGATTTTGCACTACTAGTAGTGTACTAACAACTGACCAAAATTCAGCTTATACAGAATTGTTCCCGACATTGACCTTTTTTGTTCATTGACTGGGCTAATTGAATGGGGCTACATTCATATAGGATGGAAATGTCATTTTCAACAGCTCGTAGCATCGAAACAAGGTGTTAACGAGCAAAACATTACCAGTAAATATGTCCTCTACACTCTGTTGTTGTATGTGGTCACACCCCTGTGTATTTATGTTCAAAACAATTACAAGTAGAAAAGAAGAAACGTTGCAGTAAAATAAATTCCTGTACACAGAAGTCTACATAACACACTACAGTACGTAACCAGTATAAATGTGTAGAGTGGTGCAAGTCTCTCGAACCACTATGTGCCTCCACCGGAAATCGAACCCTGGACCCCTTGATTACAAGGCGACGATGCAACCACTAGTTGGTGAAGAATATGATGGTGCTGATGTAATGGGTGATAGAATTAAGGGGGTGAGAAGTGTACAAAAGTTTGCATTCATTTTCAACAGCAAAGTCACTCTGGAAGGTCACTCTACTGAAGTCTGTCGCCCTGCTTAAGTAAGTTTTGTAAGTTTTACTTATCTCTTCTTTATTTACGATTTTATCTGTGTTAAATGGATATATTGGTGTCTTGAGGCTAGTGGCGGAGTAACGAATTCTCTCGAGGGAAGAGAGAGTGGATGACCGTCTCTTTAGTTTAGTTTCAGTTTTTTACAATATTCTTCAATAATATTATTACAAAATTAGAGACTAGTTAAAACCGTTAATTAGATTTTGGAGCTGCTCATTATGAAGCAGTGAAGCAACCCAAAAGCAGTTTCCAAAAAAAAAAAATTGCTTAGCGTTGAGAGACATGTGAAACTAGGAATTGGGTCCACTTTACCGTTTTAAATTCTCCAGGCATTTTCCTCAGTACTCCCTACTGGGGTATCACATACTTTCAAAATAACATCTTTTGACTCGTCCCATTTGTTTCCATGGAGTGACGTTAACAGGTTTTGCAATTGGCATTCACATCAAAACTATTAGCCACTTACGAGCCTACATACAGACTCGCCGTGAATATAAATTCCCAGGCGTGACAACACTTTCACGTACAGGCTTATCAAGCAGATTGTCATTGGATAATGTGTGGTCAGTGCATCATGTCACATCGTCGCTGTGAACTGGCTTTCTAAACTACAGTCTGCTACTTTTCAAGTAGTGTTGCCCACGAGACGAGACAGAAACTTTAGTCTGTCTCGTCCCGTCTCGTGAAAATGCTGTCTCGTCTCGTGTCCCGTCCCGTCCCGTCTCGTTTTGTCTCGTTTTGTCTCGTAAAAGTGATCCGGGATATCATGCCAACAAAGGTCAAAGTAGCAGAAACACAAAATATTTTTTTCCGGAAAGTGGGATAAAGCTCCAAATATTTTACCTATTGCGTGGTGAGAATAAATAAGGTTCGTTAATCATGAGGATATTAATATTAAACATGCAGTTTGTTGGTTACTGATTGCTAGGTATTTTATGAAATCTACCTTGTGGTTTTTCTCGCTTCCAAACAACTGTTTATCCATCGTACATTTAAGTGAGTGCTCTTTTACATTACTGCTATACATTTTGAAAGTTTCGAAATGTTTTCCTGTGGACCTTCTTTCTTTCTGAATGTCGAACTTCCGTGCACTATCAACATTTACATTTTTTCTTTAAATTCTAAGCTTGGCGCTGGGAGCAACAAAAAAGTTTATAAATGTGTAGTACGAACACAAAAGACTTCAAAATTGCAATACTTAGTATATTACAAATAGAAAGCATTTATTGTTCTTAATATTGTTAAACATCTTTCTGATATTGTGCTGTTTATGTTCATCATATGACGCACATACTTGTTTGTTTTCCCTTTAGCCTCTAAGGTCGGTACCACCACCGCTTGATAAAATTTATCCTTCGGCAGGAACGCATCTAGAAATATATGTCGGGAGAGGGTGTCCGGGCCAAGTGTTTCAGAAAAAATGATATTAACAACATTAACGACAACAATAAAGCAAATGTTTAAATTAATACATTAATTTAATTCATAGGTCTATTCACTTGAATATGAAAATTGATTAATTCTATTATTATTTTACATGAAATTTAACAAAGACGGTACAAGAATAGTAAAAGAACAGCACGAATGTTAGCTAATATCTAGCTTACGTGTAGTTAAGATCGCCAAAATTTGCATAAAGACAGCTGTCCTGGTAAGGAAATTAATGTCAAAGAAAGGTGATGAATTGAATATTTGCTGAAATACAAAAAATGATGTTAAATCCAGTTGACGAAAAATAAAGTTCTTGATTATAATATTTTATGCTCATTATTATAAGTAGTAGTGTACATAAATCTTCATTGACACTATCATTCAAAGCCGTATGATCCCAATAGAAATACATTTTTTTAATTTGCTAGAGCAAGGCCCCAGGTGGATACAAAAAGCCGTTCCTGCAAAAGTGTATGTTTCACGAAGCGAAGAAACGTGACAAAACCACCACGTATGGAAGGCAAACCTGCGTTTCTTTTATATCGCACATTTACAGAGCCGTGCCTCCTGAAGTTATAAAAATCCCAACTTCAATGATTAGATATGCTATAGTTGAAATGAATATGTTTAGATGCACCAAAAGTGCATCATCATCAGATTATGCATATAACGTGTTAATGGAATCAACATATTTGTGTAAATTGGGTACCTCCCAACGGCGTAGTAATAACGTCGAGGTCTTGCAATCAAGGGTCCTCGCGTTCGATACCCAATGGAGGCACAAAGTGGATCGGATCGCACTTTAAACTGTAGGTCGGTTCGCGATTTAGCCTATTTGTGAATCAAGTGGACGTAAAGAAAGAAACAATATGAACCTTAAGAATATTAGAATCCACTAATTCACCCGCAGGTAAGTCAAATTTCACATATCCCTCTTCATCCTCGTTCATAGACTTCCTGCAATACTCTTTTGCATGTGGGTTGCACCCCACCAGGTGCGAGAAATGTGAAGAGTTATTCTTTCCCTGTACTGCGTTATTTCTTTTCATAACAGTAACGCTAAATTCTAGTTTTATCTGAACTTTTAAAAAACGTGCAAAATATTTCTCTATCTTTAAACAACCATCCTTTCTCAAGTATGTGTAAAACAATCCCACTCTGTCTCAGAAAACCTCTTCCTACGATCAAATGTCGGACACAACTCTCAAGTCTCAACAATTATAAATGTATGCTTAAATTTCCTATCATTTATACAAACAGTAGCACATATCATGTCCTTTGGTGCAACACTGTCAACAGCTAATGTTACTTTCCTCGTCCTAATAAATTTACTCCCAACCAGTAACGGCGCCAGGGATATGTGATTGGGGGGGAGCGGAAGGGGGGCGTCAAAATATTGTTGGTGGCATCCACATTAAAACGGCCGAAAACACTACACACACACACACACACACACACATATATATATATATATATAATATATATATATAATATATAATAATACTTATAAAAATAATAATAATAATAATTATTATTATTATTATTTAGAGTGGACGTTTACTGCCTATATTTACTTCTTGATTACGAGATCATCTCCATATGATTCGTTTTAATAAAGGCATTAATTCTTTTTTATTCGTAAGTTGCGTTGTCTCTAGTGGCCTACTTAAGAATTGGAATACATTCATAATTTTATAATTCATCGTCTTTCTTAAGACGAAACTACTTATTTAAATATCTTATAAGATAATAATATAAATGACGCAAACAAATGCTTCGAAGAGTTTAATTTTCTTGCAAAATAAACATGACGTTGGAAGAAATTAACCTTTTAAGAATTAGAAACAACGAAAGCCACTTAGTGAAATGCAATTCTCATGTAGGAGAATTCTACTCTATGTGCTTTGGAGAAAACATTGCCCACCTTTGGTACGTCCAGGACTTGACATTTCTTCTCGATGCCAAGGATGGCGAAATGAGGCAGTTTGCATCCAGCATCCTGTTTCGAGCAAGCCTTTTCAAAGATTTTAAGGACGGAAAGGTTCTTTCACATTCACACGCTGCATTGGAAACTGGAATTGTTACAAAGAATACAACTAGAGTGTGAACCTTGTGAAATGCCAGTTTATATTCTCCTAGGATTTCAAAGAAATCCATTAAGTGGAGTACTTCCGTGCCATCTTCGTAACGCTGAAGAGTTTTGGGCAAAATTTGTGTTTCACCTTTCAGGAAAATGTTATCACTGGATTAAATATCTGAAAAAGGTTACAGTTATCTCATAATTCAAGAAATTTTCTGACCCTGGCATTACTTACTCTTACTCTACCACTCCAACGTGTATGTCTGTGCTACACAATTACAGGCACCTATGGAGTTCGTGGGAAGAATTTCTTCAATTTTGATATTTATGAAAAAGAGCGAATCTGCATCTAATGACTGAAGAGTGGCAAATCCTTATAAGCGTTCTTTTATATGCCCGCGATATGTTTTGAATCGAATTTTAAGTGTAATTTGCATTTTAAGGTTCAAGTTCAATACATTTCCGAATGATATCCCCTCATTTTGAAATTAACTTCAAGAGTATCTAAGAAATTCCTTTGTTAAGGTTTGCCTCAGACTCATTATCTCGAAATTCAAGTCCCTGAATAGTAAGAAACCGCGATGAATCCACAACAACTGACATGTAGTGTCGGTTTTTCTTCGATCACCTTTGGTCCCGGGTTTGATACACAGTGGAGGCACTTTAAACTCTAGGTCCAGTCCCGATTAACCTTACTGTGCATTAATTAAACTTCAAACACCAAATCAACCAACCAACCAAATCTTGAATCAACTTTGAATGTCTTTTACTAATTAGCGTTGTCACTAACGACCCACGATTAGAATAATCTGCCCGCACTACAGATGATGTTTTGTGGTCCTCAAAATATTCGTGATGTTTTAAAACCATCCACATTCCACGCTATTTCCCAGTTCTCAAAACTGGTTAAAACTTAGTTTAATCTCGAGGGTTACAGGACATAAATGAATGAGAAATCACCTATGCCCAGGTCGGCGCTCGAATCTTGAACGAAAGTCACACACACATAGCTATATATACCCAGTCAACACACTAACGTTGCCACAACGTTGTATGAATGTTGTATTTATGATGAATGTTGTATGTAGGGGAGCAACGTTGTGATAACGTTGCCACAACGTTGTATGCTTGTTGTATTTATGATGACTGTTGTATGTAGGGGAACAACGTTGTGATAACGTTGCATCAACGTTACAAAAAACATTCCATTGAATACGCTTTAGTTTGGATGATCACCACCATGAGCGCCACAAGCCTCAGATCGGAGTGTTTTGTTTAATCTGAATTTGTGTGTGCACTGACCACCAAACCTTATATTTCCTACAGCGTACACTAGATGGCAGTGCGACTCAAATGCAAAACAAACATAACTTTTAGTAACACAAATAAGAATACTTTCGACTGTAATTAGTGAAAAAATGTGTTTTATTATCCTTCAAAAGATGTGTGAATATTGAAGTTGTAAGGAAGATCAGAAAATGAAATGTGTTGAATACAAGTAAAACTCCCATGATAAATATTTTTATTCCAGACTATATAATCAGGAGCTAAGTACGGCAAAAAGAAACTGATTACCAAGTGTAGTTAGAGATTGGTTAATTCATCACAATCTCCACACTAACAATTGCCTATTGTGGTGGAGCAGGAAAAGTTTTTATAATATGTATTATATACAAAAATGGCTTGGCAAGATTGCTAATAGCTTGCCATGCGAAATAACCATATTTTAAATATGCATTGTTATATTCATAAATTACACAGGCAGCAAGGTTATGTTGCAAAAAAGTTGTGGCAACGTTAACCCCTGACATACCTAACGTTGCTACATAATGTTCAGTATATGTTGTGACAACGTTGTCAACCAACGTTGCAGCAACGTTGAAAAAAATGACCCTTAAACGTTGACACAACGTTTTCACAACGTTGTATCAACATACATTCAACGTTGTCACAACGTTAGGTATGTTAGGGGCTAACGTTGCCACAACGTTGTGGTAACATTACCTTGTTGACTGGGTACTAAAACTAATTAACACTTGTTAGTCAAGCTGGTACAGGGTGACAATTAATGAACTATATGAAATAAAACCGTCATAATTTCTGAACGGTTCGCGTGATGACGTCCAAACTGCGTGGCTGGCCACAGGGCATGATGGGAATTCGTATGCGTATGCGCACGCAACGTGTTGATGTCGGCCATTTGCAATTGAAAATGTCCTAGAGGAGTATTTTGGGGACCGCATTCTGGCTCTGGGGTACCCAGAGGCCACTGGAAGGGGGCTATGTTAAGGACAAGGTGTACAGAAATAACCCCAAAACCAATGCCGAGCTGAAACTGCCATTCAGGAGGGCATCGATGTTTCGACACTTCAGCGGGTCATGCAGAATTTTGCTGTTCGTCTGCTCCACATCATCGCCAGAGATGGCAGACATGTCGAACATGTCATAACCTAAATCCGAATGTCTGTAGTGCCGTTTACATGTGCAATACAGTTTGTGTACGTACTACGTGGTTTGTCACTAATTTCAGTTTTATTTCATATAGTTCATTAATTGTCACCCTGTATTATAAACAGGGAAGTGATATTATGCAGAATGCACCAACTTGAAAAGGTGAAAATCGTCATACTCTTATAAATGAACTCTCTTATTATTCGATAATTAATTAACTTCAGTTGGAGGCGGAGACAGGGGGGCGCAGTGTATGACTTGGGGTGCCCCGCCCTGCTTCCCCTATGGCGTCGTCACTGCTTCCAGCCCTCTAATAACTACGCTGCTGAAGACGCGAAATGGAAGTTTGTGTGTCGGTGAATATTACAAAGGACTTGTTTATCTTACAAGGAATAAAATGTTCACTGTCCCTCTTTCATTCAAAGTCTGCCGTTTTCCTTTGCTTCCAGCTTCTCCTCGCAGCTGAAAAGAATCCTAAGTGTCTCTCGTATTATTGTTCCTGCAAAACTTCCTGTCGGCAAGCAAAGCAAATTACAGAATTTTTATAGCTACTGCAGGTCAACCTCGCACCGATGTCTGCTCCCTGAAGCAACGGTGTCCATTGTTCAAAGCGAAATTTTTGTCAGAGGGGAGCGGCGAAAAGTAGTCTCGGAATACACTCTCGCAGTAACCAGGCAGGGAGTGGGCTGACCTTCCGCAACCCTGGCATTGCTGAAGTTTGATAAAACTACTTTGTGAAATTTTGTTCAGATACTACATGTATTTTCCTCAAAAACTTGATGAAGGCTAAATTCACAGAATAAATGGAATAGCTACAACATTCGTTCATCTGATTTACAGAAAGGCTAATCGGGACTGGACCCACAGTTTAAAGTGGGATCCAAATCACTATGTGCCTTCACCGGGTATCGAATCCGGGACCCCTTGATTACAAGACGACGACGCTACCACTGTACCATCGGGGAGTCCCCTCATAGAACAAAGTTTCCTCCTACGACGATTATACAGCACTTCCTTCATTTGAAATCTATTCTATATCAGCCTCAGTATTTCGTTATTACAATCCAAGAAATAGTATTCTTCTTAAATAAAAAATAAATAAATAAAATAAAAGCATTGGAAATAATCTTCAAACTGACGTAAAATAATCGAATCCAACCATGCAACGTGCCACCACTCCTTGCTCCGGCTGGTCAGTTGGGAGCACCAGTTCTCACCCAGGGTTCGGGATTAAGAAGATCCATCCTTCCTCCAGGAAGGAAACCACCGAATTGCGACACGTGACAGTAAATAAAAATAATTCAAATACTTTATAATTAAAATGTCCAAAATCTTTAATTACGAATCGCGCGCGTACATACTGATTCGCACAAGCCAAAAATATAATGTGTTGGGTCCTGCTCGCTTGTAGGCAGTGATGAGTAACTTATTTATCACGACAGAATCCGCGCACCGCCTTCACCGTTAATAGCAAGACCTCAACTGCTTACCTCAAGCGCGAGGCGCAGCATAACAGATTGTTCTAACTTACAATACCAAGTCATAACATAAAATAGCACAAGCAAAACTGATAATTTATATGACACATCAATGTTAATTAGCGATAGTAAGCTAAAGTTCAGGTTGGCAACAATTAAAAATGCCAACGTGGAAGTTTTTACATCGCCAAGAACACGAAGCGTGGTTCCCCCACTCCTAACATAAACAGCCAATAGGAATACGATATTTTATTGAAAACAAGGGAGAAATACTTTGCTATAATATTACAACGTTAAACTATATAGAAATAACTAAACTGATTTTATCAAATAAATCATATTTGCCCTTGTCCATAAAAATGATTAAATAAAGATTTAGTTTATAACGAAGATAAATTACTTCAATCTGGTACATTGTTGAACAAAACTCGATATTAAAAGCAATGTATTTAACTTGTGCTTGAAAAACAATGAAAACGTTGCATATATTATTTGGGATAATTATTAGCCTATAATTCTGAATAAATATTGAAAAAATACGCGAATAATATAAGATAAAACGTAAATATATATATGAATTATGAAAACAATTAAGTATAAATAATTTAATCCAAGTTCTTAACTTGAAAGTATACGAATAAGATAAATGCCAATATACAACTGAAATCTGCCTAACATGGCGGTCGTTACAACCACCTGTGGAATACCTGAGGGAAACAACAAGAATTTTCTCGACAAAGACATTTCCGAAATTTCCATAACATTCTAATAATTTTGCAACCCGTGCAAATAATCACGTGGTAAAATCTTGTCATGGTTGCCTGTAAACACTAAAATCACCAAATTAGTTCTTTCCAAATTTCCCGTATTTTCTCCTCCTCTTTAGCTCTCAGGTGCTCGAAGTGGGATAATGCTAGATTATTTGTCCCTAATTATCTCCTTCTCTTAGTCTTGCTAATATCTTGGACTCCCTAATAAACTCCTTATCAATTTCTACTGCCATGTTTCCTACAATGTTTCTCCTACTTCCTAATAACATTCACTTCTGTACACCCTTTGATATAAACAGTGGACGAGCAAATTCACCTGTTAAATACATTTATTCTTGAACTGTTCAATAAACATGCTCCCGTCAGAAAGAAACGGGTCTCACGTCACCCCGCCCCCTGGCTGACGGACGACGTACGTCGACTTATGGTCACGAGGGACAGATTACACCAAATAAAGAAATGACGTAAAAAAAGGTGACCCTAGCACATGCAGGTTCGAAAATTATAGAACCCTGAGGAACCGCTGCAATCAGGAGGTAAGAAAAGCCAAGCGCCGATTCGCATACGAATTACTCAACCACCAAAATAAACCGGACGTTCTATAGAAAAAGTTGAAAATTCTAGGTGTTGGGAAACAGATAAAGGACGACTACGTTCCTAAGTTTGCACCAGATGTACTGAATTATCATTTTTGTGACCTCCCGACTATTGGAAAATAATGTTAAACGTGAAACTATTCGGAACATCGCAACGCACTCCACAAATGCTTCAAAATTTTGCTTTTCCTGGATTTCACCGGAACACGTTAGAAAATCTTATCTTAAGATAAAATCGTCGGCCGTAGGAGTAGATGAAGTTTCCATTCTGATGATCAAAAAAATCCTCCACCATGTCCTTATTCCCATCACGGACATATTCAATTTCTCCTTGCTTTCTGACACATTTCCGTCGCTTTGGAAACTCGCCCAGGTACACCCTATACCTAAAACAAGCGACTAAATCAATTTAAACAATTTTAGACCAATCAGCATCCTCCCAGCTCTGTCTAAGGCTCTAGAACATCTTATTAGTGGTCAAACCCGTGACTTCCTAGCACGAAATAACCTAATAAACCACTTTCAATCTGGGTTCCGTAGCAACCACAGCACATGCTCGGCTCTCGTCAACTTAACCGACGACATTAGGTTAGCTATGGACAATCGACAACTTACAATCCTTGTTCTTCTCGATTTTACCAAAGCTTTCCAAACCATTGATCACGAAATTTTACTCACAAAACTATCATCCCTATTCAGCTTCTCGAACTCTACGGTTAACTGGTTCCGTTCCTAACTGCATGGACGTCAACAATGTGTCGTCGACCCACATCGAAGGTCATCCTGGAAAAGCATCCTCTGTGACGTCCCTCAAGGCACCGTACTGGCCCCCTCCTGTTTACACTGTAAATAAACGACCTCCCGTCGGTGCTTAATCACTGTAGGTATCACATCTATGCCGACGACTTTCAATTATACTTTTCTTTCCCTCCTCAAGAAATATTGAATGCAACCGAACGTGTAAACAACGACCTGAAAAAAATCAACAAGTGGTCTGTAGACCACGGCTTGCACGTCAACCCGACCAAAACCCAGTGTATGCTCGTAAGCTCCCCAAAGATTCTGAACAGAATTGACGAATTAAATCTCCCTAAGCTTACGGTCAACGATAAACACTTGCCTCTCTCTACCACGGTTTAAAATCTGGGAATTACTCTAAACAATAATCTTACCTGGAGAGAACACGTAAACTCCGTGTGTAAAAGAGCTTTCGGTGCACTACACTCTCTTTACCGGCTTAATAACTTCCTCCCCGAACGTATAAAAACCAAACTTGTTCAATCTCTTGTTTTCCCTATTATTGATTATTGTGACACTGTTTACTCGGACGTTAATCACGAGCAAGCTAAACGCCTTCAGCGAATCCAGAACGCCTGCGTCCGCTTCGTTTTCGACATAAAATATTCCGAACATTTGACACCGTATTATGCGAAGGTCGAGTGGCTGAAATCAAGTGATAAACGGATTCACCACAACCTTGTCCTACTGTACAAAGCCCTAGAAACAAAAGATCCAAAATACCTTTCCAGGCGGTTTCAATATCTTTCGGACTTTCACTCCCCCAACACCAGATCACGTGAAAAATCTCTGTTATCCATCCCTATCCACAGATCTAACTTCTACGCCAATTCGTTTACCGTTACCTCTGAAGGACCCTGGAACAGACTGCCCCCGAAAACCAAACCTCCTCCTCAGTTGTAACATTCAAAAGACAATTAAAATTATACATGCTAAACAATTGGACCTAGATTAAATTCCCAGAAACAAATACGTTATACATTTAGCCCACGAAATATGCTATCTATGTAGGTACTTGTGTGTGAATGTGTGTGTGTGTGTGCATGTAGAAACTGTATTGCTTTTATTTTTAATTTCTTCTAAGCTATATTTTCTCATTGTTAGTAAAAATAATGAGCAATGTACGTAATTAATGGTTAATCCAGGGCTTGACTGCTCGTATTCAAACTGTATTGCTTTCATTTTTATTTTCATTTTACTTTTCATTACTTTATTTTTCTTTTATTATTTTATTTTTCATTTATCTTTTTTAATTTTTTAATTGTATACAATTAACTGCAAAGAAAAAATGATCCCTGTAATTAATGGTTAAGTGGAAGAGAATGCATTAATAACTTCGCCATCTAAACAAAGTCGTAAATAAAATAAATAAATAAATAAAAATTAAATAATAATAATAATAATAATAATAATAATAATAATAAACCCTATCCGTTTATCTTTCCAACCTATTTTTACAAGATAAATCTCGAATGTTTTGGACACTACCCTCCTTCCACCTTCTCTACCTGCCTTTTTTACTTGATGTAATTCAGAATTGTATTAGTATCTGGAGTACTATCGCAGTGGCGTACGCAAGGGGGGGGGGTTACACATTCTCGATCTCGGCCATTTTGCAGGGATGTGATCAGCACCATGCTCTGACAGCCTCTATCCCCAAGGGTTGCTCTCAGGTAGCCATTGATATGAGGCTGGGTGCGGAGACAACGCTGGAAAAATTCCAACCAATTCCAGGAATCGAACCCGGATCTCCCACGAGGTTGTCAGACTAGACCAGCGCGGCTCCGTGAATGAGTTTCATATTTTGATTATTTCAATAAATTTAATATATTTGCTTGTTTTTATGGATTTTCTCACACTTGTCTCACCTATCATATACAAATAACCGTTGACTAGACAATTATTTCGTAACAAAGAAACAAAAAAATGTAATTTTGTTCTATTGCTTTCATAAATATATTTATGTAGATCTCTACTACTTAATAATAGTAGTGATATAAGTAGTAACAGCAGCTGCATTAGTAGTACTATTAGTAGTAATTAAATTAATTAATTAGTTATAAGTATTATTAATTACTTAATTATGATTATTATTAATTAATTAAAGTATAATAAAACAATGGTAATGTGAATTTGTAGAAATTTTTCGATATAACCCCCCCCTTGATGAAATCCTGCGTACGCTACTGTACTATCGTAACATAAAATTAATAATCTGGAATAAATTGAAAGCAAAAATGGGGAGTACGCTGTGTTTCGAAAGAGTATAGAAAATAAGTTTAGGTATTCATTCATTACTCTCTCTAGAATAGTCTTCTTTTGACTTAATACACGCTTATCAACGTTTCTAATTGAAATACTTTATTCCAAGCAAACAAGTATTTGCAACTGATTATTATTTTGATTTCATTTTTTCGAGACTTTCAAGACGGGACGAGACTTTTCAAAAGCCGTCCCGTCCCGTGTCTTGTCTCGAAAACGAGAAGGGACAGGCATTCCGCCCAGTCCCGTACCGTCTTGAATTTCAAAAGATTTGTCCCGTCTCGTTTCTCGTCTCGAAAACGAGACGGGACTTGTCTCGTCCCGTGAGCAACACTATTTTCAAGTAAGCTTCCCAATTATTGGCAGGATGCTGAGTCGACATTGAAATTGCGGGTAGTTTCACCAAGAAATTGAACACGGGAGCGATCTTTTCAAGGGATTTACTGTAACAAGATACTCATTCATCTCGCCCTGATAGGACAAGGACACGTTGAGTCCTGTGAGATGGGTACAACAAGCATTGTTAATGTCTACATGAATTTATTAACACTATGATAAAACTGAAGTACTGCACCGTGGACCTGCGGTCTAATGCATCATGCTTTGGGCTCTGACTATGGGACGCACGCAGGTTTGAATCTCCTGGGGGAAGCGTAACAACTTTTCTCTGAGATTGCGACCTATGTATGGGACCATAAGCAACCCACCATCGTGAGGAAATTTGTGAGATACGAATAAGTACGAGGGTCACTATTTATATTTTGAGCCTAACAATGAAAAAACAGGAATTTGGCATTGAAAACTGCTTTATCGTTTTTCGAAGTATTCTCCTTTATGGTCAATACACTTTTGCATTCGTTCGAACCATTTGTCAAAGCAGTTTTTCCAATCTTCTTGAGACACCTCCATAATATGGTTTTTGAACGCATCAACGGCGTCTTCCACCGACGAAAATCGTTGTCCACGCAATTTATTCTTGACATTCGGGAACAAGAAGAAGTTATTGGGTGCCAAATCAGGACTGTACGGCGGATGACCCACCAATTCGATTTTTTGACTGTTCATAAAGTCGGTTGTTAGACGAGATGTGTGACAGCTGGCATTGTCTTGATGAAGAATGATCCGACGGCGTTTGTTTGTTTTCCGTATTTGACCGAAGACCTCTGGCAAACAAATTGTTGTGTACCATTCAGAGTTGACCGTTCTACGTTCCTCTAAAGGCACAGTTGCCACATGACCAGTTTTCCCGAAAAAACAGGCGACCATTTGTTTCGATGTGCTTCGAGCGCGAACAACTTTTGTTGGATTGGGTTCATCTTGAAACACCCATACAGTCGACTGCTGTTTACGTTCCGGCTCATATGCATATATCCATGATTCGTCACCTGTTACAATCTTATATACGTCTTTTGAAGCACCACGATTGTATTTATTGAGCATTTGTTTGCACCAATTGACGCGAGCGTCTTTTTGAGTTTTTGTCAAATTGTGTGGGATCCAACGAGAACATACCTTTCTCACAGCTAAATGATCATGTAATATTTTATATATGCTGGTGGAACTAATGCCTATGGTTGCCTCAATCTCACAGTATGTCACATGACGATCTTGCAGTATTAGGTTTTGCACAGCATCAATGTTTTCTTGAACAACAACTGATTTTGGACGACCTTCGCGAATCTCGTCGGTGAGCGAATGGCGGCCACGATTAAATTCGTTATACCAGCGTTTCACAGTGGCAAAGGATGGGGCTTCATCGCCAAATGTGGAAGTAAGTTGATCGATGCACTCTTGTCTTGATAATCCACGTCGAAAATCGTAAAAAATCATCGCACGAAAATGTTCACGAGTTAATTCCATTTTATTGTTGTCGCGCAATCTCCAAGGCAACATAAACAACACAAATGAAGTTATTGACAAAACATTTGAAGTACGTTATGGTCAATAATGCCAGACGATTCCGTGCAAACGTCAAATTGCGCCTAACTTCAATCAGTGTTGCCAATGCTCAAAATATAAATAGTGACCCTCGTAGAGTAACCCGGTCATGGAAACTTACAACAATGACTAGGGGTTCGTCGTGCTGACCACACTTCACACCGTAACTGGTTGAATGATGTCCCGGGAGTGAGACCGGCAGTCGGTACATAGGGCCTGGCCCTCACGGGCTGTTGCGCCACAGGTTATTATTGTTATGATAACACTAAAACATTTAACTTCTTAGAGTGACGTGGTTACTTTAGTCATAAACTTATCACAATGATAATATGTCTAACGTTAATACAAAATGGTTGCAGCACGTATACCTCAATATTAAAGAAGGTAGCAAATTTCTAGTTTATAACTTATTATTGCTTATACTTTTATTAATATGTCTCTTCACAATAAATATATAGAGAATGTTTGAAAGCCAAATGTGCCGTTGTACGTACCACGAAAATTTGAAGAGATAGTTAACATCGAATATACTGCGTTATGAAAACCCATCATTGAAAATATTTGAAAATTCTTACCACCCCCAATTTACTCCACACTCACTTTTTTACCATGTATTATTTTGCACTCTAGAATTTACAGCACACTCTTGAAAGTTGTCTTAACAGGAGAAAGTAGTTTTTAAAATTAATTTTGACTCACCTTTCCACGGCTGGGCAAGCGTTGGCAACAACGATTGGCCCAACATAAGAACTTGAATTTACCAACCATTGCAAGCCCAACCTTTCCCACATAAAAACTGCAGTTGGCCCATCGGTTGTGGTTACTTGGGTCGGAACCAATTGGAAAAATTTCCAGCTTGGATTATACATTAATTAGCAGGGCCGCCGTTAGGGGTGTGCGACGCGTGCCACCGCACAGGGCCTCGCGCTTCAAAATCAGTTATTTGCTCATATTTTGTGCAAACGCGAGATTGCACTCGAATAGAAGGAAGCAAAACATAATTGTTGTGAAACGAAAAATTGCGTCATAACAAAGTTGTATTTCTGGTAACGGACAACTATGTCCCCTCTTGTCAAGCCACCAGTGAAAATTCGCCGACAAGGATCAACGACCCATTGCGACTCCAACTTTCCCTGACTTCCTGTCTAATTTACGACGAAGGACAGGGATCATAAAATGGTTATTTGTCTGGAAACTGACGCCCAACAAATTTGAGAGCGTTCCGCTCCGCGAAAAGACGAAAAGAAGAGTCGGCATCAAAGTCTTGAAGGTCCGCTGGGCTCTTTACTACAACTCCTCGTGTTAATAACCGCAGCGGCAAGATGAAACCGTCTACCGAGTATCTAATAAATACTTATTAGTGCAAAGCACGTAACGCTCTTGTTTTCGAGAATAATGGGTAGGGGTGCGGATTTGTAGTCAGCCAAAACCTCTGAATCAAATAGGCAAATAGACACCCAAACGATAAAAAATGCATTTTTCTGTTTTCTGGTCTGATCGTGGCGACGATGGTGAATGGTAATTAGATGAAATTAGGAGAATGTTATTTTATATTAAAGAAATAAATTTAAGCGTGCCTATTATTGTGAAGAGGGCTCCCACGAAGTCTACTGGTTAGCGCACTAGATTTTGGTGCGAATGGTCGTGTTCGATTCCCAGTAGGAACTCTAAAAATTTCGGTGTTAACCGAACATCGTGAGAACAATTAAGGAGCTACTTGAAAAGAAGCAGCAGCGGGCTCCAGTCTCGAAAGCCAGAAAATAGCGGCGCTGAGATTCGATGCGCTCACCACAGGTCACCCAAAGAAAATGTGATTGGTAGGCTGTAGTAGTAATGCACCCCTTTTGAAGTCGATAAATCAATTGATTGGAAAAGATCGATCAAAGATCAATTGATGACGCAGCAGTTTTTTTTGTGACGTCACAAAATGGGCGTGGCTTATTTTGTAAGGATGATTTTGATTGGTTGTGACGTCATAAATGGGCGGGGCTTATTTTGTAAGGAGTGTTTTGATTGGTTGGAGGAATTCGGGTTTTTCCCGCGGGAGTTTCCGGTGTCTGAAAACAGATGGCGTTGATGAGTCAGAAAGTGTGGGGTGGGGAGGAGGAAAAGTACGCGGTGACGGTTGGTTTTCTCGGAATTGGAGTACGTGTTTTCGGGGTCTGAAAACAGATGGCGTTGATGAGTCAGAAAGTCTGGGTTGGGAGGAGGAAAAGTAGGCGACGCGGTGACGGTTGGTTTTCTGGTAATTGGAGTATGTGTTTCCGGTGTCTGAAAACAGATGGCGTTGATGAGTCAGAAAGATGGCGTTGATGAGTCAGAAAGTCTGGGTTGGGAGGAGGAAAAGTAGGCGACGCGATGACGGTTGGTTTTCTGGTAATTGGAGTACGTGTTTCCGGTGTCTGAAAACAGATGGCGTTGATGAGTCAGAAATTCTGGGAATTTGGGTGTTTCCGTTGTTTGAAGAGAGATGGCGTTCATGAGTCATTGTTGGGAGGAGGTGTTTTTCTCGGGCGGCCGTTGATGAGTTTGAAATTCCAGGAATTGGGTGTGGTCTGAAACATGCCCGAACATGTTTTAGATTGATGAGTCATTCTGGGAGCTGTTTTTCTCGGGCGGCCGTTGATGAATTTGAGTGATGGAGAAACGGCAAAAAGAGAAAAAGGAGAGAGAGCGTCTAGATGTAAAGAAAATAAATAGATTAAAAAAAGTACGTTTCACGGAGGGGGTGACTGTGCATAGTGTACCAGGCCAGGAAGAAGATAGGAGAGGCACGTGGGCGTTGGATGCTCTGCGCAAAACAATGCGCGCCGAATATAATTCGAAAATACATCACGGAGACAGTACTATATAAAAAAGAAAAATTGTGTACGTACCGCAGAACTGTTGATCGAAGCCTACCGACCGGAGATCATAACCGAGACTGGCACATCTGCTGCGAGAGTGAAGAAAATTGAAAAGGTAAGAGACAAATATTTAGTTTTAATGTTCTACCTAGAACAATGCAAACCGCAGGTCAAAGACTATCATCACCTTCACACAGTGAGAATCGTAAACATAAATACATATTTCTTTTGAAGCAGACAGCTGGAAAGGTGTGAAAATAAAAACGGTACCTGTGTCATCAACAGTTTAATGCAGAAGAGGATGACGTTTAACAGTGATCGATGGTGGGGGGGTCGGCTCCCGGTCCTCTTCTGCTGGGGGTGGGAGAGGGGGCGTATAGCGTCCATCCTCCTCTTCTTCAACCACATCGGTGAAGTCGTCCTCTTCTTCCTGCTCTGACAAAACAGGAGAAACAGTAGGAGAAATAGAAGGAGAAACAGGAGGCACCAGTTGACGCTGCCGATTGGCTCTAGCGTCATTTCGGTTACGCATTCTGAAAAACAAAATATAAGAATTAAAATATATTCCGTTCCATGTAGATATCGGCTAGAAAGAAAAGTTATCAGATGTGTAGCATATATAATCGGAAAAACAGCATGCTAGAATAAACGATGTTATCAGAAATAAATTGAAAAATAATTACCTAGCTCTATACCGACGGAGATTGGCGTGGAGCCTTTCCCTGTTCCTGGTACGTCGAGCCCGGAAAATAGCGGAGGCACGCTGTTGGGCCTCCTCAATTCTATGCTCTTCCTCCAGGTACCGCTCAATGTACCTCGTAGCCTCTGCGAAATGCGCAGCGCCTTCAGTGCCTGCTTGATGTCGATAATATGCATTTCGCAGAGCCTCCCCGTGATGGAGTATGTGTTCCTGAAAATATGTGTGAATTAATATATGAAAGTGATTAATTTGTGCAAAACATAATGAACATATTTTCTGTCTAATTTCAGATGTCGACACTCCCTCTCGGATTCAATTTGGTGTATGGCGATATTAAGGAGACAACAGCAGGTCCGACAGAACGAAGGAACTTATGGAGCAAAACACATGCAAGACAGGTTGAAAAACACATCGGCAATTATGTGAATTTCTGTGAAGAAAATGGACTGGCTGAAGAGTTATTGGCAAAATTAGAAGAGACATGTAAAGATATCGAGGTATCGGTGGACTGTTTGGTCAAAATATTTACTTACATTGTTGACAAGAAACGAGATGCGCCAGTGTTTGGCGATTTTGTAGAGAATATACAAAGAGCGCAATATGTACCTTCCCATCTATCTTTAAGAATATGTTTCGAATTGATGGAGGTGTTTAAAGGTGTGAGAAATGAGAAGGGTGAAAATAAGAAGACAGGGGGAACAGGGGAAAATATACATGAACGAATGATGGAGATGTTGAAAAAAAGAAAACTGAACGATTAACAAACACATACTAATACACTAACATCTGCCAGTAGTGTAACAAAATATGTAAAAATATCTAATAACCTGTAGTACGAGTTGAAATAAAAAGTTTGTATATGTAGAAAACTTGTAATTTTCTGTAGAAGTTCAATGTGTTAATAAAAGATTTTGTACAGAACAATATTGTTTTTGTATATAAATAGTATTATATTAGAATGCCTAAGACAGGATAAAAAAACCCAAAAGTTTAATGAAAAAAGTAATCCGAATCCTGAAATTAACTATGTTTTGATAAAAGAGGTACCGAATTCGAAACCCTCCAGACATGGTTCGAATCCTGGAATTGCCAATGTTTGCATAAAGAAAACCCGGATTCGAATCCCACTCAGGTATGGTTGCGAATGTCGACGAAGACCCTGGATTCGAATCCTGCAATTAACTAAGGTTCCCTAAAAACATGTTTGATTCTGCTCAGGTATGGTTGTGAAATGTAAAAGGGTACTTACAACATGTAATAAATCTTGGCCATCCATGTTGCTGCCCAGATGAAAAGGAGATGAACTGGAGGGAAGGATGCCTGCAGAAGGAATTCTATCCACTTCCTTATAGCGACACACATCTGCAATTATTTTTTGCAACGTACGTTAGAAGTCTGCATATGAGATCACGACGTTATTGTGAGGCACAACAGTTCCTTGATAATTTTCACTGAAGTTCCTTGTTTCGTGTCAGCACATGTTCTTCGAACAAGACTTCCTTATAGAGACGGACATCTGGTATCATTTTTTGCAACGCGGCCCAGATGAAAAGGAGATGAACTGGAGGGAAGGATGCCTGCAGAAGGAATTCTATCCACTTCCTTGTAGAGACACACATCTGCAATTATTTTTTGCAACGTACGTTAGAAGTCTGCATATGAGATCACGACGTTTTTGTGAGGCACAACAACAGTTCCTTGATGAATTTCACAGAAGTTCCTTGTTCCGTGTCAGCACATGTTCTACGAACAAGACTTCCTTATAAAGACGGACATCTGGTATAATTTTTTGCAACGCGGTTTCCTAATTTCTTTATTTGCAATCGTAGACCCACCTTCCGAACACTCTACTGAAAGGTCTCGACGTGCAGATTACGAATATGTAATCGGATTTGTTCTACGTCAATTAGGGGAGGAGTTAGAGCGATTTGAAAATTTCGATTTTTTAATTTGGTTTTTTTTTTTTTTTTTTTTTTTTTTTTTTTTTTTTTTTTGCGCGAAAACTTAAAATCGCTGTAGCTCGGCTCCTAATTGAGCTAGGAGGGTGATCGATAGCTTGTCGGACTCGGAGTGAAGTCCTCTTTCCGGTGAAACAGGTTTCATTGTTCTAGGACCGGTGGTTTCCTACTTTCTTTATTTGCAATCGTAGACCCACCTTCCGACCACTCTAACGAAAGGTCTCGACGTGCAGATTACGAATATGTAATCAGATCCGCTCTACGTCAATTAGGGGAGGAGCTAGAGCGATTTGAAAATTTCGATTTTTGCAACTCATATGAGTCAGGAAGACATCTGCGTTGAATAACAGAATGTGTCACTGCTAAAAAACCATCTTATAAAGACGGTTAATTGATTCCGAGAATTTACATGAGCCTTCGTATCAGTCAGAAAAACATCTGCTGAAGACGTTTGACGATTTCTGAGAATTTTACATGAGTTGTCATATCTGTCAGGAAAACATCTGGTGAAGACGGTTAACTAGCCGCAGTAGAACCGTTAGGAACGGAAATAACTGCTTTGTCATGCTTGCGTATATAAAGAAAGGCGTTCTCTCCACAACACAGTGTTCGTGAAACAGTCATCGTACGATCATGGATGTACAGTTATCCGCTGACGATCTGTTAGCACGTTATCGTGATGGATATTACACAACACATGGACAGTTGCGGGAAGTGTTGACGATCATCGCGCAAAAAATCATCGCGGGAGAAAGTATCTCCCTAGTAGAGGAGTATGACCGTCTACTACAGACCGTGACATCATTCGTACCCGATCTTACCGGAGAAGGATGGAGAGATATTTCCGAAGAGTCGCCAGGCCCGTCATCGACACCCGATCCTGTATCCAGAGTTGCCGAGGAGAAGCAGATAGCCGTCACATCACCAGGAACTCCCAGAAACACCGCATCCGGATCAGACCCGGAACCTTTACCAGGACCGTCATGGAGACCGGACCCTTTACCCTCAGCAGAACTGTTATCCCAAAATGCTTCTGTATCAGATAGAAGAGGTAAGAAAAGAAAACGTGATACAGTGTCTCGTGAACAAATAGGGAACATAATATTACATAACATTCAAGAACGTGAATATCCCAAATTCCGTTCCAAAGGGCGTCGTGTGGAATTCAGTTTCTCGCACCCTCCAGAAAATGTCGATCCTCACACATGGATCCGTGAAGGTGTCGAAAATCTTCTCACCTACGTTAAGAAAGACACCAAGGATGAAGACAAGATAGGTTTAACTCTATCTAACATATCTGACCCCGCCGTGAAAGATATTTACATCGGGTGGCATAGGTGTGACCAGTTACAAAGTGAAATGGTGTGGAACATCATGTACAAAATATTGCAAAGTGCGAAAACCTTCACTGCTACAGATCGCTTAATTTTGCGAGCTGATCATGTCAACATACCTGTCGGAGGTGGGGGTAAGCGAACATATTGTTTACCTAATTACATGTTAAGCACGCAAAAAAGAAGTGTCGTCGGTGTGCCGAATAGAAAGAAACCACTCTGTTTAGCTGAAGCTTTGATCATAGGAAAAGCCCATGCTGATAATGATCCGTCCTATTCACAGTATCGAAGAAATAGAAATCTTCTTAAACCTGTTTTCGAACTTATGCGCAAAGCAGATGTAGATCTGACTGACAATGCGTGTGCCGGAAGCGGAATTCCTGAACTGAGAAAATTTCAGCAAGTTCTCACAGATCATAAAATCATTGTATACAACAATCTTCGTGATGCTAAAGATGTTCTGTTTGAAGGACAGGTTGAACATGTTTCAAAATTTATATACCTTCTGTATGATAATACCAGACAACATTATGATGTGATAGTGAACCGTGTTGGGGCATTTGCGGCAAAACAAGAATGCCATGGGTGTAACCAGCTCATATTTGGTAAACCTCATAGTCACATGTGTAAGCAAGTATGTTGTATGTGCCGTGCAACTCCACCGTGTGTACCTGAACCAGGTGTCCGTAGAACATGTCAGACATGTCACCGAAATTTCAGAAATGAACAGTGTTTCACAAATCATGTTTCTACACCATTCCGAAACGGTACTGTCTGTAGCGAAATACAACAGTGTCCCCGATGTTTCAGAATTATTCTCACAAACAATAGATATGAGAAAGTACATAGATGCAACATGAAATATTGTACTGTGTGTAATTGTGTGAAACCTGTAAATCATTTCTGCTACATGCCTATACCGAAACCTAAACAGAACTCAAAATTTCTATTTGTGTTTTACGACTTCGAATGCTACACCGATATTCCTTATTCTGACAAAGAAAAAACTTTTCTTCATGTTCCGAATCTTATCGTGGTGCAGACAGCCTGTCACGCATGTCACAAAAAAGAGGATTTAACAGCTCCATGTTCTGTTTGTGGAACAAGGCAGTTTATATTCTGGGATGACCCTGTAGATACATTCCTGTCCTACCTGGAATTGCAACATAAGTTTTCCAACATAACCATCTGTGCACACAATGCACGAGGTTACGATTGTACATTTCTATTACGGAGAATGTTGGAAAGAGAAATGAAACCTCGTGTTATCTTAGATGGTACCAAAATTGTCTGCATGACATACCAAAATCTCCATTTTGTAGACAGTCTCAACTATGTTCAGTCAAATCTTGCAGGATTTTCAAAACTGTTTGGTTTACCTGTGCAGAAAGGACATTATCCGCATTTGTGGAACACTTACAAGAATAGAAATTACATAGGGCCACCACCTCCTCCTTCTGCATACGGATATGAATATATGAAAACGGTTGAAGATCAACACAGTTTCATGTCCTGGTACAACAATGAATGTGAAAAAAATATACCTTTTAACAACAAAAACGAACTTCTCCAATATTGCATCAAGGATGTGACCCTGTTGAGACAAGGATGTCTAAAGTTGAGGCAGAATTTTCTAGACATATGCAAAATAGACATTTTCAGGGACTGCATCACGATAGCATCTGCCTGTTCATTAATTTACAGACAGAAATTTATGCCGTCTAACACTATTGGAATAATCCCTAAAGGAGGTTACCATCATGCAGATCAGATGTCCAAGTTCGCATTGAAATGGTTAACCTATGTTGAAGAACAGAATCATGTAATACTTCTTCACGGTGGACGTACTCGTGAAAAATATGTCATAGGAGGACGTTACAAAGTGGACGGCTATCACGAGGAGACGCAGACAGTGTACGAGGCGCTTGGATGCTACTGGCATGGTTGTCAACGCTGCATATCAATTAACAGAGATATGTATCCGAAAAACGACGACGAAGAAGAAACAGATCAGGATAGTAACAGTCAGAAATATAACGACATGTTGAACACAGCAGCATTCAGATACGAGACAACATGCCGTAAACTTGAGGCTCTACGTTCTGAAGGATACCGTGTCGTTACAATGTGGGAATGTGATTTTAACAAAACATTGAAAGCCGATCCTGAACTCGATAGACATCTATCGACGCATCCTATCGTCTGCTGCATTCCTTTAAATCCACGAGACGCCTTATATGGAGGAAGAGTTGAAACAGTCAGGACGTATTACAAAATCAAGGAAAATGAGAAATTACAGTACTATGATTTTACAAGTTTGTACCCTTATGTCAACAAATACTGTGCCTATCCTGTCGGTCATCCTACCATATTTCTAGGAACTTCTATTCCTTCGGTGAATGAGGTTTTGAACATGGAGGGGCTCATAAAATGTACTATTCTGCCACCAAAAGCCCTTTTACATCCTGTTTTACCTACAAAAATGCACGGAAAACTGATGTTTGTCTTGTGTAACGAATGTGCTATCAGATTAAAATGTGAAGGTACGTGCAGCCATTCCGATGAACAACGCACACTTTCGGGGACTTGGGTCATCGCCGAGGTGCGTAAAGCTTACAGTTTAGGCTACAGAGTACTGTCAGTGTCGGAAGTGTGGAAGTATGAAACATCGATATACGACCCTGTCACAAAAACTGGAGGACTTTTTGCTGGTTATGTCAACACCTTCTTGAAAATAAAACAGGAAGCGAGCGGCTGGCCTTCATGGTGTCAGAACGACGAGGATAAAAAGAAGTACATACAGAAATATTTCGATAAGGAGGGTATTCTATTGGAAGAAAACAGTATCGAAGTCAATCCTGGTAAACGTACTCTGGCTAAACTTTGCCTTAATTCTTTATGGGGTAAGTTCTGCCAACGGGACAACCTTTCCCAGACGACCATCATCAAGGAATCGAAAGATTTTCTCGATAAAATGACTGATCCAAATATAATGATCGGAGGAGTCGTATTCATCAATCAGGACACCGTTTTAGTGAACTGGAAATATGTTGAAGAGGCTGTCAGTCTGAACAGGAAAGTAAATGTTCCTATCGGAGCCTTCACAACATGCCATGCTCGTCTGAAACTGTACGAACTTCTCGAAAAGTTGGGTGATAGGATATGTTATTGTGATACAGACTCTGTAATTTACGTAGATAGTCCTGAAATGGAGTATCACCCACAGACAGGTGACGCACTAGGAGAACTCACCGATGAATTGGCAGATTTCGGACCCGATGCAGTTTGTGAACAGTTTGTCTCAACGGGACCGAAAAGTTACAGCATGAAAATAACAAAACCGTTCTCCGAACCGCAGTATATCTGTAAAGTGAAAGGAATCACATTGAATACCTCCACATCGGAATTGGTCAATTTCGATACCATGTGCGATATGATAAACGATGAAAAACCTGAAGTTATGGTCGAAAATATTTTCAGGATCAGAAGAACAAGACAGTTCCAAGTAATCAGTACATATGAAAAAAAGCTGTTTCAGCCTGTACTGTTGAAACGACGTTTCGACGATGAACATTTATCGTATCCCTTCGGATACTGTGCTGACTAAAATATGGCTTTAGTGGTCCAGAGTTTGAACCCTTCTTCGGACCGTCAGTGTATAAAATGTGTTTACAATGTGCCAGATCTTCATTTTTCTTCAAATCTCCAGTATAAAACATGTTTCCTAAACTTTCCCATCCTTTCACCATGATGGTCTGCGGAGCATCAGGAAGTGGAAAAACTACTTTTGTGACAAATATGGTCGACTCCATCGTTCATCTCGTCGATGGAACCGTGAAGAAAATCATATGGTGTTACGATCAGGAGAACAGTATTCCGCAAAATCTTCGAGATGTGCAATATCATAAAGGTATCGTCGATTGGCAGTCGTGGAACGGAAAAACCCCTACTCTCATAATCCTGGATGATCTTATGATGGTTGCTCAAGGAGAAAAAGTAGCTGACCTTTTCACAAAAGGCAGTCATCACAAAAACATTTCGGTGGTGTTCATAACACAGAATCTTTTTCATCAAGGGAAAAATTGCCGAGACATATCGCTGAACGTAAAACATTTCGTTATTTTTAAGAATCCGCGAGATATGAACCAATTCACTGTGTTTGCACGACAACTTCATCCTCACCGCATGAAGGAACTCGAAAAAGTATATATAGATGCTACCACTCAACCTTTCAGTTATTTGTATATTGATCTTTCACAGTCAACACCGGATCCTTTACGTTATCAGACAGACATTTTTAACCAGAATTACTCAACTGCATATCTTCCTCAGGAATGTTTAAAACATCGAGATGAGGAGAACGAGGAAGACACGTACCAAATCACGTTCTAACAGGAATTCGACTTCTTTCAAGAAAAATTCCCCTTTTTTGCACGTGTTGAAAAATTCACCGACCAAACTCCGTAAATCGTTGCTGAAAAGTGCTCCGAAGAAGACAATCCGTTTCATCAGCGAATGCTGCCTGAACGTTTTAAAAGGAAACGTGAAGATTAAACCGTCCACAAAACGTCGTCTGGCCCCTTACAAGACAGTCTTACGCAATCTCGTGAAACCGAAAGTGAACATCGAAAAAAGAAGAAAACTTCTTGTGCAGAAAGGAGGATTTCTACCCTTACTTCTAGGGTCTTTGTTATCGGGTCTTCTCGGTACTCTCATTCCTCATTGAAAAATGGCATCTTCTTACAAAAAGATGATCGTCCTTTCACCGGAACAACTAGCACGTATTCGCGGTTCCGACTTGTCTGTAACTCAAAAATTATCCGTTCTGGATAAGAAAATGAATGATATTCTGAAAATGAAAAATATAACAGACGATCAAAAATGGCGGCTTTATAGAAAAGAACTGGACGAGTATTTATGGCTGAGTCGAAAATCCCAAGAACCATTACAAATTCCTATTGTTCAAGATAACGACGGTTCTTCTACTATTTCGCCAGGATCGACGTATTTTCCTCCGAACCTAGCAGAGACGTTACCCCGTAATACACGTCATCAGTTACAAAATATCATCGACGAGTACCAATCTACGGCTCAACATTTGATAGACGAACGTCAGGAAAAAACACTTCCTGATCCGAAGACGTTGAACTTCTCAACGTCGTCAACGGAAAGCCCTGGACCGTCTCATCGACAGAAACAGAAAAAGAAGAAGAAAGTGGCCGTCCGTGTTTCCAGAAAAACTACACCTTTTCTGAGAACACCTGACGCATACAAGCTGGTTCCTTTGAGAAAAAGCCGTAGACAGAGAGATCAGTCATGGGAGTCCCTAAGTTAAAACACGATAAAATCCTCACCAAAATATATTACGATCCCCGACACCGTGCTTCATTCTCATCTGTAGATCGTTTATGGAACGCGGTACGGGATAAAAATATATCCCGCAATACTGTGAAAAAATGGCTGATGCACCAGGAAACGTACACTCTCCACAAACCTGCGAGAAAAAGGTTCCTCCGGAATCATTACAATGTGTGGAACATAGACATGCTTTGGGAAGCTGATCTCAACGACATGACTTCGATACAAAAACATAACGATGGATACAGATATCTTCTGACAGTGATCGATGTATTCTCAAAATATGCCTTTGCATTACCGCTAAAAAATAAAACAAGCAATTCGGTAACCGAAGCTTTCAAAACTATTTTTGGACGAAGCAGACGAAAACCCGTCACACTACAGACCGACCAAGGAACAGAATTCACGAATTCTACATTCCAGAAGTTCTTAAAAAATGAAAATGTAAATTTTTTGATCGCTTCAAATTATCCTGTGAAAGCAAGTGTAGTGGAACGTTTCAACAGAACATTGAAAGAACGAATGTGGAAATATTTCACATCGAAACAAACAAGACGTTACGTAGACATTTTACCGCAACTTCTCGAAGGTTACAATACAACTATCCACAGTTCCATAGGAATGCCACCTCGAGATGTGAACGAGTCTAACGTTTACATCGTGTGGAAACGTCTCAACAAACCTGACAAACATATTTCACAACCGTCTTCAGATCTGAATGTTGGTGATTTCGTACGAATCTCTGTCGTCAAAGGACATTTCGAGAAGGGATACGAACAATCGTGGTCACGAGAACTTTTCAAAATCCACTCCCTTGTTCAGCGATCACCTGTACCTGTATACATATTAGACGATTTAAATGAAGAACCTGTAAAAGGTACATTTTACAAACATGAACTGCAAAAAGTTTATTCGGATCCTGACGAAGAGTATAAAATTGATAAGATTTTGAACAGCCGGGGAAAAGGTAAAAATTTGGAATACCTGGTTCGCTGGCTCGGATATCCACCTAGTTTCGATTCGTGGATCAAGGCATCTTCCGTAAAACAGTTATCAGAAAAATAATTTCCAAAACATATTTATATCAAAATATATCGTCACCACGATCCAGTGAATTCTTTGTGTTCGACGAGAATGGACGATAATTTCTATGTTTACCTTCCGTCATCTGCATCGGAGAATTATTTTCCGAACAACACGCTGACCCATTTCAACGTAAAACTTGCAAAACGGATCGATCTGTCTCCAGAATTGTGGGAAGTCGGATTAGCAGAACTGCATTATTCAACTCTATACGACAATGTTTTGGAAACAGATTACGGAACGGTGACCTTTCCTGTTCGGACGTATGCAAGTGCTGAGGACCTGATCTCTACCATCGAAGAATCCCTCCCCAACGACCTGGAAATACGGAGAAACGTTCTTAAGCAATTCTGGCATTTTCTGTTGGAAGCGCAATGGGACGCATCGGGATCTTCTGTTTCTACGGATAATACACTCTATGTTAACGAGCAGCCATTTTATTTTCCTGCAGCAACATATACAATAGAGGAGTTCATTCAGTTCCTGAAAACAAACCCTGCTAACGCCGTTGTTCCTACTCATCTCAGATTTTTCTTTAAAGAGGCTGTGAACAAACATCTGTCCGTGATAGGGGTTCCCGATCCTGAATTGGAAGGTGTTCCAACAAATACTGTTACACCCATAGACGAAACTGATGACTACGCTAAATTTCGATATGACGTATTGAAATCTATTTATTCTACGCACGTAGTGTCCAATAACGTCGTGGATAAAAACCCCTACATATTCATTTATTCCGATCTCGTGAAACAGCAATTGGTCGGAGGAGAAATGCTACGTCTTTTACGTCTTGCCCGAAAACAGTATTCGGAAACAGAATCATCTTGCACAGTACCCGTAGCCCATCATACATTTAATCCGATTCATTACGTTTCTCTGGATAAAGGTTCTTTCGAAACAATAGAAATTGCGATGTATGATAGAAAAGGATATTTTCTGCCTTTGAGAAACGGCTCCGTACCTACAATAGCTGTTTTACATTTTCGTAGGAAAGCAAAGTCCTTTTAAAAAACAGTAAGGAATCATTTTTCTCAGTCTATGTCGAAAAGCTGATGAATCACCATGAATTCGCAGACCGAATATTACAGTAATCAGATCCGTGGGGGAATTGGACCCATCTATCGTTCAACTAGAATTCAAAAAGGGAGAGGATTGGGGTCTCTCTTCGCAGGACTCTTTAGAATGGTGAAACCTCTACTCTGGAGTGGTGCAAAAGCGATCGGAAAAGAAGCTTTGAAAACAGGCGCTAACATTGTCACCGACATTGCAACAAGCCAGCAAACTCCAAGAACTATCGTTCGTCAACGTGTACGTGAAGCGGGTCAAAATCTTCAAAGTAAAGCACAACGGAAAATCGACTCTCTGGTAGGTTCCGGTATAAGAACAAAACCTGCAACAAAAATTGCTCAGTCGATGTTAAAACGTTCAGCCACCCGTATTAGAACATCTGCGATCCGTAAAAAAAGCGCATCCAAAAAGCGGAGAAAAACATCCACAAAATCTAGGACAACACGCAAAAGGAAAATTAAACAGAAGGCGGCAGGAAAAGATATTTTTGGATAATGATGGAGGATAACACTTGCATGATCTCACAGTTCGATCTTTTCAGCAAAAAACCTATTCAGCAAAATGTCGAAAAAACTTACACGGTCGCCTACAAGCCTATCACTTCCATCGATAATCAGAACATACTTCAGTTTGCCGTTCCGCCGGCAGGAACAGATTTTCTAGATCTTTCATCTGCCTATCTTCGTCTGCTAACGCAGATGGTCAATCAAGATGGGTCTCCCATGAGTGCTTCCGAACCTTCCAACGCCCTCACAAAAAACTGCGGGGTCGTAAATTATCCTCTCCATTCACTTTTTTCACAAGTTACAGTGGCTCTCAACGGTATCGCTGTAACAGTTGCCGATAACAATTACGCATATAAATCAATCTTCGAAGCAGAAATCAATTACGGCAGCGATGCTGCGAACACGCATCTCACAAATGCCTTGTGGTACTTGGACACACCTGGACATCAACATGAAATCACAGCCGACAACAAAGGTTTTACCGCCAGAAAAGACTTTTTCCAGCACGTTCCGACAACCGGAAATCCTACGGAAGTGTCTGACGTAGTCGAACTTATGGGAAAACTGCACATTGATTTTTTCCACCAGCCTAAATATCTGATCAACGGTGTTGAAGTACGTATCGATCTATCCAGGTCACGTGATGCTTTTTACATCTGGGGAGATCAGACTTCACCAACCACCAGAATAAAAATTTTAAAGGCTGTTCTCGAAATAAATCACATCATTCCTACTCCTACCACCAGTTTGGCCATAGACAGAGCACTCTCTTACGCTCCAGCCCATTATCCGTTCACCAGAAGCGTCATCAAAGCTTATTCTTACGTTGCCGGAACGCAGCAGATTTCGATCGATAATGCTTTTCAAGGTCCTTTTCCGAATGTTGTTCTTTTTGCTATGGTATCCACCGCCAGCTTTCTCGGAGACAGTAAGAAAAATCCGTTCGACTTTAGAAGTTTCAATCTATCTTCTTTCCATCTTGTGAAAAATGGAGAACTCGTACCTTACGAACCCTTGCGGGTCACCACAGGAGGGAACGGCGGATTGATAACACGTGCCTATCAAACTCTATTTTCCGGTACAGGCATTCACCACTCCAATTACGGGCACCAGATCACAAGGAAGATGTTCGAGAACGGATCTTTTTTCCTGATTTTCGACATAACGCCTGACTCTTCAGGAAACGACACGCACACCAGTCTCCAGGAACAAGGTATCATCGGAGCCGAGATGCAATTTTCTCCCCAGCTGTCGGAAAATATAACATGCCTTCTGTATGCTGAATTCGAATGTGCAGTAGATATAACAAAAGACAGAAGTGTTATCCTCCATCAGTGAGACCGACTTGTCTATAAATATGTGTGCTTATGTTTCTGGCTCGCAGTGTTATCGAGACAGTTCTGACGTAGACATTATACTACCTGTGATGGAAAAAACTACCAAAGTGATAACTGACATTATACTACCTGTGATGGAAAAACCTACCAAAGTGATAACTCGTAGTATTAAGCATAGTAGTGTTTCTTCGAAAGTGACAACTTCAAAACCTGTGAACATACGATCGTTTCCCGAACTACTTGACAACAGCCCTGGACTCGTAGAAATGACCAAAGACAGATATATTATTATAAACATATGAAAACATATGTTACGTGAGATGGGAAAACTCATCGAACTGTTAACCTGTGATGATATTTATAATAGTGGTTCTTCGGAAGTACTGGCCGCCAAACCTGTTGACCCGCAACCGTCCCCCAAATATTAGAAGAATATCATCTTACTCTCATTTTACGTTTTCGGAAACATAGGCAGCATGAACACGTCGCAGATCAGAGAGATCCTATCTCGAAACTGTTCCACCAAGAACATTTTCTACGGTGTTTACTCGAGAGATCTTCTACCTCGGACGTTTCCTACCCCTGCCTTGATAATCGCAAACACTGACACTTCCAACTTCCAGGGTGCACACTGGGTGGCCTTCTATTTTGGCAAAAACAATATTGCTGAATATTTCGATTCATACGGATTTCATCCTTTCTATCCAGAATTCGTAACTTTCCTGAATCGTCATTCCTCGGTCTGGACTTACAACAACATTCCCTTACAGGGGGTATTGGCCACGACGTGCGGACATTACTGTTGCGTGTATGCTTATTACAAAGCACGCCATGTTACGACCAACGATTTCATTCAAGCATTTCCGTCCGGTGTCAGTAAAGATGGATATATCCTACACAGTTTTCGTCAGATCTTCAAATGTTTACCCCATTCCAAGTGCCCGAGAGGGGATCAATCGTGTTGTTCCATCCACACGATCCGGTGTCGTGTTATGCAAAAAGCTATATAAATGTGTGCTGCTGTAGCTTTCTCTCAGTGCCGTCGAGACAGCTCTAGTGAAAACATCATGGAGCCTACTAAGGATTCTACAATGGAAAAACACGAT
Organism: Lepisma saccharinum; assembly: GCF_977018435.1. Taxonomy (NCBI): domain Eukaryota; kingdom Metazoa; phylum Arthropoda; class Insecta; order Zygentoma; family Lepismatidae; genus Lepisma; species Lepisma saccharinum. The sequence goes on along the minus strand of NC_139231.1, from coordinate 20,575,842 downwards.
AAACTAGTGAAACGCATGACCCATCAGGATAATGCTTCCAAACGTAAAACTCGCAAACGTGTGCAGCCCCTCAAAATCGAAACTGTCCCTATCAAGAACGAACCGATGGACGAGGGGATTGATGTGACTACAGACTGTGATTTCATGAAACGTCGTAGGGAGATCGGCTTTTCCCCAGATACAATCGAATGTCCTGGACTACACAACGTAGAGGCGTGTTTAGATCTCTATCTTGCTAACACATATTTTCTGAACAAGGAAAAAAACAAGTTCGTAGCAATAGGATTCGAAAAGCAATCCCCTTTCAATTTGGTGTGGGAGTTTTCGCAACAGGGGAGATCACCCGTACGCATCGATTCTAAGCAGATTAGAGAACTGTGGGCTTTGAAATCTGACTTACTGAATTACGTCGAAACAGGTCGTCGATTCAATTACTTGGTTACAGGAAATATCACCGTCAGTGGTGTAAATTTTTTCGGGAAACGTTGTATCTCGATGTATCAGCATCATTCATCCGATGCTTTTATTTTCACAGCCTCTGAACTACACTTATTTTTGTGTAACCTTTTTTGGCCTCTGCAGAAATTAAAGAACGAACGTTATCATAAATTGCAACCCGAAATGGAGGCTTTTGTATATTGTATCAAGAAATATATGGTTTCAGAAAAAAAAGAAGTGCCCAATTTAATGAACTATTTTTATATTCTTTGGTACAACGAACTGATGATTGAAATATATCTTGAGAACAATCTTGGGCAGACATTGACATTGTAAATAAGTTCTGTTACTTTCATGTATCTGATGTTGTAAATAGCCATTGTAAATTAACCATTGTTCTTTTATGTATTGTACATCAACCACTGTTATTTTATGTATTGTAATATAACCCTTCAGGTATTGTAAACCTTTCATATTCAATTGTGTTATTCTATGTATTTAAACCTATATCCATATTATCGATTGTAAATAAAACATTTGTATATTTTACAAAACTCTTTTATTTCTTGTACTTATTACAATAGAAACTGTACATCTTCCTGACATTTTCAACTGCACAGGTTTTTTTTACATTTTCACATTTGCTATGTTCTTTGCATCTTCCTGAAGTGTTTTTCACACTATTCAATTTTGGACATTCAAGTTCTTCGATGTTACGTACGGATATTTTACCCTTACCCTTTTTTCCAAGTAATTTTTCAAACCATTTCACTTTCTCCGTACCTTTGACGTACACTATTTGATTCACAAGCACAACATATAACAGATCTCCTAATTTCTCATACGGTAGCCATCCATCTCCCCAGTTGAGACCGTGTTTGTTGGCACGGAGCCAGTAATTCACTCGGCGATACTTTTCACTCAAAAAGTGTACACCATATGGAGATTTCACTAAACAGTCAAATGCATTGTCAAAAGGAAATTTTAAAATTCCGACTTCTTTCCACACAAATTCTCCTCCTGCTCCTCGAAGATCTTGAACGTCCAAAAAACAGACATCCATTTTGTTCATCAGGTGAAAACTGTCAACGTATCTTCAATGCTACCCCGGCATACGGCGCACTTGTCCAATTGGGAAGCACAGGATCCGCAGGAAACAAAAAGTCGACACGGGAGAATTACAACACTGCTAGGATTCTCAAAACATATTTTGCATACAGAATCCCCACTAGATTTATCGGACGTTTTCTCAAGAGTCTCTATACTGTCGCAATACTTGCAGCTCTTGGAGTTACGATGTAACGCCGCAACACTCTGTATAAAAGGACACTGGGGCACCAACATGTAATGTCCTAGAATCGGACAATCTTTGTATGTCCAATCGCAAAGTCCGTACGAACAATGAAAACATAATACTCTGTCGCTAAAGCCTGAATAGTAAAATCCTGCAGTCACTAATTCTTCCGGAGTCTGACGTAATCCTATAGGCCACTTTCTGTATGTTCTATATCTCGAATTCACTGATAAATAATTGATAACATACGGCTCGGCGTGAGTCCAGCAGACGTGATAAGTAAACACTCTCATACGTCATAAAAGGTGAAGTAATCGGATACTGTAGGTGACGGTGTCCTAGGTATCGGCGATAAAGGAACAGCCAGAGGATCGTCGGGGAACAGACGTCTGCGTACACCGAAACCTTCTGCAGGAACCACAGGGAAACAGGGGTGTCCTTCTAATTTACGTAACAAAGGACGATCACAGCCAGAACACCACAAGGAATTTTTGTCAGCCAGCAATGAAAGCCACTGTTTCACTCTCTCCTTCAAAGCTTCGCCGATCTTGTCCTCTTCCTTCCTGCGACGTAGTTCGCACATACACCCGTGACTTGGAAATCCTGTTCTCTCGTCCGCTCTTCTTTTCCTCTCTTCTATCTCCTTCAACGTCTCGCAGTGATGATGGACTCCTTTTCCTAATCCGTTGAACAGGTAACATCCACACCAGGGAGATTCAGGTACCGCTACATACATAAACGGGAAATAGCTCAGCACCCGATGCAGGGCCGTTCGGTCGTTGTCCAGGTCGCCGCAAGATCGAACAAGTTCCCAGAACTCCTCGTAGCTAACCTCGTAGAAATTCACGCCATTATCAGACAGTCTTGTACCGCACACATCCATCCTCGCATGACGCTATTATCATGTATCCCTTCTATTTATACCTTCTTTTTTTCTACGTCACGATTTCCGTTAAACACACTTCAAATAGTCCTCTAGAAGACCGAGCCTAAAACATGTTCGAACATGTTCCTTTCAGACAGAAAACAACCACACCCGATTCCAAGAATTTCCAAGAATGGCTCATCAACCTAAAACATGTTCGAACATGTTCCTTTCAGACAGAAAACAGACACGCCCAATTCCTGGAATTCCCTAGAATGACTCATCAACGCCATCTGTTTTCAAACACCGGAAACACGTACTCCAATTTATATATGACGTCACATGCCAAAATAACATAACAAGAACTTTTCCTCCTCCCAACCCAGACTTTCTGACTCATCAACGCCATCTGTTTTCAGACACCGGAAACTACCGACCAACCGTCACTGGAAAAACCCATGACTCATCAACGCCATCTGTTTTCAGACCCCGAAAACTCGTACTCCAATTCCGAGAAAACCAACCGTCACCGCGTCGCCTACTTTTCCTCCTCCCCACCCCAGACTTTCTGACTCATCAACGCCATCTGTTTTCAGACACCGAAACTACCGACCAACCGTCACTGGAAAAACCCGTGACTCATCAACGCCATCTGTTTTCACACACCGGAAACACGAACTCCAATTCCGAGAAAACCAACCGTCACCGCGTACTTTTCCACCTCCCCACCCCAGACTTTCTGACTCATCAACGCCATCTGTTTTCAGGCACCGGAAACTCCCGCGGGAAAAACCCGAATTCCCTCCTCCAACCAATCAAAACGCTCCTTACAAAATAAGCCCCGCCCATTTATGACGTCACGACCAATCAAATTCATCCTTACAAAATAAGCCCCGCCCCTTTTATGACGTAAAAAAAAAAAACTGCTGCGTCATCAATTGATCTTTGATCGATCTTTTCCAATCAATTGATTTATCGACTTCAAAAGGGGTGCATTACTACTGCTGTGCCCCTAAGACGGCTCTTGCACCACAGAGTTGTTTGTAGCACCATTACTATGAGGAATTTCGAGATTAAAGATAAGTTCAGTTCTTTTGCTTCACTCATATCATCCCATTTTTTAAATTCCTACTATTCAAACATCTAATTCTCAACAAATGCACTCGCTCGAATCCTGACGTTGGCTTGGAATTTCCTTTGTGAGTGTCCCTTCTTCAATTCTATATAAGCGTCATTCATGCTCATCGTTACGATTTAACTAAAATAAGAAAAGTAGGCATAAATATAGTTTGAGTACAGTCCCATTGCTCGCACAATCAATATTTTGCCTGTCACTTTTATGCACTGAAATGTGACTGCAGTATTTAAGCAAACTTCAGTTTACAAGAATCCATTTTCATTGTGTTTTCATTTTAGTTTTTCTGCATGTATAATAATTTCCCGATTTTTTAGGCAAACAATTCGCAATATAGGATTGGCGTCAATCTGTTTTCCCTTATTTGGTTATATTCCAAGCACTTCAGATTGTAAATAGCGCTTGTAAAAAAATGAACGCCAAATTTAGAATTTGTATGACGCTCTAGCGATCAGCTCTTTTTTTTTTTTTTTTTTTTTGGCTTCCTTCTTCTCTCGCTCGAGCCGCGAGGCATGAGGGAGGAGCACTGAGGTCTACTATGTCATAGTGATGCTTCTACCTCAAGGCTCTCCTCCCCTAGCTCGACAACAAAAATATTCAAAAGATACAATTGTCATAAGGGTAGACCAGGGCATTACGGATCACATGGCATTATGGATCAATGTAAGGTTCACGTGACCTGCAAAGAAAACTGTTGCAGGCACGAACTTGAAAAATATAGCGGATCATGCTGCCATCTGTCCGCTTACTAGCTGCCTGTCTTTGTTCGCTGTGGCAGTTGGCGCGCGTCTGTAACAAGTGATTGTTGTAAGCAAGTTGGTGGAGACGGTGCAGGAAAAGTACCCATTGTAAGTTTTGTTCGACGTTTGGTAAGGTTGCATTGTAGAATGTAGGGGTTTAAGTGCTCTACAATTTAACATGTGATAAGGTACGGTGTGTTTTTGCGATGTGCCAGTATTTGATATGACTAACCCTATTTGTTATTATTTAAATGGACATATGTCGAGAATATGTAAATCAGGGCATTACGGATTGGTCAAAACGGGGCAAAACGGATCTCCCACTTTCAGTACGTTTTACGTACTTTTACTTAACAGTATCTCTTCTAACACGACATTTTCGATTTCCAGATAGTTCGCGATTATCAAAAAAGTCCACCAGAAATTCGTGGTCTGTAGAAGGAATGTGTGAAGCTGTGCGTTTGGTGACATCCGGAGAAAAGACTATTCGGCAAGCTGCGGAACTTTGTGGTGTGCCATATACTTCATTACAACGAAGAACATCTGGTGGATCAGATGACGTTGGTCGTCCTGGTGTAAAGCAAGTGTTTAGTGATGAGTTTGAGCAGGCTCTTTCTTCGAGATTGTGTGATTTAGCTCGAAGAGGATTCGGGCCAACACCCAAAGCTGTGCGAAGATCCGTTTTCAAGTTGCAGAGAAAGAGAACATACCGCATCCCTTTAATAAAGAAAAAGGACTAGTCAGGGCGTACGAACAAATGTCATGTCGAATGTAGACATGATTGCTAGCAATTCTTTTAGTTTTTGTAACATTTCATATGATGATCCAAGATGTGCACAGATGGGAGATTGGATTCAATGTCAGTCCTGTCGTAAATGGTATCATGAGCGTTGCGTAAATGCTGTCGGAAGAAAACAATTTGTGTGCGGTATATGTCAGATCCCAAAACTGTAATACAGTATACGGTACTTGTTTTTATGTTTTTTATGTTTTTAATCTTATGTTATATACATAAAATTAAACTGATCCATATTGCCCCGTTAGTGATCCGCTTTACCCCTGCTATCAGGGCAATACGGATCAATTGCAGTGTCTCACAAAATACTATGTCATAGTGATGCTTCTACCTCAAGGCTCTCCTCCCCTAGCTCGACAACAAAAATATTCAAAAGATACAATTGTCATAAGGGTAGACCAGGGCATTACGGATCACATGGCATTATGGATCAATGTAAGGTTCACGTGACCTGCAAAGAAAACTGTTGCAGGCACGAACTTGAAAAATATAGCGGATCATGCTGCCATCTGTCCGCTTACTAGCTGCCTGTCTTTGTTCGCTGTGGCAGTTGGCGCGCGTCTGTAACAAGTGATTGTTGTAAGCAAGTTGGTGGAGACGGTGCAGGAAAAGTACCCATTGTAAGTTTTGTTCGACGTTTGGTAAGGTTGCATTGTAGAATGTAGGGGTTTAAGTGCTCTACAATTTAACATGTGATAAGGTACTTTACGTACTTTTACTTAACAGTATCTCTTCTAACACGACATTTTCGATTTCCAGATAGTTCGCGATTATCTTATTTTTATGTTTTTTATGTTTTTAATCTTATGTTATATACATAAAATTAAACTGATCCATATTGCCCCGTTAGTGATCCGCTTTACCCCTGCTATCAGGGCAATACGGATCAATTGCAGTGTCTCACAAAATATTTTTTTTCTGAATTGTATTTTCAACTTCTGGTTCTTTCAATGCTATGCACATGTAGTAGAAACTATAATTAATTTTTTGGTAGAGTTTTGTGTTGCTAGCATAATTCCTTGGCCAATAAAAACTGTTGTAAAGAAAAATTGATCCGTAATGCCCTGGTCTACCATACATACAACACACACACACACACACACACACACACACACACACATATATATATATATATATATATATATATATATATATATATATATATATATATATAAAGGACGCGTTTTTAGAAAGTCAGAAGGGTGCCTTCGAGAAAATCTTGCTGCGGTGCCAAATGTAGGAACTAATTGCGTGCGAGGAGCATGTTTCATGTTCCTCTTCTGAGTCTGGTGTCAGATCGCCTCTGCTTTTAGATCCAGGTGAGTGGTCGTCAGTTTTAAACAGTTCCGAATTTGATTCAATCAATAAAAAGGGCCCTATTCGCATCATAAATCATGATTACCCAATTAATGGTGATAATCGATACTTTCCACCTGAACATTATAAGCTTGTTATGCAAAATGGGGAAACGGTCGACAGAAAGTGGTTGGTGTACTCGAAGAGAAAAGATAAGATTTTCTGTTTTTGTTGTAAGCTGTTTGGGAAGAAGGGTAGGGGCATACTGGCAAATGAAGGCTGCGATGATTGACGGCATTTAAGCTATCGATTACAAAACCATGAAATATCAGAAAGTCAAATTCAATGCCTTAAAAACTGGACCGAATGTGAATTTAGACTGCAGAAAAACATAACTATTGATGAGCAATAGGGACTGTTCATTTCACAGGAAAAGCAGCACTAGCGTGAGGTCTTCAAACGAATACTGTATGTCCTTAAGTAGTTGGCAGAGCATAATTTTGCATTTGATGCATAAAATATTTGCCGGAAGTATAATTAATTTATTTTCTTTTTCCATAGTCTGAAGTACAGGTGTCCTACAAAATCATAATGTAAGCACTATTACATGTTCATTTCTTTTTCATTCTGATGTACGTTGTTGCCTTATAATGAAGGTTTGATACCAGGTGGAGGCAAATGACACAGTGGTTGGGATCCTACTTTAAACTGTAGGTCCAGTCCCGATTAGCCTATCTGGGCATAAAGTGAACTTAAAACAACAAATCGATCACTCAATCTATCTCATGTACCCCTAGAACATATTTAATTGCAAAACCGGGAATGTTCAATATCATATTGTTACTTTAACTAAAAAAGTAGCAATATTTAATCATATCCAGTAACATAATTGTTTCCTTTAATATTCATTGAATTTTGACACTAGTGAATTTGCATTGTTTCCATAAAATAATATTTTCATATCATATTTCATTCTATAAGTAAACAAACAATATATGTATTTTTGATACAAATGTGTGGAACTCTCTATTTATGTAGTAGCTACTTTGTTTATGATTTCAGTCATTTTGGATATGTTTGAGTATGTCAAAATGAGATACGAATGCAGGCTATATCAGATTAGTTACTTAATTGGAAGCACCAGCATCCCATCAACTCGTAAAAAAAACTCACACAAACTACTATTTTTATCTAGGGCGGTGTCCCCTGGAGCGCGGCGCCTCGGGTGAGCGTCCGAGTTGCCACCCCCTGGGGTCGGCTCTTGCTGTCATGATCCCCTTTCCGTTTTTATTGAGTTTTCTGGCAGAAAAAAATACATATCAACGACAAGGTAAATTTACAATACATTGGTGCGAACACACATAATAACATTTTTTTTCTAGGGCTTGAATCGCTAAAACAAGGTCTCAATCAGGAGTCATTAAGAAAAGCTGGTTTCCAAATTTAAATTTTATTAGTGCTAAAGGGCGATACTGCGAACGCGCGCTCGTGCTTAACAATAGGTAATAATTACACAATTCTAATAACCAGGTTGGCGCTAGAGAAGAATTTTATGAGAAACGGATATTTTAACATTACATAACACAAAGGCCTCGCGGATATAGTTCGGACAGGGCCTCGCGTTCCCTAACGGCGGTCTTGGATATAATAGAAACAAAACAGCAATACAGGCTTGCAAGTAAAACAAAAACACAAGTCCTAACAGCTTCAGATTTTCTGGCGATTTCAATTACATAAAAAAATTGGTTTACCAGCGGTAAACAAGATAACATGGGAGAATAAAACACATGAGATATGAGAAGTGTTAGTTCCTTATTTATTGTGCTCTGTTGAAAGTGTGATGACTTCGTGGCCTGGTTTCATGTTTATAACTTTTCTTGAGTAAATATTGGAAAATTTGTGATGCAATAGTAGTGAAGTTCATTTTGTCGGCCTATATACACCTTTATCACACAACAGTGCATTTCAGCTTAAATTGTGGAGTGCACTACATGATTTTGGTTTACAGGTGCCTCTACTAGAGAAGAAAAATGTATCATGTTAAAGAATATAGAGAAAAGTCATATCTTATCCATATTATGTGGTTGGTTTCTTATGTCAGAGTCTTCAGACTCTTCTGCTGGAATGAAATCGATTTGAACTTTATCTCACATGTTAGAATCGTGACAACTAAGCAGACCCGGGTAGGAAAGAAGATTCTGAAAAGTCTTATCTGTCATATTTGGAAGTGTTACATAGCTCAGATAGTCCAGGGGCATATGTCAAAATTTCATAGTACGTGGGTTTTTGAATCAAGGGAATATACATGACTACCTGTGTCGGGGAGCGAGCCCCCGTTTCGATTTGTATCCAAAAACTTTCGGTGGTTGGGTAGGTGAATTTGCAAAGGACACTCATCATATGCGTACCTAGAACTTTATATTTGAGTGTGCACAAAGAAAAAAAATTAGGTCTTGTACCTTTTTAATAGCATATTTTGCAACACAATCACTTGGCTCTTTAATTGCACTGGTGTTTGTAAAGGAATATAAATTCAGTAAATGGCAGTGTTGAAAATTTATGAATATATGTAGTAGAAAAAATCAAATTGCATAGAAATTACACACACAAAATGTTCATAAATGTTACAAACAAATACATCAAAATACACGTCATCTGCAAGGTAACCAAAAAAGTTCTAGCCGTTTTTGACGTCCCATTAATCATGCGCTCACAGAGAGGAAATGAAATGACGCACGTGCCTGCCAAGCGATCAGGAGTTAGTCTGACCATCGACTGTCAGTAATACAGGCACGTTGCGCACACACAGCAGTCATAGCTTGTCCAGTGTGAAAGAGAAATGGAGGTATCGAAGCAGCTTGTTCGCGTGTGTTTGTTGTATGACTTTAAAAGTGGGCCTGTCAGCTTCCGCATCAAGTATCCGCATTTGCCAGGCACTTGGGGAGAATGCCGTGAACGAACACACTGCCAGGAATTGGTTCCAGATATTCCGTTCGGGAGATGTGAGCCTTTCGGATAAAGCTCGCAGTGGACGACCACATGTGTTGGATGATGTGGCCCTGAAAGCAGCCATCGAGGACGACAGTGGTCTAACGTTGATGAACTTGTAGAAAGGTTCCATGGTTGTCGCCATTGATTGTCGCCACGTGACCCTGTTCCTCACACCTCAAGACCACCTCTGCACCCACGAAAGGTTATGCTCTCTGTATTGTGGAATTGTTGGCAAGTGGTGCATTACGAGCTCCTTCCACCTGGTCAGACCATCACTGCTGACCACTACTCTCAGCAGTTGCAAAGGGTGCACCGTGCATTGCGGCAGAAGGAGCCGGCATTGGTGAATCGCAAGGGTGTGCTGTTCCTGCACGACAATGCCAAGCCACATGTGGCAAAGAGGACCCGGGAGACCCTTCAGCAATTTGGCTGGGAGACACTGTGCCATCCACCATATTCACCGGACCTTGCACCAACAGATTACCACCGGTTTCATTCCCTCGACAACCACCTCCGTGGGAGATCCTTCGCAAATGAGGGAGACCTGCTGAACGCACTCACGGACTTCTTTGCATCCAAGCCCGCCGAGTTTTATCACCAGGGTATTGTGCAGCTGCAGGAATGTTGGCAAAAGGTGTTGTATGCTGATGGATATTACTTCGAAACCTAAAGGTACGTACCACTGTATTGCTCTTTGTTTATCACTGTTCTAGCACGGCAAGAACTTTTTTAGTTACCTTGTATAACAAGAGACGTCTGTCAAAATGTACAATGTTTTTAAACTCATCAATAACTTCATTTAAGACTAAGCTTTTTCCTGCTCCACAAATAGCAAGAGCAGAGCTTCCAATCTATCCTGCTTCTGAGTTGCTCTTAATTTAGTTTTAACTTGGGTAAGCTTGGAGAAAGCTCTCTCTCACACGTGCATCCTGTGACAGGTATAGAAGAAAAGCGCTGTAGCACAGAGTAGAATGCAGTAAATATCTTCTTTCTCCAATGACATCAAAAAATCGAAAATCTATAGACACTCGTTTCATCATCGATAATGCACAGGTTTGTACCAAGTAATGACATTTTCAACTTCTTACAAACTGCTGCTTATTTTCTCTCTTATTATCTGTCTTTAATTCTCTTTGATAAAGCAGCCCATTAGGGTGTGCCTAGGCACTCCCCGTAGCTACGCCTATGACACTCACCTTATGTAAACTACATATTTAATGACACACATATATGTTTACATACATTACACATTCCCTGTCACACAGATGACAAGAGATAAAACTGTAGACACAAAACGACGTCATGCATCCATACTTGCTGTGCACTCGAAGACAAGTGTTTCCAACACATACTTAGCAAATATAAAAAAATGTCTTGGCCGCCATGTTGGCTCCAAGTACACGATGGGGGCCAAACTCCTGTGTCCACCCGATTGCCCACCCAATCAAATTCACTAAGTATATATACTTAGAGATATGTGAATGTTGCAATAAATAAGTGTATTCTGGTGTTCATATTTTACTAATGAATATTATCTACTAGAAATGTTCACATATCAACATCCCATAAAAAGCTGAATTAACTTTGTCATTAGAAAGCAAAGGAAATTACTACAGATCTTGAAACAAGAAAACTGGGACCATTTGAATACTTCTATGGTTAGAAGCAACTAGTGGGCTTAGGAGGTGCAAAATTATGCAGGTTATGGTCAAGACGAGATCAGGATTTAGGGTGAGCTTGAGGGCGTCAGCTCCGGGCCTTCACTGGGGAAAAACTGCTATGGAAAGTACTGCATAAAGAAAAAATTAGGTACTTCGGATGTGATGAAAAATGTAGAAAAACGTCCCACCTCATGTTGCTTGGCGAAAAGTTATAACTGAAACTGTGGAGGGGTCTTGGTGTTGTAAGCTCCGGGTCTTCACATACGCGTATATAAATCCTGGCCTGTGTATGATTAAAATAATCTCTAAATAAACAAATAAATACCTCAGCGTTGCTTCCTCCAGCAACGCAATAAATTATTTCGACTTTTTAATTAGGTCTACATTGAAATTCCAGAAGTGTGTCTTTCTTATTTCATAGAATTTTTATATTTATATTTTACATACCTGTCATTTTCAAATATCTACATGGTATGCAAAATAACAACTTTGTATTCGTTCTACTAAAAAATACTAACTAAGAAGAAGCAATCAAAATAATCACTAAAATACCGAGGTATATTAATTTTGATGTAACGTAACAGTTATGTGGTTTGGAAAAAGCAGCAGAATTATTGAATTGAAAATGGATGGCTAATTCTATTTAGAAATCCTAGATCCACACAAAAAATTTTCCTATCTATCAGTTACCAAATCATGCGATTTTTCTTGTGATTAACTTACGTAGAATTAAAAGAAGGGGTTGGTAGGAAAGCTTTGTTTTGGGGGCGTCAGAGAACTAATCAATCACGATGAGAATGGTTTAAACTTTAGAAGCATCAGAGGTTTAGCCGAAAAGGTCAACAGAATATGGGGATGCAGATGAAGTAAAGAAGAAAAGGTATGTCACGAAGTATCCATAAGAAAATTTTGTTTATTTGTTTTTAAGTGGAATTTTATGCTCAGATAGGCTAATCGGGACTAAACCTACAGTTTAAAGTGGAGTCCGAACCAGTGTGCATTGTGCTTCCACCAGGGGAGCGGGCAGTAGAAACCAGAATCTCTTCATTATAAGGCGACAACGTTATGCCTTTGGAGAAAAAAATATGCAGAAAGAACTCGCAGGGAAGGTGTTATATTATCACCATAAAAGATGCGTTCATTTAAGAGGGTGTATTGCCAGAGACAAATATTTGAGATTTGAGACTTCCGGAAAACAACGTTATTCTTCATAGAGTTAGATGCCTTGATCCAACAATGAAACACTGTGAAATTGAAACTACCACCTCAACTTCCGAAGTACAGTAGTATGAACTGATGAAACTCCACTTTTGGAAGAGTAAGTTGTTGCTGATTCGACTGATTTGTTCTATGTGATGTCACTTTTCTGGTAATTTTGGTTAATTACGACAATGAGGTTCAATGGTCATTAGATGAAAGTGACGAAGGGGGAGGGGGAACAAATACATGCAGACATTGTAAATTCAACACCCCACAAATTATTAATTTTACTGTGGTTCTAGGCGCCAGAGACTCGTTCGCCTCCAAGATATAAGTATCCAGGGTATATTGCGCAGGATAGAGGTTGACATTTGAGCGCTTTCGAAAATGTAACGCCATACAACCCATGTCATCTGTGAAAAATAGATGAATTACCGGGTATAGTGATCAATTTCGATGAATTCCTTGTGTCCAAAATCACATTATACAAAATGTAAACTATTTGTTACCTCAGTACATGTGTTCTCTAACCATACGTGTGTTACTTCTCCCGCACGATTAACGAAGACTTACTTCAGAAAACGAATAACAACTTAACTAACAGATTTTTCAATGTTACTTGATTATTACTTTTGGGCGATATTTTGTCAAAATAGCGTTTCATAAGCCTGGGGATACTTTATACAGAATGAACAAAGAATTGTTTTTTCCGTGTGTGTGTGTGTTTATACATTCCCAATAACACATTAATTTTAATTCAAATATCCAGTGACGGCGATTAGCAGGAGCGCCACATTTTACCACTTGTTGAACCCGCACTATGTATATGCTACAACGTTTCTACCAAACGTAGTTTTGGCACCCGATAGCCGTTACCGCAAACATTCAGATACATTTGTCAGTTGTAATAACCTTGTAAGCTGTGACGTGTCCTTTTGGTTTTTGAGGTTATTGATGCCCGCGAGGAATCTATATATTGGAAGCAATGCCGGCGATGGTAATTGTGAATAACCTTGTTTATTTAACCTAGGCAAAACGCCCAAAATAGATTTTTGCAACGCTTTTACCGCCTGTGCATCCAGCGATTGCTTGATCCACACGCGCGTAACAGCGAGCAAGGCCCTGTTATAACTAGAGCTAGGAATTTTAGGTGCAAAAATTTGCCAATAAAGGTGCAAAAAAGGTGCCAATTTTTGTACAAAAAAGGTGCTAATTTTCAGATGTAAAATTGATTGTGAGCAGTACATACATATATGATTCAACTTGTCTGGATAAACACAGAGTATTCTCTGGTTTTAAATTTTAATATAACTAAGCAAAGAAAATTCTCTGATACATTAGAAAGCGACATAAAGGGAAACATCCTTCTTCTTACTTGCTTAGAATTAGTCATCTAGAAAACTGTTAAAATAGATTGCATTCAAAATGTTTATGTTCTTCTGAGTGAGGTCACTAAGCAGATACTTGTAAGTTGAAAAATAACATTCAACGTCAACAGACGCAAGTGGTGCGTATTTTGTTTTCAACCGGTAATCCACATCCTTGTTGGTTCAGACTTCTTGAATATCTGAGTTTTTGGCTAAACTTTGTTCTAACTTCTCTTGCAGCTCTCGTTGCACATCCATCAAAACAGCTCACTGTGCTTCCTTTTCAGGACACTGCTCCTCCACTTTTGTGATTGCAGTAGTAAGGAAAGAGAAACCATGTACAATATAGAGATCATCTTGCAATTCCTGTTTAAGTGCAAGTTTTTTTGGCTTTTTCTACAGCTGAGGAATCACTAGGCAAAGCATCTAAAAATTTCGATATTGTATGGAAATGATTGCAAATAAACACTACAGCTTTTAACCATGTACCCCATCTAATGAGGATGGGAGAGGGTGGTAGTGGAAGTTTCGTAATTTCTACGTACTTCTGTATTCTAGAAGGAGCCTTTTTCAGTATTTTCTTAATGCTAGAAACAAATTCGTTCACATATGTATATTCATCTTTAAGAGCTTCACAAACTCGATGCAATGAATGAACAATGCAGGTCACATGTTTTAAGTTAGGATACATATTCTTCAGATTAGAAAATTCAGCTAACATGTAAGAACTAACCACACTCTATCATATTTTACGCCCTCCGGCCACAATACAAAACATGCATCATTTAAACTTTGCATTATCTGTTTTGCCAAGAAAATAAGTTTTTAAAAGCATGGGTCTCACTTGATGTCCATTGAGAGGTGCTACTAAAATGTTCAAAACGTACCTGTTTCATCTAGTATGAAATAGACTGGATGGTCAGCTACTACTTGCCTGATCTGCGAGATTTTAGCTTCATAAAGAGGTTGAAGGTAAGATTTTCTTAAGGTGCTCTCATCTGGAACTGACTTCTCAATATATTTTTGCAAATATGATTTCATGGCAGGATTGTTAAGTTTCGAAAGAGGTATTCCACATGCTATAAATGTCCTTGCTGTCTCACTGAAAAATTCATTTTTATTTCTGGAACTCGAAGATGCAAGCCCCTCACCAATGATTGCTGTCGCTTCCCAGCTTTACCATCTCGTAGCTCTTTATTCCTGACGTGCTTCCCACTTTGTAGATGCTGCACAACCCGAGTGCGTTGGTGTTTGTCATCAACAGCAATAGAAATATCACAGACATCACACCTCAGAACAGATCCATCACTCTGAATGCCGTCACCGCTAAACTGTTTAACAATGTCCTGCAGTTTCCCAACATTTACTGTATGTTTTGGCATGGTGAATAAGCAAATCCGATGCATCGATCAGTCGATCACAGACTGCAGTTACCTTGCTCGCTGAGACGGGAGAAGGAAACAAAAACAAAACAGCTTTCCTACAACAATTCGTAAACAATACAGCATAGGACAAAAACAGCACAACTTCTAGGAATTGTAACGCATCATTGTTGGCACTGTTTGAAGTCCGCGCGCTTACTACATTAACGTCCAAGAACTGAAGAAAGCCGATTCATTGTTGTGTGGTAAACAAGAATCGCATGCCAAGAAGCCGTGCCTCGAATGTGGGTGGGGTTAAACAGTGTGCGATTTGTATTAAAAAAAATGATAAAGATTCAAAAAGGGCGAAAAGGTGCAAAAGGTTCTGAGATTGTGAAAAAGGTGGAAAAGGTTCCGAGATTGTGAAAAAGGTGCAAAAAGGTGCAACCGAAACACCATGAGTAGAGTTCAATACGTGCTTATTTTGGGGATGAGTCACTTTTTTACCCATTTTCACACAAAAAAAATTTAAGGTGCAGCACCTAAAATTCCTAGGTCGAACGGATCACGCGTTCAGTACGTCCGTTGGATACCAATTTTATCGACAAAGATACAATTGCATAATATTTCTCTCCTGCCAAAGGTATTACACATATCAAAAACAACCCCCAAAAATAAAAAAGAGCAGAATATGTGTCGACGCCTGAAAACAAACAATTTCAATTACACAAAAAAAAATACACCATATTTTTCAAATATTCTTCAGATTACGCGGCGTGCACGTTGCGCGACAACATAACGTAGGGATGGTTACTAATTTTATATTAGTGGTTTGTGTTTTTGCAAACGCAAAGAATGTACAAGCAAAAATCTTAACAATTGTGACCTTTATTACTTTAAACTTGTCACTCAACAATCATATGTACACAAATATGTATATCAGTGGCGGTCCCTCCATGGAACAGAGGGAACAGGCTGTTCCCTTCTACTTATCGCCCTTTTCAGCTATTTAAATTATCTATAATAACATAATAAGAACACTTCTTTCTTCCGAAATCAACATGCCGAAGAAAAACTTTCACCCTGACTGGAAGTTTGTTTACTTCACCTACCCTCGTCGTACCACCTTCTGCTCTGCCGCCGAGTATTTCCGACCACGCGCGAAAGTAAACGATCCTCATGGAGCCACTTCCCACCGCGGAAGCTGAACTCTCAAGCTGTTCCCTACGAGACACAGCGAATTCGTTTTCCTTCGAGTTTTTGCTATGTGCTAAAACTTAATTGCGTCGTAGTGATAGTTTGGAGTGTAGTAAGTCTATAGTTTCCTAATCTCATTGCAAAATTGCGTCTGCCAGTCATAACGAACTGGAAAAATCTTCTAGAGTCTAAGCGTCAGCTAAATGCCTTGGCTAAACGCTGCGAAATAGCTTCCGAGGGAACAGCTCGCATCCACCTGTTCCACCTGCAAGACAAGCGCAGCGCAGGACAAGAAAGCGAATGTTGTATGATCGACCAGCTGAAGACGAAAGCTTGAACATTGAACTTTGCAGAAAAGACAGCAGACATACACCTATCCTAACCTAATTAGAAACTAAAACCAAATCGTACACATGGCATTTTCAAACAAGTTACTACAACTCTGTAAAATGATTAACTGGATAATCTTCCAGTGGCAAATTTTTGTTGTCCTTGTTTGTTCCCGAGAGGGAGTTTGGAACAGTTCGGATTTTGTCACAATTTATACAAATCTAGCGGACGTCATGAAAAAACTCGGCAATCTGATTGCCATTATTTCATTAAGGACGTTTGAAATACAATGCTCAACTAGAAAAAAAGATGTCAACTTAATCTACAAATGGAGAGATGAAATCGGTTTCGACAAAACATTTTTTTTCTTATCAATCATAAATTGCTTTTATTAATTTTTCCTTTGTTGCGCATCAACAATTTTGTTTTTAATGTTTTGTTTACATTATATCATATTTGCTTTAACATTGGTATTTTCATAATTTTTAACGTGCTTCATGTATGTCACTTACATGTCACTTCTGAAAATTTTTAACATATGTTTTGTATGTTTATTTGGATCATTTCAACAAGGGTTGAATTTTACTTGGCTTACTGTATTATATTCCGACAGGTATGGGAGACGAGGGGAGGGGGCAAGTGCAGGTCACCTGTTCCCCTGCCTGATTTAGCACCGCACGCCACTGATGTATATACTTATTCAACATATCCCTCAACAATATTATTCTCGTATTAAATAACAGACATTAATTGAATCACAATTTATGCGTTCCACCCTTTTTTTGTGTATCTTGTGCCATTCGCACATAAAAGGCTTACGTCGGTTACAAACAACTCGGCCAGCGAGCTTGGTATATATATATATATATATATATATTACTCTAATATTCAGGTACAAAGATTTAGTTACACATTTTTAACCTACCCAACAATTATTTGTATTTTGAGGATTTATTCATCTGTAATGCGCTATTTATATATATGTTTATAACGTTACGATCACAAAAAAACCAACGATTTGATGCTACTGCTTTTGAGGAAAAACTTGACGGAAGGCAAAATTGCAAGAAGGGGGAGGGGGAAATTTGACGGATAAGAATTTACGTACGATGCCCTTTTTGTTAAATATTTTCGCAATCCCTCTTCAATAATCCAAAAGACGAATAATCAACACCGTGGTAAAATGGAAGTTATCTTTAGTCAGTTCCCTTTTTAGTGGCACATTCACAATTCTATAGTGATTGGTCAAAATCTGGAAAAATCGTACGTGATGACGGCTTGACTATAGGGTAGCCATTTCTGCAAATTTAATGAGAGCATGCTTACAACGGTCGAAAACTAGGATGTTGCTTCCACTTAAAGAACATTCAAAAATGAATGAATGAATTCGTGCTTCGTAATTTTTAAAAAAATAAAATAACAAAAGGTCCGAAAGTAAGATGGGTACGGCGAGCTGCACAGAGTTCAGATTTCATGTTCACTTCACTATAGGTCTTTTTACGTCGCAATTTTACCAGAACTTTCCGATTCTACGTACCTTAAATGTGTATTACACAACCAGTCCTCAGTGATTGTAACGTTCAAGTTTTCCAAGGTGCTTTTATTTTATTTTTGTTTTCAAAGTCGTGACTGGGCTTGATCTTACGTGCTACCTCAAAGGCCGTGGATTGGTTTTAGCACCTTGGTATGAACTTACAAAATCAATTGGGGGGTGGAGGTTATTGCCACGTTGTTCGCGGCGCCTCAAAGTTGACTACGAACTTCACAATTCCTAATTTCAATTTGAGAAAATAAGGGGGGTAAACACAAGAATGTTGCCGTTTGCGAATATATCCTGAAAATTAAGGAAGCAAGTAGTATCAAAAATACTTAGTGCCAAACAATAGACCCTTTAATTGACATTAATGGGTTTTTTATTCATTTTCGAGGGGTGACGCTATTGTTAATTAATCTAGCGCCACGTGTCGTGGGTGGAGGAGGAGATGAGTCATCGATGACTCATGCACACGTGTGAGTTTGAAATTAATGGTTTTCCACTAGTGCACAAAAGACACTATTATGTATTCCGTTTTTGACCTAAGCTAACACTATTGTTGTATTTTATTAATGCGTTTCTGCCGGATATGATCACAGATGATTTATACTGACGTTGGAGTTTGGAATTAATGGTTTCTCCATTAAGGTACAAAAGACACTATTATGGAGTTCGTTTTCGGACTATTCTAACACTATTGTTGTATTTTATTAATGCGTTTCTGCCGGATATGAGTCATGGGTGCTTTAGGCACACGTGGGAACTTGGAATTAATGGTTTTTCCATTAATGTACAAAAGACATTTTCGACCTATTCTAAGGCGTCACGTCCGGCCATTTTGGCGTCGGTGGTGAGTTATATTAGCTATAATTAAGGATCCGGATTTACCCGTATTCAACCGGTGCCGACGCGTTCGATCGGAGGTAGAAGGTATTATAACACATGTTCGCTTTAAAGGCGAAGAAATTGAACGATGTATCCTATATGAAAACGAAGTATGCGAGCAGAATCCATGTTATTAATATTAACCTGTTACGGAAGAACCTGTTATGTGGTTCCATTCATCGGCACCCCCAAACCGCGCGCGTTCATGGACACTGGAGGGGGAAGAAAGGTTCTCTATTGTTACGGCCCCCATCGCTTGGTCTTCTTCCGAACTTGAATGGAAGTCAAGTGTCGCCAAATTTTTACACACGAGTATTGATTTTCTTTGAGGTTCCAATTTTATTTAGTGGAAGTAATCTACGCGGTATTTCTGCCGCCTTTCGTAACATTGCAAAGACTATTTAACCAAATCCGTAAGGAATTTGGCTGAACTAGGAACATTCAGTTCCAGTATCTACAAGTTAAAGTGGATGGCATCCACTATTTGCCCTTATTTCGGGGTTGCGAACCACAGTCCATTTGATTATTGCCTTATAAACATCAGGATTCACGTAAAATTGACCAGATGTTTTTACTGTTAGAGACAATATTTCGCATTTTTTGTGTATTTTTACTCAGAAAACGCTATTTGAACGATTCAAGCAAGAGTTCGCATGAGAATTTAGACACACAAACTGTGTTTCTTTAACTTTAGCTGAAATTTAGGTTTATTTTTTTACTCTAATATCACAATTTCTTCTATTCAGGCAACATTTTTTATTAAATTTTGGACTCACAAAGACATTTTTCAACTTTTAACTTGCTATTTTAAAAGTTTATTTCCATTTTTTACTCTAATATCACAATTTCATCTATTCTTGCAGAAGTGTTTATTGCAATTTTGACTTGCAAAGATAATTTTTTCAACTTCTTTTATTATTTTTTCTATTTATTGCCTTTTGTATCTTATATTTTTAATTCTTAACTTTGAGTTTTGTTCTTTATTTAAAAAAAATCTCTAATCACTAAGGAAGAAGTACTTTTAAGTAAAACTGTACCCACAAAGTTTATTATTACTATTATTATTAGTATTATTATTATTATTGTTGTTGTTTTTGTTTTGATGTAGTTGTTGAATCTTGTTGTTGTTGTTAGGGTTTATTGACTTCCACTACGCTATTTTTGGTTATCTTCGTAGGAAAGTTTGTTTATTTTAGAGTTTCCTCGGTATTTTCTTACTGTTAGGGTAGGTAAAGTTTCCTAAATATATGAGTAGGGTTCCATATATTCTTGTTCTTGCATGTTTTTCATATGATGTGATCACCACAACTCTCCAAGTGCTTTTACTGCATGTTTCCATTTTTATTGAGGCTTAGTGATTCCTAGAGCCACTTTATGCATGAGAGAAAGCTTGAAAATTTTGATCTCAGATAGCCGTCAACCTTATGTCAGAGTATTTTCGAGTATATTTTAGTCTTATTATGGCCCACTAGAATATCATGGCTTGCTTATTTTTTAAGTATGTTGCGCAGTTATTGTATTTTTGCTTTTGATTTCTAGATAAACTGTATGAAATGTTTAATATTTGTACTTTTTGCACTTATAAGAGGCCAAACTTTTACTGTAACTAAAATTATTATGTCTCTAAGCACTGAAACCCCTTTACCAAGAGTACTATAACTGAATGTTTATTAATATTGTTTCTTTCATCCCTTAAATATAACTACCTAACAATATAATGACAAATCACAGGACAAGACGATGTTAGCAGATGACTACGTGGCTCTTAAGTCCACCTGCCAAACTTTTCTTACCATGCTATTTACCCTTATAGTCTTTTATTCGGGGTACGTTTCAAGTACTACTTGACTTTTTGAGTGTTTGATTAACACCAGGGGTTATTTGTATCTGTTATGCTGTATTATTTGAGGCTTCTAATTTCTATTCTACAATCACTATATGTCCATGAGAACTAAATTCCACTGACTGAAGCTTAAAGCTTACGCTCTGCAGCATGTTGAATGGTTAAGCACTGGTCAATATGAATTTTACAGAGGCTAGTAGGAGGCATAGGAACACACGCCAGAGCATTATTAGCGTGCAAGAAGCACTTTCAGGGAGTACTACGAGGAAACGAAGTTGATTTTTTTGAGGGCTTTACCAGTTACACAGCCAATATTTGCTATTTCAAGTAACTTTAGGCCATTGCAAAAAAAAAAAAATTCCGAAAGTTTCTTGTGCACCGCTTCCATATTGTTACTATTATTGAAACATAATAGCCTGCAAATTTTCAGGTCTGTAGGCCATGTTTTGACCCCCGCCCACCTCAAAAATAGTTGTCTGTTCTGTTGTTTGTAATTTTATATACTTTGTTCATTTTTCGGACATTGACAACATGGCAACAAGTTATCTTTTTCTTTTATAGGTTGTAACCAAGGCAGAAATGAGTGAAAATATTGGAAAAGAACCACGTCATGAAGCAGTTCCTTCAATTGCATCCACACCAAACTGCCCGGTACTTAGAAAGGATGATAGAGAAATGTCCGAAGCGTGGCTCTTAAGTAATTTACTGCAAGATTTGACCCCGAAAAAAAGGATCTCAACTGCCCACCGATGGGGATGTGCTTTGCTACTTTGTTTTTCTCAATCTTGGACCCATGCAGAAAGATAAAAGGGATGATGTTATAAAATTCGTTATCCTGAAGGCAGAAAAGTTTTGGGAGCTTTCTGGCATTCCAGTGACGCCTGTCAGAGAGGGTTATTCCAAAGCAAGCACATGACAATGCTATTTCTATTATAGAACATGACAGATGTAGGACTAGAAAAATGATTCTGGAAGATGTGCAATTCTTAGAAGATCAAAGATCATGTCGAAAAATGGAGTTAGGTGTTTTTAATAAGACATACTTTGCAAAAGTTATGAGGAAATTATCTCATAACGAAAAAGAAATTGAGCGCGCTGCGAGGGAGAAGCGTCGCCAAGAGGAAGCTTCAACCAAGACAAACATAAACACAAGTACTAGCCTAGAATTTGATAAAATTGGTAGCCTTGATTCAAGTGATTTGGATGGCTTGGATGCTGAACCTGATGCAATTGAAGATCCTGAGTTTGTATTTCCTTCAACTAGCAGTGGCGCAACAGGTACAGGTACAACACTTCATGGAAAAAGGTCATCAATTGCTTTAAATCTACCCAGAAATCCATTTACAAGCAAAATCATATCAACCATGGGAGACAGGCTTAATCTATCAGCTGGTCAACGAACAATGGGAGCAATTCTTACAGAAGGTGGAGTTCCACTGAAAAAAGCAACTCTTTCAATTAAAAGCACATGGGTAGCAGGTAAAGAAGTTAGGAAATCATCAGCGCAAGCAATTAAGGCTACATTCACAGCACCGAAGCACTCAACACTACATTGGGATGGTAAGCTGGTTCCAGACTTCAAAAAAGAAAACAAAGAAAGACTAGCGATTTTGGTATCTGGTATGCCAGTCTGTGAAGAAGGCAAAGTTCTTGGTATCCCTGTAATTACAAACACAACAGGTGAAGAACAAGCAAGCGCTACGTTTGCCAGATAATGTGAGATCCCTTGTTTTTGACACTACAGCTTCAAACTCAGGATGGAAAATTGGAGCTTGTGTTAGGCTGGAAAACCTCTTTGACAAGAAGTTGTTTATGCTGGCTTGTCGGCATCACATATTTGAAAGAATTCTGAGTTCAGTTCACAAAGAATTGTTTGGTGCAACATCACGTCCTGAAAACACCAATTTCATTCAATTCAGAGACTCTATTTGGTCAACTATTAACACAGAAGCTGGTTTTAACATCCTAGAAATCAAAGACAGGAGTTTGAAACTGACTATGGAAAATTCTATACAATCACTGAAGAGAATACTTTCTACTCCAAATAGAAAGAACTTGCTACCTCGCGCTGACTTTCGGGAGTGTGCTGAATTGATGTTGATACTTCTGGGTGAGACACCTGAAAGAGGAATACACTGGCTGAAACCAGGAGCAGCGCATCAAGCTCGATGGATGTCATCCATTTTGTATCCTGCAAAGATGTTTGCTTTCAGTGCTCAAGCAGGATATGACAAGGACATGATCAGTAAACTGGAAGCACTATGCAAATTTAATGCACTATTCTACGTTGAAAACTGGCTCTCTTCATCCATTGGTGCCGATGCAGTGTATAATGATCTCAAGCTATGGCATGACTTGAACAAGTATTGCAAGCATGATCCTCAAGTTGCAAATGCAGCCATAAAAGCCATGAAAAGGCAATTCTGGTACTTAACCGAAGAATGTGCTGTGTTCTCTCTATTTTCAAACAGACTTTTCTCATCAGAACGGCAGCAGATTGCTCGAACATTTCTCCGAATTCCTCGACCAAAAGAGTTTGAAAGGGGCCATCCAACTTTTCCTATTCTTAGCCACAGTACAAAACTATCATCCCTTACTGGACCTAAATCCTGGTTCTTGTTTCACAGTATGGGAATTGGCGGCGACTGGCTAAGAAAACCTGTTAGTGAATGGCATAATGATTCCAATTACCAAGAAGCTGAGACATATGTGCAGCATGTCAAGGTGGTGAATGATCTGTCGGAACGGGCTGTGAAACTAATCCAAGACTTCTCAACTAGTGTTACCAATGATGAAACACAAAAACAGTTCTTATTGCAAGTGGTCGAATATCACCGCAAAAAAAATCCCAGCTTTCAAAAAGAGACATTAAAGAACTTAACAGCACTCTCCTCCACAAAACCATAAATCCAGTAAAGTGATTTCATATGATTGTGTGTACACTATTACCATACTTGTTAGTTACTATATATGTAGTTTGTCTTCTCTGTATAATAAACTGTCTTATATTGCAAACATTTTTGTCATGATTTTAGTGTAGGAAAACGATGATTAATAAACCAAATCAGTTAATTGTGTTGGGCGGGGGTCAAAACATCACCAAATGATCTAAAATTTGGTATGCATTCATATTTTGCCAGTAGAAACAACATAGGAGGGGTGCACCATATAATTTTTAAAAATATTTTTTCCCCATACCTACATGCAATGCCCTAAACTACATGTACAGCCGGCAGCCGACGAGAAGATCGCTGAATGAAGGGTGACGGGGCACAGAGGGAAAGGGAGGGTCAGGTTCATTTGCAGAATTTAGGGGTGGTTGGGGGTGGTCGGGGAGAAGGAAGTCTTGTTTTCTTCTTGGCGCGTCATTGTCAAGCTGACGAGAAGAGTTCTGGCGGAAGAGCACCTCCCCCACGCGAAAGAGTGGAGTCGCCTGGCAGTACGTCACACCTCTTCTGCCAGCGCTCTTCTCGTCGGCTGCCAGCTGTACCAGAACATTTTACAGCCCAACACTAACTAGACTTCAATTTATACTATATTAGGGGCTAAATGTAGCAAGAACACTGATTGTACATACTTTTGAGAATCCAACTATATCAGGATTTTTTCTATGTAAGTATATTTTTATTGATTACTAACTTTAACAGACCAATCAGGAAGACAACAAAATTCACTAAACTTAGTACTATAGTGTAGGTGATTGCATGAAAAGTAGAAATTATAACATCCACAAGATTTCGCTTTTTTTTTGCTTTTGTGACTAATCGTGACGCTGAGGATGAATGGATGGCCAAAAATCTTAAGGACTGGATGTATTTTACCACTACTGACGCCTATGTAGAAACACTAGAGTACTGTTAGCTTTCAAAATTGAGGATATACTGTACTGTTTCTTAAATATTTTGTACTTGGCACGTTACAGTTATATCCATTTCAGGACAAATATTGCTAAAACTCTCAAATTTACTGGTACAAGTTGATATTTCTGCTATCAGAGGAATTAACAGCCCTATTTTACAAACAAATGGTATTGTTTACACTTTATTTACTTCAATCTGAGACTAATATTTTACAGTAATTGAATCATTCAGTTCTAGTCAATACTTTACTGCATCAGAAAGTTTGTTATTAATCTAATAAGTATGCTATTTTGTGATATTCTAATGCAAACGTTGTTTAATTCACTGGTTATAATGCAAACTTTTGCACAAATTCGATATATTCACTACCTTCAAACCAAACAATTCTACTTATTTAGCGCATTTCATTTATATTTCTTGTAATTAACTTATGTTTCTTATAATTAACAAACTAAACTAATTACTTTGGCATGTTAAAAACCTTATTTTTTACTATTTCCTATTCTATCAGGTTCTATATTGCTGTTTTTATCAATTATGTAAGACCACACTCTGGTAAATGCACATATATTCTCTTTTATACACACGCACGCCACACACACACACACACACACACACACACACACACACACACACATTTACACACTTATACGAACATACATCTGACGTTTTTCAATATTTTGCTATGAAGTTTGCATCCACGCTATTCAAACAAGGGCAGGCAATGTAGTATTTATGAGTATTAGTAATCCCAAAGTGGTGTTTTTGGTGTCCAAGTTCAGATGAGAGTCTGCTATGTGCCTTTTGCAGGGATTGCATGTGAAGTGTATGCATATTGAGCATTATTGAGTGTGTAGGCTTCCAAGTTTTGCTGTTATTTTCCTATAATTCTGTGAGACTGTAGAGAGTTCTCCCTTTTCAACCAGTTTTCTTTCATTGATTGGATACTTTTTGGGAATTTAGCAGTTTTTTATGTTATGAAGCAGATTGTTGTAGAATATTTTGCATGGTCTTTTGTGATATTGAGTGTCTGCTGTAACGGAAGTAAGTATCTTTCCTTCTTGTGTTGATGTTCTCGTGTAGGTTTCCTATTTTCGGTCAAGTTGCAGTAGGGAACTTAGCAGTTTTTATGTTATGAAGCAGATTGTTGTAGAATATTTTGCATGGTCTTTTGTGATATTGAGTGGGTGCTGTAATGGTAGTAAGTATCTTTCCTTTTTGTGTTGATGTTCTTGTGTAGGTTTCCTATTTTCTGTCAAGTTGCAGTACTTAGAATAATCGCTACTGTCTTATTGATCTACGAAGCTCCTTTGAATAATAATTTGCATGTGACCCTATACTCCACGCTGTACTTTGTTCTGGGTGCTATCTTTTGAAGCCTTGGCATTCTGCTAGTACAGTATTATTATTATCGTAGAGGTAAATTAGTTCGTGAAAATATGTATTTTTCTGATTAACTATAGTCGCTTAGTTGTTCTAGCAGGTATAAGTAGTTACTGCTGATGTTGTTAATTTTCTATTCGCAGGGGCTATGTATGATGTAGCGTATTTGTGTTGGCTGTCCCTTTTATTCCTATGTTGTTGAGTTTCTCCATAAGCATGTCCTGTTTTACTCTATTCTATGCCTTGTTGCTGCTAGATATCTGAGGTATGTTGCTGGTTCATATCTGAGGTAGCTTGTTTGACTATCTATTATTTTTGCTATGGCTGTGGCTATTGATGTCCCTTTCTGAATTCCATGTTGGTTTCTGTTTATCCTTGTTGCTGCTTGTTATCTGAGTTAGGTTGTTTGACTTCAGGACTATCCTTTTTTAACTTTATTGTTGATTGCTGTTTTGTTTATTTCCTTATTTGTTTTTATTAACAAAATTATTTTCCTTCCATCCCACATTTATTATTCTGAGCAACAGAACTTCTCCTTCTTTCCCATATATTTGATTATTTCTGGTGTAAAAGTACAATTTTTCAAAGTGAATGTTTTAAAAGTACAATTTTTACAAAGTTAATGTTTTAAAAGTACAATTTTTCAAAGTGAATGTTTTAAAAGTACAATTTTTACAAAGTTAATGTTTTAAAAGTACAATTTTTTCAAAGTTAATAATTTAAAAGTACAATTTTTACAAAGTTAATGTTTTAAAAATACTATTCTTTCAAAGTTAATAATTTAAAAATACAATTCTTCTGCTATTTGAACTTTTGTACAATTTTGTTATTTTTGTTAAAATAAATATGTTAGTTGATATAAAATTACAGTAAATTTTCATGAATTTATATATTAAATTTCAAAATAGTGTTATTTGCTAAAGATAGCGGACAAAATAAATTAAACTTTGACAAATACTGAACAAGAAATATACAAGTATGGTGATAAATATCAATTTTTAAAAATAATTTTGTTAATAAAAACAAATAAGGAAATAAACAAAACAGCAATCAACAATAAAGTTAAAAAAGGATAGTCCTGAAGTCAAACAACCTAACTCAGATAACAAGCAGCAACAAGGATAAACAGAAACCAACATGGAATTCAGAAAGGGACATCAATAGCCACAGCCATAGCAAAAATAATAGATAGTCAAACAAGCTACCTCAGATATGAACCAGCAACATACCTCAGATATCTAGCAGCAACAAGGCATAGAATAGAGTAAAACAGGACATGCTTATGGAGAAACTCAACAACATAGGAATAAAAGGGACAGCCAACACAAATACGCTACATCATACATAGCCCCTGCGAATAGAAAATTAACAACATCAGCAGTAACTACTTATACCTGCTAGAACAACTAAGCGACTATAGTTAATCAGAAAAATACATATTTTCACGAACTAATTTACCTCTACGATAATAATAATACTGTACTAGCAGAATGCCAAGGCTTCAAAAGATAGCACCCAGAACAAAGTACAGCGTGGAGTATAGGGTCACATGCAAATTATTATTCAAAGGAGCTTCGTAGATCAATAAGACAGTAGCGATTATTCTAAGTACTGCAACTTGACAGAAAATAGGAAACCTACACAAGAACATCAACACAAAAAGGAAAGATACTTACTACTATTACAGCACCCACTCAATATCACAAAAGACCATGCAAAATATTCTACAACAATCTGCTTCATAACATAAAAACTGCTAAGTTCCCTACTGCAACTTGACCGAAAATAGGAAACCTACACGAGAACATCAACACAAGAAGGAAAGATACTTACTTCCGTTACAGCAGACACTCAATATCACAAAAGACCATGCAAAATATTCTACAACAATCTGCTTCATAACATAAAAACTGCTAAGTTCCCAAAAAGTATCCAATCAATGAAAGAAAACTGGTTGAAAAGGGAGAACTCTCTACAGTCTCACAGAATTATAGGAAAATAACAGCAAAACTTGGAAGCCTACACACTCAATAACGCTCAATATGCATACACTTTACATGCAATCCCCTGCAAAAGGCACATAGCAGACTCTCATCTGAACTTGGACACCAAAAACACCACTTTGGGATTACTAATACTCATAAATACTACATTGCCTGCCCTTGTTTGAATAGCGTGGATGCAAACTTCATAGCAAAATATTGAAAAACGTCAGATGTATGTTTCGTATAAGTGTGTAAATGTGTGTGTGTGTGTGTGTGTGTGTGTGTGTGTGTGTGTGTGTGTGTGTGTGGCGTGCGTGTGTATAAAAGAGAATATATGTGCATTTACCAGAGTGTGGTCTTACATAATTGATAAAAACAGCAATATAGAACCTGATAGAATAGGAAATAGTAAAAAATAAGGTTTTTAACATGCCAAAGTAATTAGTTTAGTTTGTTAATTATAAGAAACATAAGTTAATTACAAGAAATATAAATGAAATGCGCTAAATAAGTAGAATTGTTTGGTTTGAAGGTAGTGAATATATCGAATTTGTGCAAAAGTTTGCATTATAACCAGTGAATTAAACAACGTTTGCATTAGAATATCACAAAATAGCATACTTATTAGATTAATAACAAACTTTCTGATGCAGTAAAGTATTGACTAGAACTGAATGATTCAATTACTGTAAAATATTAGTCTCAGATTGAAGTAAATAAAGTGTAAACAATACCATTTGTTTGTAAAATAGGGCTGTTAATTCCTCTGATAGCAGAAATATCAACTTGTACCAGTAAATTTGAGAGTTTTAGCAATATTTGTCCTGAAATGGATATAACTGTAACGTGCCAAGTACAAAATATTTAAGAAACAGTACAGTATATCCTCAATTTTGAAAGCTAACAGTACTCTAGTGTTTCTACATAGGCGTCAGTAGTGGTAAAATACATCCAGTCCTTAAGATTTTTGGCCATCCATTCATCCTCAGCGTCACGATTAGTCACAAAAGCAAAAAAAAAAAGCGAAATCTTGTGGATGTTATAATTTCTACTTTTCATGCAATCACCTACACTATAGTACTAAGTTTAGTGAATTTTGTTGTCTTCCTGATTGGTCTGTTAAAGTTAGTAATCAATAAAAATATACTTACATAGAAAAAATCCTGATATAGTTGGATTCTTAAAAGTATGTACAATCAGTGTTCTTGCTACATTTAGCTCCTAATATAGTATAAATTGAAGTCTAGTTAGTGTTGGGCTGTAAAATGTTCTGGTACATGTAGTTACTTGAAATAGCAAATATTGGCTGTGTAACTGGTAAAGCCCTCAAAAAAATCAACTTCGTTTCCTCGTAGTACTCCCTGAAAGTGCTTCTTGCACGCTAATAATGCTCTGGCGTGTGTTCCTATGCCTCCTACTAGCCTCTGTAAAATTCATATTGACCAGTGCTTAACCA
This sequence comes from Lepisma saccharinum, assembly GCF_977018435.1. NCBI lineage: Eukaryota > Metazoa > Arthropoda > Insecta > Zygentoma > Lepismatidae > Lepisma > Lepisma saccharinum. The sequence goes on along the minus strand of NC_139231.1, from coordinate 20,546,225 downwards.
TTCAACATGCTGCAGAGCGTAAGCTTTAAGCTTCAGTCAGTGGAATTTAGTTCTCATGGACATATAGTGATTGTAGAATAAAAATTAGAAGCCTCAAATAATACAGCATAACAGATACAAATAACCCCTGGTGTTAATCAAACACTCAAAAAGTCAAGTAGTACTTGAAACGTACCCCGAATAAAAGACTATAAGGGTAAATAGCATGGTAAGAAAAGTTTGGCAGGTGGACTTAAGAGCCACGTAGTCATCTGCTAACATCGTCTTGTCCTGTGATTTGTCATTATATTGTTAGGTAGTTATATTTAAGGGATGAAAGAAACAATATTAATAAACATTCAGTTATAGTACTCTTGGTAAAGGGGTTTCAGTGCTTAGAGACATAATAATTTTAGTTACAGTAAAAGTTTGGCCTCTTATAAGTGCAAAAAGTACAAATATTAAACATTTCATACAGTTTATCTAGAAATCAAAAGCAAAAATACAATAACTGCGCAACATACTTAAAAAATAAGCAAGCCATGATATTCTAGTGGGCCAAAATAAGACTAAAATATACTCGAAAATACTCTGACATAAGGTTGACGGCTATCTGAGATCAAAATTTTCAAGCTTTCTCTCATGCATAAAGTGGCTCTAGGAATCACTAAGCCTCAATGAAAATGGAAACATGCAGTAAAAGCACTTGGAGAGTTGTGGTGATCACATCATATGAAAAACATGCAAGAACAAGAATATATGGAACCCTACTCATATATTTAGGAAACTTTACCTACCCTAACAGTAAGAAAATACCGAGGAAACTCTAAAATAAACAAACTTTCCTACGAAGCAAACCAAAAATAGCGTAGTGGAAGTCAATAAACCCTAACAACAACAACAAGATTCAACAACTACATCAAAACAAAAACAACAACAACAATAATAATAATAATAATAATAATAGTAATAATAAACTTTGTGGGTACAGTTTTACTTAAAAGTACTTCTTCCTTAGTGATTAGAGATTTTTTTTAAATAAAGAACAAAACTCAAAGTTAAGAATTAAAAATATAAGATACAAAAGGCAATAAATAGAAAAAATAATAAAAGAAGTTGAAAAAATTATCTTTGCAAGTCAAAATTGCAATAAACACTTCTGCAAGAATAGATGAAATTGTGATATTAGAGTAAAAAATGGAAATAAACTTTTAAAATAGCAAGTTAAAAGTTGAAAAATGTCTTTGTGAGTCCAAAATTTAATAAAAAATGTTGCCTGAATAGAAGAAATTGTGATATTAGAGTAAAAAAATAAACCTAAATTTCAGCTAAAGTTAAAGAAACACAGTTTGTGTGTCTAAATTCCCATGCGAACTCTTGCTTGAATCGTTCAAATAGCGTTTTCTGAGTAAAAATACACAAAAAATGCGAAATATTGTCTCTAACAGTAAAAACATCTGGTCAATTTTACGTGAATCCTGATGTTTATAAGGCAATAATCAAATGGACTGTGGTTCGCAACCCCGAAATAAGGGCAAATAGTGGATGCCATCCACTTTAACTTGTAGATACTGGAACTGAATGTTCCTAGTTCAGCCAAATTCCTTACGGATTTGGTTAAATAGTCTTTGCAATGTTACGAAAGGCGGCAGAAATACCGCGTAGATTACTTCCACTAAATAAAATTGGAACCTCAAAGAAAATCAATACTCGTGTGTAAAAATTTGGCGACACTTGACTTCCATTCAAGTTCGGAAGAAGACCAAGCGATGGGGGCCGTAACAATAGAGAACCTTTCTTCCCCCTCCAGTGTCCATGAACGCGCGCGGTTTGGGGGTGCCGATGAATGCAACCACATAACAGGTTCTTCCGTAACAGGTTAATATTAATAACATGGATTCTGCTCGCATACTTCGTTTTCATATAGGATACATCGTTCAATTTCTTCGCCTTTAAAGCGAACATGTGTTATAATACCTTCTACCTCCGATCGAACGCGTCGGCACCGGTTGAATACGGGTAAATCCGGATCCTTAATTATAGCTAATATGACTCACCACCGACGCCAAAATGGCCGGACGTGACGCCTTAGAATAGGTCGAAAATGTCTTTTGTACATTAATGGAAAAACCATTAATTCCAAGTTCCCACGTGTGCCTAAAGCACCCATGACTCATATCCGGCAGAAACGCATTAATAAAATACAACAATAGTGTTAGAATAGTCCGAAAACGAACTCCATAATAGTGTCTTTTGTACCTTAATGGAGAAACCATTAATTCCAAACTCCAACGTCAGTATAAATCATCTGTGATCATATCCGGCAGAAACGCATTAATAAAATACAACAATAGTGTTAGCTTAGGTCAAAAACGGAATACATAATAGTGTCTTTTGTGCACTAGTGGAAAACCATTAATTTCAAACTCACACGTGTGCATGAGTCATCGATGACTCATCTCCTCCTCCACCCACGACACGTGGCGCTAGATTAATTAACAATAGCGTCACCCCTCGAAAATGAATAAAAAACCCATTAATGTCAATTAAAGGGTCTATTGTTTGGCACTAAGTATTTTTGATACTACTGAAGCACTGCAAGAACTTCCAAAATGCGTTACAGTAACCTTATTGCAATCTAGTATTATTCACCTCCACCAAAAACTACAATTACATGCAACTACAAATGCCTATTTCACTCTTCTTTTGGTATTTTTGACCACGCAGTGATAAAGTGAAAATTAAGTTTATATGAAGTCAAAAACGGATGTACAAATTTCAACAATTCAATGACACATTTTATTCAACAATTAAATGTTCACAACAAGGAGTATATTCTTTTTACATTTACCACAACAAGATTTCGTTAATTAAATCATTAACAAAGTTCTCCCATAACATTAAGATAATGTTGGTTAACCCCAATCAAGTAACAAATTACGCCCCTTTCGACGTTGACTAGAAACAATTTGTTTGAATCATTTTTGTACCACATTTATCACTATACTTGTATTTGTTCTTCAAAAATGTTAAGCAACCATTCAACAAAAAAAAGGAAATGTTCAAAATTTGCAAAATAAGCCAATTTTGTGAAATCTACAATTTTGTTATCTTACTTTAGTGTCTATGCTTCAATCATTTTTAAAGACGAAGATTAAATCCAATGATTTCAATATTTTAAAACACAGTCATCATTATCATAGGTGTATAAACAGCAAAAAACCATGCCAAGAAATTGCGACAATTTCACATCAATTTTGTACAAGGTACCCTCCTAGATGCTCATTCAAAAATCAAGTATTTTAATCACTTTGCCATATTTGCCAATAATTGGCGGAAACCCAAAAAAAGGGGGGGAGAAAGGTGGAACGTCGTTGTTTAATGACGTCGTCGCGATTAGTTAAGGTAGCTATTTGCGACGTGTTAAAAAAAATGCTACAAGTCTTTTCGCAAAAATTAACCAACCCACCACGAACGGCAATTATCAAACTGTATTGTATGGGCATATTAAGACCACCATTTTACTTTCATCCATTTGTTCGAACTGTACTAGGTTCCTAACAAAACACGTGACGCACCATTAATTTTCCCACGTGTTGCACTAAAGTTACGTCTTTGGTATCAATTACAGGATTCAATCCAGTCGTTTCTCTAGCAATCCCCTACACATATATGTACTACGTAAAACTGAACTTGTCCAGTAACAAATAGTTATTTTTAGCACTTTGAAGCAATCGTTACGAAAAATCGAGTAGTTTTTTTTCGAGTAAAAATCGGCATTTTTCTTAACTCACACTCTAATTCACCAATAACTACAAATTCACTTTCCTACCTTTGTTTTATGCGTCGCAACTTATAGGTTCTGGCAAGGGGACGACTTCCTTCACTCTTGGGTGTACGTGCCTCGTGGTGAGAAGCCGAAGTACCTCACTCTCCCTTTTTCCATATCACCTGCAGCGTACAAACTGTCAAATGCCGTGTTCCTTCGTATGCTTCAATTCTGCAACCGGTACCATGTTTGAAACGTAGCTACGTCTATTTTAGCAATTGAAGACTCTTGATTAATGTTCCACAAGTCTCGGCAATTCATCAGGAGTTTCTGAAGACGACAAAGTCCAAACTACGTATTACGAGATACATTTTTGCAGTGGAGCGCGAGAATTACGTGTATTGCCGATACCAAGCACACGACGCAACTGTTCTGTGCTCACACACATTCCCACACAACTGCCTTCACTTCCTGTAACTTCCAAGCTGCAGATGGCGTGATAACAACGAAATATTTCACAAATAGTCAGTGATACCATCTGGCGGATGATCAGGGAATTAACTGATAAGTAGTTTTTTTTATCGCCATTCTGAGCGGAGCAATTTCCAACACAACGAGTTGGACGTTGTAAGATTTTGCAATGTGAATTGCAGAAAATCGCTACATGATATGGCGAGTCAAATTCACAGTCCGGGATCTAAGGTCTTCAAATGCATGCTCTTGTTGCTCGTCATGAAACCCCAAGTTCTATGGCACGGTACGAGAAGGTCGGTCTGATAAAAAGGTGCGACTGCAGCTGCCTGGTAGAATGTCCTTTCAGGTTCCCATCTAAGCACGAAGTGGGCGTGTTGGAGGACCAGCAATTTCCGCGTAATTTTTGGGGAGGTACTAGATAGTGTCGCCAGGAGGCAGCACGTCTATGTACAGCAGACAGAGGCGGACATGAGAACTTCGTTTTTTATTTTCTTAAACGAAAGTTCCTTCTGTGATCTGTGACGGTGCGGGTTTTTATATAATATATAATCGCATCGTCACAAAGCCAAGAAAAGTGATCATTAACCCTCAAGTTTCAGTCAAAAATTCATGATGAAAATAATATGATCAGGAACATGCATTTACATTAAGAAAAAGTAATTTAATCCTTCACCATTGTCTACCATCCCATTTCTATCACTGTCTCCTAATATATAAAGTTGAGTAGGTATGTGCCTTGTATTTTTGCACTTGAAGGACAAAATGTGATTTAACCAATTCACATTTATTTCACTACATTGACATGAAGGAAAGAATGTATGGCTGCGCACACAAAAACACTTACCTTAAAATAATTGTGTCCATCGGAGACAGAAGTGGAACAAGATGCGATAATAGATTAGAAGAGAAAGAGGAAAGACAACATGTGATGTTTGTGTGCGTGGCAGGTAAGAGAAACATTTGAAGAATGGAACGAGAGAATGTGAAAGGGAGAAAGAGGTAACAGGCTGAGCAGGGGCGCCGACTTGTCAAAATTATTGGGGGGGGGCTCTGATCACTGAAATAAATTAATGAATGACTCACTCCCTCCCTTTTTTAAGTTTTGGTCTCAGTGTTCGGAATCTCGTAAAAGCCCATGAATTCCTTAAAAACATTAAAATTTTCATTTACAGTTCGAATGCAAAATGTCAATTGTTCACTCATTATTAGACCCTGCGTGGTCCTATATTCTTTTAATGTTATCAATTATTGGCATTTACACTGTTCAGCGTGTTGTTTAGAATAGCAGAGTCCTGCGAGGCTCATTATTAATTGTATTGTCTGAATGCACACCGTTTTAGTTTATATTGTCACGTGCATCTAGTGATTTTCCCACTAGTGATTTCTCAATGTCAAAACCTTGATATTTCTCAGTACGAAGTTTGCAATATGTAAAACAATGAGTTAGCAACGCGTACTTGTAGTTAAAATTTTCACCACCCATGCGCCACCGCGACTGTAAAACCCAGCGCAGCGAGACCGGAGTTCAGTCAGTGATGCCAAAAGCAGGGAAATTTCCCTCGGCACAGGGAAATTTGAGGGTGAAAAGGGAAAAGGGAAATTTAATGAAAAATACCTAAAAAACAGGGAAATTTAAACTCACATTCTCGTTTCATTCTTTTAAAAAGTTCGAAAATATTTTTTTTTCAGCGTGTACTTTTTCCAAATGAATAGTTACCAACAGTAACACTTTTCAGTAAGCTTTCTTTCTCCCTGTTATAGATGACCTTGACCGGCCAGTATTTTATTTGTTGCGTTTCCTAGAAAGGCCTCAATGCACGAGCAGCGCTGCACCTGGAAAGAATTTGGGACGGGATTTCCATTTTTTTTTCTTGTTCCGTCCATCATTTCAGAACGTGTCTTAGTGGCTGTGTGTGTGACATTGTGTGTCCTGTGTTGTTGCAAGGAGAATGAAAGAGGTGACTGATAGGAAGCTACATGCAACTTCCAAAAAGGTTAGAAAACGTCGTGGGGATTTATCTGCGGATGAAAAGATATCTGGGAAACATGTGAAAAAAATGGTATCGAGTGGCTGTCCATTACTTCACACTTTTATGATTTTCATAAATATTTAATAATAATAATAATAATAATAAAGTTTGTTCCTCAGGCAAAACAGGCGTCAAAAGAAAAATATTAACAACAGGCCCCTAGCTAAGCTTTGACAATGGGTGGGTTTCAAAGTCCGACAATCATTGCGCCGCAGACGATTTTTTTTTTTTTGTTTGGGGATTTTTTCAATACATTAGTGTTTTATTTTAAGATTCAAATGTTTAATTAGGATAATTATATTACGAAACTATGATCAGTTTCTAGTATTTTATTCAATGGGCGGTTTGAACCCACTAAACCGCCTTATATATAAAGTCCTGATTAACAGTTATAGTAATACAAAGATACAGCTTCAGATGTGTTTTGAAAATCGAGGGAAATTTAGGTCGAAAAAGGGAAAATTTACACTGGTAAAAGGGAAATTCTGGATTCGGAGATTGGCAACACAACAGGCTGAGCAGGGGCGCCGACTTGTCAAAATTATTGGGGGGGGGGCTCTGATCACTGAAATAAATTAATGAATGACTCACTCCCTCCCTTTTTTAAGTTTTGGTCTCAGTGTTCGGAATCTCGTAAAAGCCCATGAATTCCTTAAAAACATTAAAATTTTCATTTACAGTTCGAATGCAAAATGTCAATTGTTCACTCATTATTAGACCCTGCGTGGTCCTATATTCTTTTTAATGTTATCAATTATTGGCATTTACACTGTTCAACGTGTTGTTTAGAATAGCAGAGTCCTGCGAGGCTCATTATTAATTGTATTGTCTGAATGCACACCGTTTTAGTTTATATTGTCACGTGCATCTAGTGATTTTCCCACTAGTGATTTCTCAATGTCAAAACCTTGATATTTCTCAGTACGAAGTTTGCAATATGTAAAACAATGAGTTAGCAACGCGTACTTGTAGTTAAAATTTTCACCACCCATGCGCCACCGCGACTGTAAAACCCAGCGCAGCGAGACCGGAGTTCAGTTGGCTCCCGGCCCGGATGTCAACTGGCAAACATCCTGGGAAAAACCGGCCATCCAACCCTCAACCAGGGAGGTGCAGTCTGGCGTTCGGAAAAGTTCGGAACCATTCGTAAACCTCCACGGATGACGTCAGACACAGGACATGTCAAAGACGAGCACAAGCAACGGCATAGGAATTCATATATACTTCTTCCGTGTTTTTGGAAATAAATTTGTCTTAAAAATCGATTGAATGTTCTAGCGTGTGTGTGTAAGTAAATGTATATGTATAGAGCAGACTATATCTAGTAAACTGTGTCGCCGAAGGTTAACTATCAATATAATTAACATGTAATGAAAAGCGGGAAAGCCGGCTCGGGGGTGGAGCAGAGGTCTATTCAGAATTTTCTCTTTTAGGGGTGTAAGTTCGTGTTTATGGGGGTGAAAAGGTATACTTAGAGCCAAAATAACCACAAAGTTGTCCTTTTTTAAAAACTGTGTGGAGTGTTAGGGCGAAGTTAGTGAATAAATCACTGGGGCCGAGACATTACAATATCAAAATACCAAAATGTAAATACAAATGAAAGAAAATATACTACCATGCACAAGTTAAAATTAATTGATAAATGTGACTTACCATGTCCAGGAAAGAAGCATTAACAAAACGCCAGGAAATACACAAAAAGCACACACACTGCACTGCGCACATGTAGCAAACATAAATAATCCAAACACTATTGTTATTTCACTTCACACCCTGTTCACGCTTCATTTCAGAGTCTGGATAGATGGCTTTTTATATCCCGTGAAGCGTCAACGCACACAAAATATTGAGTACTTGTTTCTCATTTGTTCTCAAAGTCAAATATACATTAATGTAAATTAGATCACAAGTTCCCGCTCCAAAGTTAGTCATGCCTGACTACAGGTTGGCATTAATTAGATAACAACCATTTTTTACCTTTCTTGAGCAGACTTCGATTGTGTTTAATTTTCGAATTTAAATGCCTGATACGAATGTATGTCCGAGTTTTGACAAATAAATCTATAATTTCCTTCTTTATCATAGCAAACCTGAAAAGTAATAATTTCCTCATTGCTTTCATTACTCCACATTCCCTGCTTAAATCACCAGGAGGATTGTATAAACAAAATGCATTTTCCATTTGTTCAATGATTTGGAAAAAATCTTCAGTAGGTTTATACAGTCCACCACGCGACACTATGTCAACCCATGTTTTCTCTTTTTGACGAACGGGAGGAAGACTGTCCGTACGAGAACTCAAATCTTTATCTAAATGCCGACACTTTTGCGCAAAGAAACCTGCGATATAATATAAACCTTCCTTGGAACAGTCGTGGGCTTCGTTGTCACTGCACTCTGTTGGAAACTGGAGTTCGCTGCCATCGGTGTTATCCTTCGTCTTTGATTCGCCTTCCTCTTTGTCAAGTAAAAGGTCAGACACCATCGTACTAAAAACACTATTGTATGTCCTACTGTGTAATTCATCATTCTCGCACTGATCCCTGGTTGGCATTTTTAGGGGAAGTTGTCCTATATTCACTCCTAACAACAGCAGCCTAAGTCGGTTTTTAAATTCTGTAGGGAGAGGGTGATCATAGAAACCTCCCATGCCACGAAGACGCGAGAAAAGATATTCAATTACATCCTGATTCAACCTTGCAGTCAGTAAAAAATTCATATTGTGTCTCTGTTTCATATCCTGATAGAGCCCAAATAATGCGTTGATAGATTGTATCATTCCTTGCTGAAAAGGCAACAATTTTCCATGTCCTTTCACGCGAACACTTTCGATGACCTGCTTCATTTCATTTAACACCTTGGTTTGATGTCCAAGATGCACTCCAAAAGCACTTTTTAATTTAACATCAAAATTCTCTTTAACATATGAATTCATCAACTTCATTTAGGAATAAATAACATATAGCACTGCTTGTCCTTCTAGAAAATAACTGAGCGGCATAGAATACTCTTTGTCTCTCGCGACCTGATACCTCTATGCTGATACGCAAATGTGTGCATCCGTTATCGATAAAGGCAAATGAAGTTCACTTTCATTTTTATCTAACACTGACTGTATGACTTTTTTTGTTACGACATTCTGCGATGGCAAGACTAAACCTTTATCAATAAAATGGTTTCTTAGCAATTTAAGCATGTGTGGAGTATCTGCAAATACCCAAATGTTCCGTCCCTTATCATTCGGATTCACAAACGAAGGATGACTCGAAGCGACACCTAATTCTCGCCAAACCCTTATATTTCCACCTCCCAAGTCGGAAACACACGCAACAACTTCATAGCCCGCACTGCTGATATTACTAAATATAAGATCTCCTTAGTCATTTGTGTGTCGAAGTTGTAGTATACAGTTTGTTTCCATGGGGCGTACAACCCGCGAACCAGAATGACCTGTAAAAAAAAAAAAAACTTTCTAAAATCTTGTCATTAAAATGTTGAGTTTCGAGCAATAATTACGGTATTAATACTTGATAATAATCTCATTATGAACTACTAATAAATTTAGTACTTCATCCTGATAACACAGTCTATCGAGATGTGTCTTTCCAAATTTTAATATGTATTTTTCATTCTTAATTATGCTATGTAACACTTTTTTAAGGACTTTAAAGTAGTTAACTTCTATAAGAAACACTTCAGTCAAAAAATTAACGCTGAGTTTTGGTGAACACACCCTAGCAATTTTATTCATATTTTACCTTATATCTTTTCACATTTCCAACACAGTAAGAATACACACGCGCGCACACGCTAACGCAAGATAGAAAAAGATGAAGGTTGCAACGGAAAAACTCCGCAGTCAATGATGAATGATTTGTATTGATTTGGTGTTTTAAGTCCACTTTATGCACAGTAAGGCTAATCGGGACTGGACCTACAGTTTAAAGTGGGATCCTAACCACTATGTGCCTCCACCGGGAATCAAACCAGGGACCACTTGATTGAAAGGTGACGACTCCAGAACTGCGCCATCGGAAAGGCTCTCAATGATGAATGAATGAAAATGATTACTTGCTCATTCGTTATGCTAGAATTTGACTTCTGTTACGTTCTAACATTATATAAATAACTTGTTAATTCTACTTGTAAGTAAAGTAATAAATTATTTACCTGTGCATTCTTGAACGGTCCCATGACAGTGTCACTCTCAGCATCGTACGCAACTTTGGAGTATATATTCATTTCGTCGAAGCATAATACGCAGCACTTTTGGTGTGGTTGAAGTGATTCTCCATAACTCTTCATAACATCAATAACACTTTTCAGAAGGCCTGGTCTACACTTGAAACTTTTTGTCCAGTGACGCAAAGTGGAAATGCTTGGAAGAGGGATTTTCATATTTTTCTTCATGTAGGTGTAAGCTTTTCTTGACACATGCCTAAGTGCTAATGCACTTACAATATCACTTCTCGACCACAGTTTCGGTCTGCTTTTGTGGCTAAGAAGACATTCGATTTGGTTGGAGGAAAACACTGGTCGAAGAATTTCCCTTACTTTCTTAGACACATTGAAAGCAGATTGCTTTGATTTGTGAAGTTTTACTAACTGTTGCCTCAAACTTTTATTGCTAATTTGTAAATTCTTCACTTTATGTAATAAACGATTGCATTGTTTCTTTACTTTGTTTACTTTCTTAGCACTTTCATCATGTAGTGTCTGCAGTTTCTTTATTTGTTCTTCAGCACATTTTAATTTCTTTGTCAGCGTTTCGAACTCACTATCTTGTTGCAGATTGGATATATTTCCAGTACTCAAAGTCTCTGAATTATGTGCCATGCAAATTCTTTTGCGAGGAGACAACTCTTCAAGTTTTTCCAATGCTCGCTTTCTAATCTGACGTTTATTGGCACGTCCACTTCGATCAATTATGTCATTTGGCTGTTGCACACTACTACAATTCACCACACAACCAGGCAAATTTAAACTTGGTACAGCGTTTTTATTAAGTTGCGGTCTACAGGCAATGCTCAGCAGTTCTGCTTTTAAGTTCCGTTCGTAATCAGCATCCAGAAAATGCGATGAGCACACTGTCGCTGTTTTGGCGTTAACAGGATCTAACCTCTTACACTTTGAAACCCATATCTTGCACGTAATCGGATCCTTTGGGAACGAAAAGTAGCTTACACCTACAATATTTCTTGCGTTGTTCGGGCACAAAGCAACAGCACAATTGCACGGCATCTTCCTTAAATGTTATTATTGTTGCAAAAAAAAATTCTCCACTATCACACAAGCTACAGAAAAAGGAAAAACAAGGCACTTTCACACTCTCTCGCACAAATGCAGATCCTATAACAAGCGGAAAGGTCAGTGACAGAGTCACCCCTGTCCTGTGAGTGACGTCAGGGTTGGGACCGCCCACGACCCTCTTTTTTCAGCTTCGGGAGGGAAGACTGCGCTACTTTCTCAACTATATATATACTTACTTTGATCCAACCAGAAGCCTAGCAGCCATCCCAGAAGGAAGGAAGGAAGGAAGGAGGAAGAAAGAAGAAGAAGAGCCTAGCAGCAACCTAACTACCCGGTCTAGGTGCCAGGTTCTACCTGCCCGGCTTGTCTAGGAGCACCTAGACCTCCTTCCTAACCTGCCGCCCTTGTACAGGAGATACCGGTCGGCTTGCCGATTCCTAGCTAGCGCCGGGGGTGTCGCGGCATCCTTAAATCCTTTACCCAGCGCCCGCTTGTCGGAGGTGCCGGCTGGCTACGGCCAGTTCCCGCACATACTACTATCTCTTACAGGGGAGCCCGTGACGTCAGCAGCGAACAGCGCCCTAAATAAAATTAGGTCCCTATACTCCACCTGGCGCCTCACTGCGAGGAATAAATTGAATGGTCCCTTCCCCCTTTTGAATCCAGAAGTGGTGAATGCACGTGTATGGTAAATGTAAATGCACTTAAGTGATAAAGGTTAAAGACTAGTGTGCTAACAGACTTTCTTACGATAAGTTTATAATAAATATATATATAAAGCTGTTGTTCACGTTTTACCCAGCAAGCCCTGAGATATCTAGAATCTGTGTTCAACGACTGGTAAGAAGTTAGCATTTATGGGTAGACTTTTGCCGTCCTCCTAATTGAAGTGTTTAGAGTGTGGCAATTTTGTGTAGGTGGGACGTTGCATCATGTAGCACAATTCAGAGTAAACTTTACAAGAGAAGCAAAATAATATAGTAGATCCTCTTAAGCAAAATTATTTGGAGGGCTCTGCTGCTCCCACATCGTTAATGTGACGCACAACGGGGAGAGGCGAAAGGGATGGCATGAGACTCTTTATGAAAGTTTACGTAGGTGTTAACCCTTTCCCCACCTCGCCGCCGTGAGCACTATAATTTGTTCATAAAAAAACAATTAGTACAATAATATTTATACAAATATTGAATTTCTTATTTCTGCGTTGTTAAAAAAATATGATTAAATGATTGTGAACATTATAAGTATATACTTTTGCTTCTTATTGTATTTACAGTTCCGTCTTAGTTATTAGAGGCCTCTACTATTTGTTTTACTTATCCCATGCACACACACTAACTAAGTCCCGGCGCCTTTCGTTGGGGCCCTTATTCACTGCACTCTCACCTGCATATTCCTTCTAAGCTAGTCCAGTCCTCTTCTTTTACGCACTTTCCTTTTGCTGCTTCATTCTTTCACTATGTCCAATCCTTTCCTAAGATCCTTGCTTCGATATTACACATGTCAAAAAAAATCCTTATCCGCACTATTTGCACAATGTACACTCGCACACTCTCTACAGGCTGTTTTACTATGTCCTTCTACTCCGCCATATTCTATCTTTGTTGTGTCTTTTAGTAGACTCTCTCCTCGAAGAGAGAAAAAAAAACATAAAAAAAAATTTCCCCCTTCTCCCTCCTGGGGTGGTTCTTGGACTGACCAGCAGAGGGGGTGTCCAACAAGAGTCCTTTTTGGTCAGTCACACGAGGTGCTGCCCTCTTGCGTATTTTGTTACACTACATGTTAAAATTCCACATCTAGCTGCCCGTAATCTGTCATGGACCGTATATGAGGGTACACTGGTATACTGCGTTTGGTAGAACCTGTCCCGCTTCCCGCGCTAGGGAGCGCTCAACAGTTTCGGTGTCAATGAGAAACTAGGAAAAAATCGTCTGCTGGGCAGCGAGGAGCGAATGAAAGCCAGAAGAGAGGCGTTTATGTAGACGCTGTTGCGACGTTGCGTATTTTAATTGGCTGCCTGGCTTTGACTTTCCCCAGCACGGAAACTGTTGAGCGCTCCCTAGCGCGGGAAGCGGGACAGGTTCTACCAAACGCGGTATAGTACTGGACCTCAACTAATCCCTAACTATAACCCAAATACCCCAGGAGAATAGGAATAGATTAATGTTGAATATAAACCCAAGAAAAAAAATATATAATTATAATACGAAATTTCTACCCGCACCTTCTCGCCAGAGTCCTCCATGCCCGGATCTCTTATACTCCAGAGAAGAGCGCAAACTACACACGAAACAAATACAAAATATAATATGTATATTATTATTGAAAAAGAAATACTAAACTGGTGGTTGCCTCACATCCCCCCTACGTAATCATACAGTAGGGCAAGCCCTCTACAGTATGATTTCGTACACCTTGTAATTTAATACATGATTAGTGTTATTATTATATATATATTTTTGGGGGGACATAGCCCCTGCTACCTATAAGACTACGCCATAGTAACTAATAAGAAATATATATGCAAATTGATATTACAACATTATATTACACACATGAACAAGATTATAACACTAATTTTCTTTAAAATTGTGAACTTTATTTTGTTTCTTTTTTTCTTTCTTTTTCTAATGCCAGCGGCACAATACGGTCTCTTGTATGACCAGCTCTTTTCACCTCGACCCTCCTTGGCTTTCTCCGGCTGTTTCCTGGGCCGTGACGTAGGGCTTTAAATGGCTGCTGTTATAAACCCCGGCGTCTTTGTTGTTTCTTACGTCCCACAGCTGATAGGAATTAACTCTTACAACATTTCTGACCGAAAATGGCCCTTCGTACAGCTGGGCGAACTCCTTAAAGATCCCTTTTGCAACCTCCGAGGACACGTTGGTCTTGCGGAGAACTAGATCACCAGGTTTGTAGGATATTGTATGATGTTTGTCATATATTCTCTTTCTTCTCTCTGCTTCTAGTTGTATGTTCTCTTTAACTTTCAGAAGTTTATACTCATATGGAGGGGAAGTGTTCAGCTGAGGCAAGTGAAACAGCTTCATGAGTTCCTGATCAGGTTTCCGGTTGAAAAATATTTCATACGGAGATGCTTTTGTGCTTGAATGTGTAGCCATGTTGATGCATCTGGCAATATCTGGAACGTGCGAAGGCCATTGCTTGTGATTGTGGCTCGTGTAAGCTCTAAAGATGCGCCCTAACTCCTTCATTACCCTTTCCACCGGGTTTGCTTTCTGGTTTCTGACGCTAACAAACTGAGATTCTATACCTCTCTCGGCTAGCGACCTCTTCCATTTATGCGCCGTGAATTGAGTTCCCTGGTCTGTTATGATTGTTTGTACATCTGGGCACAGCAGTAAAAACTCATTCAACACTTTGTTAAGTATGGCACTGGTGGTAACTTTCCGCATTGCGTAGATTGCAACATATTTACTGAAAACGTCACAAAGAACCAAGCAATATTGCAAGCCGTATTTTGCCTTAGGCAGGGCCCCGTAGACGTCGGCAGCGATTAGAACTCCTGGCTCCTCTGCCAACACTGCTTGCATGGGTCCTTTCAGCTCTTTATTAGGATGTTTTGTTCGTTGGCACAAATCACACTCCGAAACAAATTGCCTGATTTGTTTTCTCATTTTTCGCCATGTGAAGTGCTCTGAAATGGCCATGAATGTTTTCCACTCCCCAAAATGACCTCTTTTGTGGTAAAAGTCTATTACTTCTCGCGTAATACTTCCGGGCACACATATTTTTAGCAAGCATCCTTCCTTTCTACACAATATGCCATCCTTGATGGTGTATCGAAACCCCTGCTTCACTACATCTTGACACCCTTTATCGCCATATTCATTTATAATATGACCTAATACTGGATCATCCGCCTGCAGCTTAGGCAACCTATGCATGGATTGCACAAGCTCTGTCGGGGGGTTGAAATGCACGGCCGCCACGACTATTCCAGGGGCCTTCAGATCACTACAGGGACCCTTTCTTACAGCACTAGGGTATCTTGACAAGTAATCAGCCATATTTTCTGACCCTTTGATATACTGTATTTCGAAATCCAAGGCTTGCAAAAGAAGAATCCAGCGCGTTATCTTTGCATTTGCGAGTTTGCAGCTTAACAAGAATTTCAGAGCTTTGTGATCAGTTCTTATTATGAAATGCGTATCTGTTAAGTACAATGCATTCTTTTGTATGCCATAAACAATGCTCAGTAACTCTTTCTGTGTAATTGTGTAATTGCCCTCACAATCATTTAGAACCCTGCTACAGCAACTTATTATACGAGGTTCACCATTATCGTCTCTTTGGTATAAAATCGCTAAAATAGACCTGTCACATGCATCGCATTCTAGATAGTACTCTCTATCTTGCCACGGCTGGTGCAATATCACATCACGTAAAAATGCCTCCTTTATTCTCACGAATGCCTCTTCCTGACGAGATCCCCAAATAAATCTCTTATTTTTCTTCAGTAGTTCTACCAAAGGTACAGTCAGCTCTGCATGATCGTGCTGGAATGCTCTGTAGAAGTTCAGGAAGCCAAGGAGACTTTTTAGCTCCCGCACATTTCTTGGCCTTCGGAAATCTTGCAACGTTTGCATTTTTTCTGGGTCTTTTCTTATGCCCTGGGAAGATACTTTCATTCCCAACAACGATACTTCCTCTTGAGCGAAATTACATTTTCTTAGCTTCAACGTCAGTCCACTATCCCTCAACTTATTGAAAACAATCCGCAAATGATGCAAGTGCTCTTCATAGTCATCATCAGCAACAGTAATATCGTCACAATATGCATCGCAGTATTCTCTGACATCTTCACCCAGTACAGCTTTCAAGCATCGAACTGCACTCGCCATGCTAGTTTTCAGGCCAAAACACATCCTCTTGTAACAATATGTAACGTTATTATATATGAATCCAAGATACTTCTGATGTTCTTCCTTGACAGGTATTTGAAGGAAAAACGAGGTCAAGTCAATGCAAGTAATGTAGCGTTTACCTTCAAACTTCTGTAAAATCTCCATTGGAGTGGACGGGGCGTCATGCTGTGCTTTCAGCACTTCATTCGCTCTCCTTGCGTCAAGACAAATTCTAACATCATTCGTTCCGGGTTTCTTCACGCATACTAGAGGGTTCAGGTAGCATGTTGGTCTCTGCTCTATTATTCCCCAACGAAGCATTTCTTGGATTTGCTTGTCAGCTTTCTCTCTATGTTGCATGGGGATAGGATAAAGCTTCTGTCCCCAAGGTCTATCATCAGTAATTTCAAGCTCGTGTTCATAATTCTTGACCAACCCCGGCTTCTCATCGAAAATATCCCTAAATTCTATTAATAGATCTTGAAGCGCCGCTTGTTGATCTCCGGTTAGACCTTCTGTAGCCATCCTCAATCTGTCGTCTTGTAGCTTTCGTGATATTATCTTCCATTGTGCACACATACACGGTATCCTCGGCCACTTGAGGTTTTGCTTCCTTAGAGTTCATGTTTTTTGTCAAACTATCATTTACATAACTCCTTAACGATTTGATCTCTGCCTCGTCACAACAACATATAGGCTCCTTGCATTCATAAGATAGAAAAAGGGTCGGCACCCCGTCGGCTATTTGCCCCTCTTCCTGCGATAAGAATTTAATTTCAACACCTTGTTGCTCTATTGTCATCGCCACAATGTTTCGATCATAATCAATGACAGCTCGACATGCCTTCAAGAAATCTGATCCTAATAGAATTGGTTTCACTAGATTTCGAATTACAAGACACACGACATCAGTGGTCACTTCCCCAAATGACAGCGGAACGTATGCTTGCGTCACCACCTTTGATGCTTTGTTGCCGAAGGCTGATATTACCTTGATGCTCCCTACGCTTAACTGAGGGATATCAGGATTCCAGTTTACTATTTCTAACCACACTTCTTCTGATAAACAAGTGACCATAGCCCCTGAGTCGGCCAATGCTTGATAATGGCATCCACCTATTCCAACTGAAATAATGGGCATTCTTAGCACCTCACTTTTCGCATCTTCATTTTCATTCTGAATGAGCTGGTCAAATATCGAACAAACAACGTCTCCATTTCCATTGTTATTGTGGCTAATATTTACTGCATCTCTTGTATAAACTTGCATTACCTTAGTTTCATATTCATCCTCACAATTTGTATTTTCTTCCCCAGATAAATCAAAAGATCCATTTATCGCAGTCCGGTTTCGTAGGTGTCTTTCCGAATTTCGGATATTTCCCTTTTGTCATGCTTCATTATTGGAGGGACAGTCTTCCTCATTTTGCCTTGCCACGGATACATTGTTGGTAGAAAAGAACCGCGAGCTCTGTTGTCCGCGACGCGCCTCTTCCTCCCCCCTAGACCCGTGGTTGCCACCATTACGTCTGCCGTAGCTCCCCCCTCCTCAGCGTTGCCAGGTCATATTTTCAAAAATCGGGAGATCGTCCCCTGAAAAATCAGGAGATCTGCTTAAAAAATCAGAAGAACTAATAATAGCGTATTATCAACGTTCTGGGGGGGGGGGGTTGAGTGGTAAAAACTTTCCACTATCATTATTGAACGTTAATTATTAATTTTAGATATCAAAAGATAATACTGTTATGTTAATACAAATTTTATTATGAATTTGCACTTCAAGTGGTACGATAACCCCACCCCCTTAATTCACCTAAGGTAAAGTTACAGTTTCCCCCAACCAGTGGCGATGATCGAGTGCCAAAACAGAGGGGGTGCAAGTGACAGTACTGGCAAAAATCCGACCTCGATTTTCTGTTCATCTCTCAGAAATATTCTAAAATAAATGGTTGTGACTGTGCGTGGATTTATGTACTTGGCGTTTAGAAGTTTATGGAAACATTTCGTGATTTTTGTGTTAACTAAGACTAGAGCTTCAGCCACTACGCATTCGGGGATATATTTTTGAATTACTCTACCTGATAACACCTTAGCTTGCTTTTATTTAAAATTAGACAAAGTTAGAGGATGTAAGAACGCCCACAGTTTTTTTTTAACAACACATTCAAAGCATATTCGCATTGATGGTAATGGAGAAGGGCTATCATGCCTGAACCCCCGAAATATCCTTGAATTAGAATTTTACTTTCAATCAAGGAAGGTAACCAACCAGTATTAGACAGATTGATTGATTGATTTGGTTTATTTTACTTCGCATCTACCACATTTGTCTAATCATAAAGATGTGAAATTGATGAAGGGACACTCACAAAGAGCACCCATGCCCATTCCGGGATTCGAACCCGGGAACCAGTATCAGATAAGTCGCAGGTTTTTTTCTTCAACTTTTTCCCCAGTCACTCCAGACAATATAAATGTTAATTAAATCGCCTTTTGCATGCGAAGATTATCTAGTATAAAATCGGGAAAGAGAATTTCTATCGCCACAGTATTGATTGAGTATAAAGGGACATAAGACCAATTGTAGTAGCCGTTACGCTCAGAAATGGCTTAAATAAAAACATGAACTATTATTTCTAAGTTAAGAGACTGCGACGTACAAGCATAGGTATAAGTCTGCAACAGCAGTTTACTAAGCCGACCTCCGTGGCTGAGTAGTTAGCACAGCGCTATGACATAAATCGATTTATTGATTTAGTTTATTTTACTTGGCGTTTTGTGCTTCTTGGCAAATTTGATGGGGATGAGTGATGAAATGATGAATGGACATTCACAAACAACCAAGCTCGAGCGGGATTCGAACCCGGGACCCTTGGCGTCGCAGCGCGATGTGCTAACCACTCAACCCCAGGTTCCGGCCGTCTCGGGATCGAATCTCGGCATGGGCCCGGTTGTCTCTTTATGAATTTCATCATATCATCATTCATCCTCGTCTCCGCGATTAGCCAAAAGTGGCAGAAATGCGAAGTAAAATAAACCAAATCAATCAATCGACAGCTTACTAAGAGCTTTTGTAACCATAACCTTTAGCTGCATTCGTTATGTGGACTCCCTTTTTATCCGAGTTGCAATAAACACTACCATAAAACTGAAAACTTGTTCCTATTGTGGGTGGCAACATTAGTATTTAGTTGTAACCAGTTTTCAGTTACCTCCCCTTTGACAAAAACCGCACCACATGGGACACCGGTGTTGGAGTTCCCAATGCACAATGGACTCAAGAAGCCGCGCGTCTTTCCCAATGTCATCAAGCCTGGTATAACCATATTCTATGGTATAACCCTCCTCCACCACCTACCTCTCTCTCTCTCTATGCAGAATATTCATGGGTCTTTGCATTCCATCAGCTGAATATGTAAATTTTAAATCAACTTTCCATTTTTTAAAAATAATTGTTCATTATAAATATTTAAGGAAGCAAAAAATCAGGAGATTTCCACATTTTCATGAAACTCCTCAGAAGATCAGTAGACCGTGCTGAAAATCAGGAAATCTCCTGCGAAATCAGTAGACCTGGCAATACTGCCCCTCCTCGGCCTTGCTGCGTGAAGGGTCTCGGGCCCTGAGGCGGTTGCCTCTCGAACCTGTTGACATTCCTCTCATTGTCGCGAGAATAACTCGCACTTGGGCTGACGTAATTATTCCGTCTGTCTCTATCAGTTCCTCCGCCACGCACCGAATTTACCTGTCTCATCCTCGCTCTATTGTTTGGTTGAAAAGTTGCAGCATGCGACGTTTCTTGGATTTCCTTAAGAAGGTTAATTAGCTGCTTAGAGGTGTCGACCGGTGACCCAATGAGGCACCTCTGAGCGTACGCAGGCAATTGCTTTATAGCCATTTTAGCTAACATCCTGTCATCGAGCGGCGAAGGTAATATTGCGTTCTTCTGGACAAGGGTCATAACATATTCACATAAAGATTTCCCGTCGGCTGGATTGTATCGAGAAGTAAAGAGCTCAGCACGCAGTCTCAGGAGTCTCTCTTCACTCAGGTACTCTTGAGAAAACCAACTTTCAAACCCCTTGTAATCCGTAATATTGCCTTTGTGGATAGTAAACCAATTAGCAGCCGCGTTTCTCAACGACAGTCCAGCGACCTGGGTTTGTTGCTCATATGGTACCTGAGATAACGCTAAATATGTCCTCATTTCTTGCATGTAATTGTGCGTTTTTAATTCATCCTCAGTTCCGTGATAGGTGGGCAATTTCACATCTCTATGTAAGTATGCATTATTGCCATTGTTAGAGGGCGTCACTGAGCTTGGCCGTGAACTTTGCCTCTCACCTTTATCTATGAAAGTCTCTAACCGTCGAGTGACCGCGGAGATAGCCGATTCTGTATCCTTTCTTACAGATACGATGTCACTTTTAAGGCCCGACACTTGCTCTCTCAACAAAGCAACCTCTTGATGGAATGCGTCATACTGTTGCTGCAGTGCGTTGTTGAATTCTGCCATCGCTGCTTGTATTACATTTTCTGCAGTTTTCTCGCAGTCACCTCCTGTGTGGATGCGTATATCCTCTGTTCTATTATTGTGGAGAGTGTTGACCCTTTCCTCCAATTTATTTGCCCTATCGCTTACGCAATCTATTCTGGAGCCAGTGATATGATTAATCTCAATGAATTCGCTCTCAAGCTGACCCATCCTTTCCTCAATACCCCTATTGGATTGGGACAAATCTTTAAAATTTTTCTTCACGTCCCCTTTTAGTTCTTGGTGACCTTTTTCCAAGCGTTTTACATCGTCTTTTAAATTGTTATGATTTTTCTGAAGCTCTTCCTGATTTTTTTCTAACCTCTTCCGTGTTTCCTGCTGATATTTTTTCATTTCTTCCAGGGTACCCTGGACATTTTGGAGTAAGACAAAAATTTCTTCATTAGTTATCTGGCCTCCCCCCAAGGAATTACCACCGACAGATTTATGAACCGCCCCTGTGCATTTAGCACTCCTCTCCGGACTTAGCGTTCCCTCCATAGTGGCATCTTTAGGAGGACCCTTTGGAGAAGGAATAAAACTAGACGTTACATTATCACGCGTACGCCTCCCCATAATGCTAGACATGAATCTATTCCTTTTCTCACTTTAAATAAACACTAACAACAAAACAAATTTAGAAATACCCCACAAAAAAATAACATTGCTTAAGTCCTGAAATAAAGATTTAAAATTACCTATAAAATTTACTTTCTATTCTACACTACAGCATGCATCCTCACATACGATCCATGGCAGATACAACGGAACTGGCATTTTGATTTTCATCCTTTCAGATTTAAAACTGTGTTACTGATCTATTGTTTCCTTCTTTTGATTTTTCTCTACAGCTCACGTGGATTCGCACCACGCTATTGGGCGCCATGTGACGCACAACGGGGAGAGGCGAAAGGGATGGCATGAGACTCTTTATGAAAGTTTACGTAGGTGTTAACCCTTTCCCCACCTCGCCGCCGTGAGCACTATAATTTGTTCATAAAAAACAATTAGTACAATAATATTTATACAAATATTGAATTTCTTATTTCTGCGTTGTTAAAAAAATATGATTAAATGATTGTGAACATTATAAGTATATACTTTTGCTTCTTATTGTATTTACAGTTCCGTCTTAGTTATTAGAGGCCTCTACTATTTGTTTTACTTATCCCATGCACACACACTAACTAAGTCCCGGCGCCTTTCGTTGGGACCCTTATTCACTGCACTCTCACCTGCATATTCCTTCTAAGCTAGTCCAGTCCTCTTCTTTTACGCACTTTCCTTTTGCGGCTTCATTCTTTCACTAAGTCCAATCCTTTCCTAAGATCCTTGCTTCGATATTACACATGTCAAAAAAAATCCTTATCCGCACTATTTGCACAATGCACACTCGCACACTCTCTACAGGCTGTTTTACTATGTCCTTCTACTCCGCCATATTCTATCTTTGTTGTGTCTTTTAGTAGACTCTCTCCTCGAAGAGAGAGAAAAAAACATTAAAAAAAACTTCCCCCTTCTCCCTCCTGGGGTGGTTCTTGGACTGACCAGCAGAGGGGGTGTCCAACAAGAGTCCTTTTTGGTCAGTCACACAAGGTGCTGCCCTCTTGCGTATTTTGTTACACTACATGTTAAAATTCCACATCTAGCTGCCCGTAATCTGTTATGGACCGTATATGAGGGTACACTGGTAGTACTGGACCTCAACTAATCCCTAACTATAACCCAAATACCCCAGGAGAATAGGAATAGATTAATGTTGAATATAAACCCAAGAAAAAAATATATATATAATTATAATACGAAATTTCTACCCGCACCTTCTCGCCAGAGTCCTCCATGCCCGGGCGCTGCGACGCCAAGGGTCCCGGGTTCGAATCCCGGTCGGGCTTGGTTGTTTGTGAATGTCCATTCATCAATTTCATCATTTCATCACTCATCCCCATCTTCGCAAATTAGCCAAGAGGCACAAAACGCGAAGTAAAATAAACTAAATCAAATCAAATCAAATCAAATCCTCCATGCCCGGATCTCTTATACTCCAGAGAAGAGCGCAAACTACACACGAAACAAATACAAAAAAATAATATGTATATTATTATTGAAAAAGAAATACTAAACTGGTGGCCGCGGTGGCTCAGTCGGTAACGCGTCTGACTACCATGCTCAAGGTCCCGGGTTCGATCCCCGGCCGGTTCAAATCCGGGAACTTTTCTAACGGTGAAAGCGGCCCCGGCGCCCACCCAGCGTCGAATAACATGGGTACCTGGGGGAAACCCTGGGGGGTAAAGGCGGTCAGGGGCGTGATGCTGATCACATCACCCTCACTCACGACCGGATCAAGAAAGTGTGGGACGTTACCCCCACACCCCCTATACGCCTTCATGGCGTGGTGCTATGCACAGGGGAACACTTTACTTCTTTTTACTTTTGGTTGCCTCACAGTTAACACTGGGGGGGGGGGGGGGCTCGAGCCTTCCCAAGCCCCATGGAGTCGCCGCCTATAAGGCTGAGAAAGAAAGATATAAGAAGGTATTAGGGAGTAAAACAGAAAAGAAGTGAAGGGAAATCGGGAGTGTAAGAGGGAAGGGTATACATATGCATGTATTTCGTACATATACAGGGTGGTGCAAAATTCCGTTTAGAACGCGGAGGAGGTGAATCGCCAAGTGAAATGAAGACGAAAATGTAAATGGAATTTTGTCGAATGACGCACCGTGTCAGAGCTAGAGGATGCCGAAATCGTGTGATAATGGACTTCACACCTCCATATGCCGACAAATAGTACTCATAAAGAAGATGCGGCACGATATCTCCAAAGAAAACACACCTGGGCTAGAGAATGATGCTTAAATCGCGTGTCGAAAATGAATGCGGCAGGGATTCCCCACAAGAAGTGAGGGATTCACAGGAATATGTCCTACATGGAACGCAGGTATCGAATGGGGGTACAAAGGGAAATGACGGAGGTCACAGCAAATGAAGAACATTTCGCCAGGAAGTGTCCGAAAAGCAGGCTGCAGAAGGGAATTCCTCAGAGAAGAGGGGACACAGACAACGTGTACAAGAGGTGTACTATAATGACACACACGTACACAAGTAGTATCCAAGGCTGTACGTAGAAATAAAATACGTACGTACACGTGAGAGAACGACCAGAACGTACTGATATCGGCTATAAATTCTACGACGGAAGACGTAGTAGTACATAAAACTCCGCTAGAGGCGCTCAGCGGGATGCTACCTGTCACGGCCCGCTATCGCTGGTATACGTACGTACAAACAACGTGTCAGTGTACGCAACTAGCGATCTGCCTGTCAGTTACGCGTGTTGTCGCAAGGTGTTCATCCTGAGGCGTGTGGCGAAATTGAGCACATTGTTAAAGTGACCGTTAGGAAGTACGTAGTGCGTACCATCTGTGTTGTCTGTACGGGGTGGACACCTGTGTGGAGTGTTCAGTGCTGTAGTCGTGAACGGTACATCACAAGTTAGTTTCGTACGTATTCGTGTGCTCCTTTGTGAACCTGACAATGGCGACATACACCACCAACGAGCTTGCGCAGTGTCCAATTTGAGGAGGAAGTGTTGGACAGGATACGGGAGACGCCAGGCACCAGCACCCGTGCCATTGCCCATGTGCGACACACGCACCATACCAATGTGTTACGCGTGCTGCACGATGAGGGTATGCACCCATACAAAGTGCAGAGTTTGCAACACCTGCAGCCGACGGACTTTCCCCTACGCCTTGATTTTTGTCAGTGGTATTTGCAACAAATCCTTGCAAACCCCAATTTTCCAAATGCAGTGTTTTGGACCGACGAGGCACTATTCACCAGAGAAGGCGTCTTCAATACCCATAATAGTCACGTTTGGGATGTGCAAAAACCGCATGCAATCATTGAGCGTCATTTTCAGCGACGGTTCGCAGTGAATGTGTGGTGTGGCATTGTCGGGGACAACCTGATAGGTCCGTACGTGTTGCCCAATACTTTTTCCGGTGGGAACTATTGTGTATTCCTACGAGAAGTTCTACCTGAAGTTTTGGTAAATGTTACACTTGCAATTAGGCAAGATATATGGTATCAACATGACGGTGCCCCTGCACATTTTGACCTACGAGGCAGAGCTGTACTCAACAATACATACGGTGATAGATGGATTGCTAGTCGTGGACCTGTTCTGTGGCCACCTCGGTCACCCGACCTCACAATGCTAGATTTCTTCTTGTGGTGCGAAATGAAGAGGCTGGTCTACGAAACCCCGGTGGAAAGTGTGGAGGACCTCGTTGCTCGAGTTACCGTCGCTGCTGGGATGATCATTGACATGCCCAACGTATTTGAGCATACCAGAGCATCCCTGCTACGCCGATGCCGTCTGTGTGTAGATGTGGCTGGCGGACATTTTCAACAACGTCTGTGATATGTATCGTATGTCATTACTTGTGTCACTACTTGTGTACGTGTGTGTCATCATAGTACACCTCTTGCACATGTTGTCTGTGTCCCCTCTTCTCTGGGGAATTCCCTTCTGCAGCCTGCTTTTCGGACACTTCCTGGCGAAATGTTCTTCATGTGCTGTGACCTCCGTCATTTCCCTTTGTATCCCCATTCGATACCTGCGTTCCATGTCGGACATATTCCCGGGAATCCCTCACTTCATTTTCGACACGCGATTTGTGCATCATTCGCTAGCCCAGGTGTATTTTCTTTGGAGATATCGTGCCGCATCTTCTTTATGAGTACTATTTGTTGGCATATGGAGGTGTAAAGTCCATTATCACACGATTTCGGCATCACACGGTGCGTCATTCGACAAAATTCCATTTATATTTCCGTCTTCATTTCACTTGGCGATTCACCTCCTCCGCGTTCTAAACGGAATTTTGCACCACCCTGTATGTGTCTTATATATATATATATATATATATATATATATTTATACACACACACACACACACACACACACACACACACACACATACATACTCTACGTGATCAAAAATATCCAGACACCAGCAAAATGTGTGTTGCAGATAGTAGGCCACTCTGTGGTGCCATCTACAGCGAGGTGAGGCAAGCAAGGAACCACTACAGGTAGCATAGTGCACGAGACAGCAGCATGGGTCGGTTGAAGGAACTTACAAACTTCGAACGTGGTGAAGTGATTGGGTGCCACAGGAGTAACAAGTCAGTGCGCGAGATATCCACCCTCCTAAACATCCCGAAGTCCACTGCCGTCGATGTGATAGTAAAGTGGAAACGTAATGGGACGTGTACAACCGCAAAACGTTCTGGCCGAGCGCCCATGTTGACAGACAGAGACCGCCAAGTCTTGAATAGGGTAGTACGAGAGAACCGGCAATCAGCGATCGCCACCATCACACAAGAATTCCAAACCAGGGCAGGATGTAATCCTAGCAGCATGACTGTGTGACTTGAGGTATGCCTACTCGGTTACCATGGACGAGCAGCTGCCCATAAGCCCCACATCACACAACGAAACGCGAAGCGCAGCCTCGCATGGTGTAAGGAGAGACGCAACTGGTCGTTGGAACAGTGGAAATCCGTGATGTGGAGTGACGAATCACGTTATACCTTGTGGCGATCCGATGGTCGTGTGTGGGTGTGGCGAATGCCTCATGAACGACATTTAGCATCCTGTGTTGTGCCGACAGTGAAATTCGGTGGAGGTGGGGGACAGTGTGGGCATGTTTTTCCTGGAAGGGGCTTGGTCCCCTCGTTGCTTTGCACGGTACTGTCACGGCACTTCATTACGTTGACATTTTACAAACGTTCATGCTGCTGCGGGCCGTGTGGGACAGTGGTTTCAAGAGAACAACGTCCTACTTATGGCCTGGCCTGTGCAAAGCCCCGATTTGGATCCCATTGAATATCTCTGGGATGTTTTGGAACGCCGACTTCGTGCCAGACCACGCCAACCAACATCCACTGCTCTTTTCATCTCGGCACTCCGCGAAGAATGGACCGGCATTCACCAAGATACCTTTCGCCACCTGATTGCCAGTATACCTGTGAGAGTGGAGGTTGTCATCAAGGCCAAGGGTGGCCCCACACGGTATTGATTGCCAGTGCATCCGATGGAGGATGCTTCGAACTTCACACCCTAATTCCAGTGAGTGTCCAGATATTTTTTATCACATAGAGTATAATATAGGTATATATGGCCTTACATTTATACCTGCCCACCTGAATCTATCAATATACAGCTTCTGCCCACCCGGTCGAAAATTTCTGATGCCGCTCCTGGGTTCAACATACCGCCCACATTGAAATATATAATTTCAAAAAATAAAAAAATTAAATGGTACACTGCAAAGAAAAAATATGAAAAACAATTTTACACATATTGAACACTACAACTATTTGAAATTATTGAATGCAAATGTTCAATTTTTCAATTTTCACAATCATTATTAAATGGCAAAAGACATAGCTTTACAATTGGTCTTTTGTAATTGCCGGTATTGGTTCTCACTGTAGCAGTCCTTACGAGTCCATCAGTGCCTGGATGAACCTCATATATTCTTCCAAGTTTCCATTGCTGTGGAGGAAGCTGATCATCTCTGATGAGAACCAAATCACCAACTTGAAGATTTTTCTGTTGTGTTCTCCACTTCGAATGTTGTTGCAGCTGGGTGAGATAGTCTCGAGACCAACGTTTCCAGAAATGCTGCATCATATTTTGTGTAAGTTGCCACCGTGAAAGTCTGTTAAGTGCATGCTTCTTGGGCAGCAAAATAGGATGTTTGGCACTGTTACTGTGTTTCAATCTGCCGCCCACCCCAAGAACACCTAGTTCATCAAAAAATGGATTTAAACTATGCAAGGTACTCCCTGAAGATAAGGGTAAACCATTGTTAAGAGCATTAATTTCACTGGCAAATTCACCCTATTGCACAATTTTCACTAACACCAGAAGTGTGTCCCACAACTCTTTAGTGTTCAATGGACCATGCAGTTTGTTAGTTTTGTTGCAGGCATTGCAAATGAACCGTTTACAGCAGGCCACTACACGTTGCAGTTTATTTAGAGAAGAATACCTCTCAAATAATGGGTTGTCTTGTGTTGACACAAGGCTTACAACAGACTGCTTCTGTTCTACACTCACTTCACTACATTCTTGTACGTCACACTTGTTTTCAAGCAATTGTAGCTCATGTAAAAATGGAGGCCCTTGCCACCATAAAGAATGTGTCACTAACCTGGAAGGGGGAATCTCACAACTTGCACAGTCAGCAGGATTTTCTTTACCGCTGACATGACAGCACTTTATACCACCTTCCTCTTGTATTTTAGAGACCCGATTCGCCACAAAAGTTTTCAACGACTAGGACATGAAGCTATCCACGCTAAAACTATTTTGGAGTCCGAATAGGAGGTAACAGTTGTGAAGTTAACTGGCAATGCTTTTCGCACATAAGTAATGAGGTGAACCAACAATAATGCAGCACAAAGTTCCAGTCGTGGAAGTGTTATCTTTTTCAGAGGAGCCACTCTTGTTTTTGAGGCAACAAGTTTAACCTGGACTTGTTCATCAACACAGACACACCTAAGGTAAACAACCGCTGCATAGGCTGCTTCAGATGCATCACAAAACCCGATTAAA
Source organism: Lepisma saccharinum (assembly GCF_977018435.1). Classification (NCBI taxonomy): domain Eukaryota; kingdom Metazoa; phylum Arthropoda; class Insecta; order Zygentoma; family Lepismatidae; genus Lepisma; species Lepisma saccharinum. The sequence goes on along the minus strand of NC_139231.1, from coordinate 20,517,691 downwards.
TGAAGCTTGATACAGTCTTTGGGAATGATGCAACATTCAATTCTAATAGTTTGCAAATTTGGTAAATCACTGCAGTAACTAACCCACTCATCAATTACATTACTTGGAAGTTCATCATCCCAGTCAAGTTCTAATTTCCACAGTTTTTGTATCAATAGCTTGGCTTTCACTGTTGTAGGTGATAACCAGCCCAAATGATCAAACAACTTAGATATCTCCGAGAGAATGCACAATTGGACTCAATACATTAAAGGAGAAATGATCCAAGGAAGGACACCACTGAATCCCCAATGTTTTCTTACAGTCACTGTCATTAAATTGAAACGGCACGTTTCTTTCAAGCAATTCGCTTGGAATACTGTCTAACACTTTGGTATCATTTGAGGACCATTTGCGAAGTTCAAAACCACCTTTAAGCAGGAGTTGGGTTAGTTGATGGTACAGTTCTATAGCACCCTCCGTAGAAACACTCGCACTTAAGAAATTGTCGATGTACACATGATTAAGTATCACATTTGAAGCAAGGGGAAAATTTGCACCTTCATCTTCACGTAATTGTTGCAGACACCTCGTAGCTAAGTATGGTGCATAAGCAGTACCATATGTGACAGTCAATAATCTGAAGTATTGAATTGGTTCACTAGAATCCTCTCTCCACACAATTCTCTGAAAGTCTGTATCCTTTCGATTAATTTTCACTTGTCTATACATTTTTGAGATGTCAGAAGTTAGGGCTACTTGATGTATTCTGAATTGTAATATCACACACTTTGTAACTTAGGGCCAATCATTAAAGTGTCATTAAGAGAAACACCTGTAGACGTTTTACAACTTCCATCAAAAACTACACGAATAGGTGAAGTCATACTGTCTATAAATACAGGATGATGAGGAAAATAAAAGCTTTCACTAGGCACCTTATCTATTTCTTCAGGGGGGGATAAGTTCCATATGTCCAAGTTCTCTATACTCAGTCATGAAAGCATTATACTGTTTACGAAGTTCATGGGAGTGAGAAAGTCTGTGTTCTTGACTTTTAAGTCTCTTAACTGCTGTTTCTCTTGAAAACCCTAAAAACCACATCATTGTTCTTAAATGGTAAGCCAACTACATATCGACCATTCTCTCGTTGGTGAGTAGGAATGTAGGAATGTTCTTTTTTTTCATTGAATGAGTTAAGTGTTTTAAGTCCACTTTATGCACAGTAAGGCTAATTGGAACTGGACCTACAGTTTAAAGTGGAATCCGAACCACTATGTGCCTCCACCGGGTATCAAACCTGGGACCCCTTGATTACAAGGCGAGGATGCTAGGGATTGTACTTGTGTAGTTAAAATAGGCCAATCTGGCGATCTGATGAGTTAAGACTTATTTCATGAAAAAAGGAAAAGTGGGCTGGCTCACTGGATCTTGTTTTGCATGCATGAAATGTACACAGGGGCATGACATGGCTGGATTAGGGCACAGCCCTGCATAGTCTAATGTAGAGAGAAATAATATGTACCTTTTTATGCCAGTTAAGTGATCTGGTGCATAGGTACTTGACCTTTGATATGGTCCTGAAGCTAAAATGTCCCAGTCCCAAGCTGGACATAATGTTCTTTGTGAATGTCCCTTCATCAATGTCAAGTAATCATCACTTATTCCCATTGCCATAATTAGCCAAGAGTGGCAGAAAAGCGATGTTAAATAACCACAAAAAAAAAAAAAAACACTGTTTAAAACCTCATACAGATTCTTCTTATGCTACTTCAAAAAATGTAAATTAATGTTGCTTTTTTCTAGCAAATTTTCTTGCCTGAAAAAGCCCGGTTTCAAGGTAATTGTAAAAATAGAATTTGTAAAAGTTCTGAATCTAGAATTATCACTAATACTGAAAAGAAACTAAGCTAACCCTCCAACCATCATTCTCTTTTGTAACCACTGTGGTGGAACCACAGGTTAGTTCAGTTTCATAGAGCACAATAACGGAATGGCTGGATTCGGATTCAAACTTGGACCAAATTATTATTCAGGATGTCTACTGATATGACAAATCCAAAATTCTTGCTTTTTTCATGACTTTTTCTTGACCTTTCTTCCCTTTTTCTTGAACTTTATTCCCTCTTTCTCTTAACATATATTTAATCGCCTCCTTTTTATGTATAGTTGGATATTAACAAAATATATTTTTTTTATTGAATGTAAAAAAACCCTTCCACAAAGCCGGTTAAGATGAACACTGAATCCGTACTTTAACAAAAGATTTAGACTAGCTTTAATTATGAATGCATGGAAAAATTAATGCTTCAGACTTCATCCTGGATGGGGAATGGCCACATTGCTTTATTTAATATTTTTACAAAACTTCACACTTTCAAGAATGTAATTCTTAAGAAACAAAGTATACAAATCTTAACCACTACTAAATACAATTACGTACACATTTTCAAATATTCAATTTTATCAAATCCCAGTACAGGTATATAACAATGTGAATTCACTATACTGTAAAAATATAGCAAAAATTCTTGACCACAAGCATAATTTCTTGACTGGTACACACCCTGTTATTAAGTAACTCTAGAAGCTTTCATGCAAAATAATCTAACACAGCTATTTCTATTTGATTTTATCTGCTACGTTTCATTCTGGTCTACCAAACTTTTTCAAGCTACACATACAACACAACCTCACATGGCTAGTCACTCTACAAATCTAAGGAATGAATATGTGTCCTTATTTCATCCTAGGTAAACTGGTTTTTTTCTACCTTGCAGGTGTCATAGCTGGATTTTTCTCCCCCTCCCCTCCATCCTGTAACCTACTATAGATGGTATGACAAGAGTGACGTATGCACGACCCTTGCTCTGCATAATATACGTGTGCTCCAACTTGGCAGGAGCATTGTGTCAACTTGGAAGGTCATACACCTCCGAGTATAAAATAGCCAGAAGCAACGTCTCAGCCCTCTCATTGCAATATCGCTACCATGGACTGTCAATCATAAAGTGTAGAACTGGACTGTATCAACCTGGAGTCGACACGACGGAGTTTACAGCTCAGTAAGGTGAGTGAGTGGTAATTGCCTTACCGAATACAATCCCTTCGAATATCCTTCCTAGAATTAAATGTGTGGAATGAGACAACAGTATTTTTATTAAGGATCTACCAATCTCCCGGTGCCGTCTCTATCACCCAGAGATAATAGGTGTGAGCGGAGTTGGAGGCTAGAAGCAAACACGTTCTCTACACCTCTAGCCAGTGACTATTCTCGGGGGGATGAGAGACTAAATGGTGGAGGTGCCTATATCAAAATTTTGAGTATAAATAATGGGAAAATCGCTATCAAATTTTCAACATTATGAATAGTAATGAAAGGCAAAATTCTGTTAGGTCAAAATTGTAACGGACGCAACGGTATACCTTAGATTTCGTGTTTTGTGGTAAATTGTGTTAACAATAAAAATAATAATAAACCCATTTTCTAAATTAATAATGACGCGTGTCCAATGGACAGTTTAAATCTGCTAGAAGAAGAGCTCAATCGTATGCTGGATGAAATAACTAGGCTGGCTATTTCAACTCCCATAGAGGCGAATAGAGTAACTACTCATAGGTAGGCTAGATTAGCAGACATTAGAATTGAATAGCGGCACCCAGATAGTGCAACCCAGCCCAGTGACATAAACCCTGTCCCAGACAACCAACCCTTCATCATGGGCAGTTCCACATCCTTTAAGACACCCACATTCGCAGGGAAGGAAAAAGAAGACGTCGATAATTTTCTGTTAGTGTTTGAAAATGTCGCAGAATATAATGGATGGAAAGCAGAGAAGAAGAAAATAGCGTTTGCATTATCTCTCAGGGGGGTAGCGCTAGAATGGTTCTCGGCTGTAAAATTATCTCCTGGTTATGCGAACACAACATTTGATCAGCTCGCAGAACAACTCAAAGATACATTCCCCCAAAAGGCTGATCTGCAAATGGGCGAGGATAGGATCAGAGCCCGTATCCAAAGGAAAAATGAATCTGTGCTGCATTATGTTGCTGCCAAGTCAGCATTAATTCGAAAGTTAATTCCGAATTTCTCGGAAGACAAACTAATGTACAGTGTAAACAGGGGTCTCAAAGATGAGTATCTGGAGGCCGCCGAGAAAGAATTTACCAATCTGGAAGACCTATTCAAATGGTTACGTCAATTGTTAAAGAGCTCAGAAAACAAGCAAAATTTAACAAAATCGAACAGCAAGGAATCCAGCACAGAGTGATTTGCCTCAAGCGATGATGAAATTTTACCTGACAAAGCAAAATTCCGTAGTCGAGTCCTCAAGCCGGTGGTGAACACCATACTTGCAGATCAAAGTCCAGCAGGTCCTGCTGCAGGGCAAAGTCCACCACCCAACACCTTACACTCCACGGCGAGGAAAATGCAAGATCAAGCAGATACTCGCGTGGAGGTAAATGCACTTGCAGCTCAGGTCGAGAAACTGCACTTGGCTAATCGCGAGCTAATAAACTCAGTGACCAGCCAAATGAGCAAACAGGTGGCACTGATCCAACAACTTCAGTATCAACCCTGCAGAGGCAACAGCTGGGGTTCCAGACCAAATCGGGCATATTGTAGACAACCCCATAATTTCGATTATAGGTATGGCCTGAACAGATATCAAAATTCTAATCCCCAGACTTATAGCAATAACCTAGGCACATTCAGAGATCCATATCCCTCCTGCAGGGCTAGGAGCACAAGAAACCCCAACCGTTATTTTTCTCAATGGTGGGAAAGAAGTATACTAAACACCCAATCACAACCCCAGAATACCCATATTTTAAAAGTGTAAATGCCACATATTTGGGGATAAGATATGTGGACCTGAGCAAAAGAGTTAAAGTCCCACTGATTAAAGAAGATAACTTATATTTTGTGAACATGAAACTAGGGAATAACCAAGGTAATTACGTGAAATGTTGCATACAATTATTAACACTTCTAACAGAAATTGCAATATCGTGTAACCTGACCCTTCGTTGCTTGAAAGGGATATTTTAATTCCACGTTCATTACTGAATGTAGAAGACCCCATGCTTTTTGTCACTAATCAAACAACAGATAAAGTTAAAATAAGTAAGCTAACTCCTCTGTGAAAATTAACCATTGGCAAAATCATAATGCAGTTTGATACGGAAGTCCTTGCCGAACCTGACTGAAGCTCCAGCAACGACCACCCAGAAACTTGTCAGAAACTTACAGAAAGACAATTAGCAGAAAAAGCAAAAATCGCTAAGGCAAAAATTTGATGTTAAACACCTCAACATAAATAAAGATCTAAGCACGGAGGACAAAAGTAAAATAGAAGAACTCGTTTTCAAATTCTCCAATGCGTTTGCTTGGGACTAGAGGGACAGGGGAGACTTTGAGGACTATGAACATGTCATACCCACAGGAACTAATCTGCCGTTCCACCAGCTGCAATTTCCGATACCCGCCAACCTACAGGAACAAATAAAGTATCAACTTGCGGAAATGGAAAGTCAACGAATTAAAACCAAGTCACTAGGCTTGCAGTACAACTCTCCTACATTTTTGATACGCAAACCAGATAACACGTACCGCCTTCTAACCGACCTCAGGTCGCTCAATTGTCAAACGCCATACTTGAGCTTTGCATTGCCTTGTATTTCACACACACTGAGTAACTTAGTTGGTAAGAAATATTATACACAACTTGACCTTAAATCTAGTTTCTATAAATGCAGAATAAGTGAAGACTCCCAACATAAAACTGCATTCAGCATCCCCAATTTATATTCTTATCAGTATAAGTACTTACCTATGGGGTACAAGAACACCCCACAGGTGTTAAACCACATCAGCAGCTTAGTGTTTAACGGTGTCGACGAGAAAGAGAATTCCATTTACGTGGATGATATTATTCTCAGTGTAAATTCAATCCAAAGATTGCTTACGATAATGAGAAATGCATTTACTTGGATTAGAGAAAAGAACCTGAAACTGAACATCGATAAATCAAAATTTGCATATGTTGCTTAGGACATAATGTTAGCGCCACGAGTTTTGAAATTTCTCCGAAAATTCTGGCTTCTGTCACCAAATATCCCACCCCGAAAGGTACAAAAGACATTCGGAAGTTCTTGGGAATTTGCTCGTTCGTAAGAACTTACATTTCTGATTTCAGTTCACATGCAGCTCCACTTTTGAGACTCCTTAAGAGAAACGTAAAATTTGTATGGTCACTCGAGTGTGAAAACTCATTTCACGTGCTTGAAAGAGAAAATTGTATGCACACCTGTTCTTGCTCCTTACGATGCAAAAAAGCCTAATTACTTATTCACAGATGCCTCAAGAAGTGGGATAGGGGGTGTGTTCTGTCAGAACTCCGTCAATGAACAGGGGGAGACTGAACTTCACCCTGTTCGCTTCGCGAGTCATACTTTGAAAGAGGCTGAGAAGAAATATGACACTTTCTCTTTAGAAATTTTGGCATGTGTGTATTTATGTATTATGTAGCTTTCCCTACTATCTCTTGGAAAAACCAGTATATCTGTTCACGGATAACCGTGCTTTAACATTCTTGAATAACAGTAAGAACTCACAAAATTCCAAAATGGCTTGGTGGAGTCAGAATATCCAGGAATTTCAAATAATTCCCATTCACATAAAAGGGACGGGCAACAAAATGGCTGACAGTCTATCAAGACAGCCACTGGAACCTACAGAAGACAAAGTCACAGACTCGCAAACACCAAGATCAACATTTTGTGTATCCCACATAAACTTAGACACGAAGTGGTAACCAAAATTCAGGTCGGCATAGCTATGGCTGCTCATTTAGGCTCGACCTTAACATACAAACTGTGCAATCAAAAGTATTATTTGTCCAAAGCTAAGAAATTAACATTCGATCTAGTACGCCACTGTCACACTTGCCAAATTGCAAAAAGAGCCAACGGTCCATCAAATTACGAATTAACAAAGGTAGAAAACGTCCCTAACACCTTTCCAGGTAATTAGTCTAGACGCCTTCGGTTCCTTGACACCGACCCCTGCAGGCTACCAATATGTTCTCTCTTGTATGGACCATTGCACGAAATTTCTTGTATCCAAACCAGTAACTCGTATCACTACGGAAACTGTTGTAGAGTTTTTAACCAAACATATAATCTTGTCATATGGCGTTCCTCAGATACTTTTGCTGGACAAGGCTACTCCACACACGTCTAACGTGTTTCTAGAAATTTCACGCACATTAGGCATCAACTTGAAATTCGCACCGACCCATTCACCACCACAGAATCTCGAACGTTCCACTTTTGAAATGCTGGAACGAATATTTACCTTCCATTGTGTTTGCGCACAACATTAATGAAAATTCTAGCACCCAAATTTGCCGTTATAACCTGTTTTCAAAAATCGAACTTGTAGAAGGTTGCATTACAAATCAAAAAGCGGACGTGGTTCTTGCTCTGGCATTTTACGAAGCGTGCGGTCAAGAACTACAAAACGAGTTACAAAACGTTGTGCCGGCAGAAGTTGGAAGTGTTACAGTTACTCCAGCATTTTCTTTGCAAGCTAACTACAGAAGTTGGAAGTGTCACAGTTACTCCAGCATTTTCTTTGCAAGCTAACTACATTTTTAATGTTGTTACCCCAAAGGACAAGAACCCAGGACACCTTCGGAAGTGTTACAAAAACAGTTTACAAACTATGATGTGTTGCATCAGCGTTCTATCGTGTTTCCTCATCTCCCAACTGGAGAGTTCAAAATGCCGTCTGCACTGGCTGCTGAAACTGCAATTCAAGCCACACTCGACTTTCTTTCTGAAAATGCAGATAAGTTTGACTCGAGAAAATTTTGTTTATATTCATCTGAGGACTGGGAAATTTTTGCTCAACAAATTGAAAAGGCTCTCGATCACCCAGGGTAGGACTTCAATCCCCTTTCTCATACATTCAATTTCATAATACAAGGTGACCATTAAAAGTAGTAACACCCTCGACAACTATGAGTGCAAATAAGAGAAAAATAAAGACAAGGAAGAAAAAAAGAGAAAAAGAGAATAGAGATAGGATATCCAGTTACATACAGGATGCTGCTACACACTGGTTAACCTCAAAGAGATAAGTAGAGTACGAGTATGTATGTATTTAAATAAATTCCTAACGCGTTTAACAAATATTTATGTTTAGTCGTTTAAATATAGTCTCCCTTGGGCATATGCTAACTAACACCTTGAAAATGAGTCCGAGATGAAATATTAATAGAGTAATAAACAACGAGTAAAATATTTATCATCATATGAGTATAGTTATTTTTCATCCGAAGAATGGTAATTTAATTTGTACCCGTTCTCCCTTATCAAAAATGCATAGATATCAGGGTAATAATTCACTTTACTTGCCAAGTTCGCACTAGTTGTGCAGTAAGCAGGAATTTATATTAATATGCCTCATAGCTTAGTTGAGTCATTAAAAGAAAGAGAAAAAAATTGTCCTATACACCCTACACTTTAGTATGATTGCCAAACATAGCTAAAATAACAACGTTCGATAAACCAAAAAAATTTCACTGGGCAACATTTATAAAATGCATAAACTTCATTCCCCATGTAATCAAACACAAATGGAAATTGGGAACATCCTCATTGCATGTACCAAATTTCAAAATTACACCTTTACCCGAATACCCATTCTATCCACACTACGACATGCCGATATATGCTACATCTGTAGAACCTATGCCTTACTTTTTCATTATTATATGTAACAGATTTACACAACAAGATAACAGCAATTTGTTTCATCCACAGGACGAATGAATTCTCCTCTACACGTTGTTTAACATTTCAGTTCGTGATTTTAATAATTCTTGTTTCATAACAATACATCCTTGCCAGAAAAGTTACATCTACAGTATGTTGTTGAACCGTGAATGTTATCACGAAGAAAATAAAAAAGTAGTCACCAGAACTAAGAAAAATCATGCGAATGCCGAATGTCTCACGACCCCTACACCCATTTCTAGTATCTCCCACCCCTTACAAATTTTAACCTTTTGCCACCCAAGCGTCTCGAACGAGATACCCAAATGTAACCCTCACTGTCCCAAGCGTCTCAATCGAGACGCTGTGTCAAGGTCGTAGTTTTTACGTTATAACTTTTCTATTTTTGGCTAGAATTTCGATTTTATTTTTTTATATTGTTCCTAACACATGTATTTAACAGAAATGGTTTTTTGCATTTTTCTTGTCTTCATGAAAATGGAGGGGAAAAGGTGGGAAAAGGTACTTCCCTTTTCAACGTCAAATTTTTGCCGACAAAGGAAGACCAGCTTTGTTGTTCTAAAGCAATGCTTTTCACTCCCTCCTGCTAAGTGCATTCGAAGGAAGCTTCAAATGAAGGAAACACCATTTTTTTAAAGAAAAGTATTTTTTAGGGGATTTCACCCCTTTCCCCCTCCGAATGCCGAATGTGCATAAATTATATATCGTCTGAATCTGTGATTCATTCTGCGTACAACGGTATATCGTTCATATCTCCAGGGCAAATAGTCTCTGAGCTAAAGTCATTTCAAGGTACCGCTGCATTTTGAAGCTTGAATCAGTGTACACTTCGCAACATCTTATTTGACCGCCCCGAAAGAATTCTAAGTCCCGAAATCGTAAACTTGGCAACATTGCACTTCAGCTCCAGGTGAGAGTAGCCAACTTTGAGTAGGTCCTTCCACTAGACGAAAAACGCTGATGTGATAGGTTTTCAATTTAACACTTTCCATGAACTTAGAAACTATAAACAGCTATTATAATACACAATCAAACAGAAATAATAAATTGGAAAAAGAACGTTGAAGGATATTTACGATTCTGCTTGCTCGACTTGAAATTTGGGGCGTTTGAAACACTGAAGAGAGTTTTTCTCCACCTGGAGGAAATTGCCATCAAGTTTGTGCAGAAAGAAGCAAATTTGTGAGGAGTTTATGCGACATTTTATTTACAATACCTTGCATAATATCGAACAGTTCTCAAAAACATATATTTTACACGACTTGTCGAGAAAATGTGCTTGAAACACAGGAAGGTGGGAGTCTTCATAAACGTCAACATGTTTTTAAGGGTATAACGTCATTAAGTTAACGTAGAGCAGTTGGTTAGGAGCTGCTATCATTATTTTTCATCAAGCGTGAAAGGTCGCGGGTTCAAATCCCACCTTCTCCTGTTTCTTTTCTTTTTTTTTTTTTGCTGAACAGATACCGTTGATATTAGAATATTTAAAAAATGAATCCGATGCACACTTGTGGGACGTCCCTTCTGCGCATATTTCCCCTTAGAAGTTGGAGATTTCCAGGATTTGAAGTTAAAACTTTTCTTTTTAGTTATTGTTCATATGTTGTGTTAACACACACATCATGATTAATTCACAAATCACATATATGTATTCAGGATGCAAAATGTAATGTTATTTAAGTTATGTATTGTTTGTTCTTCACTGACACCTAAAATATTTATTATTTGATTTCGATGTACTAAAAAAAGATATACAGTTATGTTAAGTAGTGATGTAGTGCAGTACTGTAACGAAGGAGAGCGTTCAATGAGTTCAAATTGCTAAGATTGGTAATTTTATGTCCGTTCCTTCGTAATGACTGTTGTCAATCCCCTCACCACCATCTTACCATGCGTCTAAAACTAATAGTAAATCGCTAATTAACATAAATAAATTGTTATTGCAACGAAGGCCGATTCGATAAGAAACTACTAATAAGTATTTATATAGTGAGTGACAAACAAAAAATTCAAAACCTCATAATCATCGTTAATTCCTCACTGCTTTGTATCTAAAATGTTTGTCTTCTTTGAACAGAAAGTACGAGTATCAGATATAACAAACTTTCCGCACTAACTTTGCAATATTCGAAACCACCATAAAAGACTTAGCTCTATGTAACTTGATTCTGCGCATTCCACGTGGCATGTGACTTCCTCCTATAATCGAAATAACTTTCTCTTACTATTTTCTTTCCACTTGTGAAATACAGAGACCAACGTTAACTTCTTAGCATGGTGGATAACTTTACACCCAACGATATACTCCTGAAAAAAAAAACCCTGCCAAGATGGAGAATCGAACCTAAGACCTCCCTCGTAAGAACCAAGCACGCTACCTCTTGTCCAGGTAGCTCATGTTTAAATTTGGTACCAGTTTAAAGAAACCAATTCACACATAATGTCATATCTATAATTTCCTCATGGCAATTTTCATGAGGAAACGAATTCAGATAAAATCGAGAAACGCTGAAAGGGAAAATGATGAACATGTCTATTGGCGTTTTTGAACAAGCAATCGTTTAGTTATGAAGTATTTTGTTGTTTGTTTAAAGTAGGAACAGGAGAGCGAAAAGGAGTCATTTGAACCAGACCATGTTTGAGAAACTTCAGCTTTTTCCCAAAGACTGTATGAAAAGAGAGAGGAACGTATGAAATATAAAATATGTGTGAACTTAAAACAATGGAAACCTTGAAAGATAATACTAACGAACTTCAAACTATGAAAAACATATTTTCGTGGTGGAAAACTCTAAGTCATTTTCGAAATATGAACTTGATGTTTTTCTTTATTATGAAGTGGAGATATGGGACGATACGATCCCTCAGCAAGAAAATTTTAAGTAAGCTACCTTCAACTTTTTCAATGGTCATAATTACTAATTAGGGTCCGGAAGTTGATGAAAAATCAACTTTTTTTCTGACCCTTAAAAACAATGCTAAACCTGATATCATGTCCGTTTCCCTTCAGTTAGAGCCGGAAAACACTTTCTATTTTAATATTTTTTTCATTTTTCGGCCTTTTTTGGCTTTTAGTTTATTTGTCAGTATTTTTAACAGTTTTTGTTGCATTTTTACTTATTTTTGAGGTTTATTTTTCTCCTCCCCTGTTGTTTCGTGCATTTTAAATGCATTTACTAGTAAAACTTACATATTTAGATTTCTTGACAAGGTCCTTTTAGCAAATTCACCATGCATCGAAAATACGGTCAATGGAAAAGCATAATATATTCTTAACTGAAATGTTTGGCAATGGATTAAAATACTTTGTGTGAAGATCTACTTTGAGGTTCTTTTTCTGGACACTATTATTGCTTTAATCTGTAGTTTAAAGTAAAATTAGTCACAATATTAAATGCAATTACACTCTGGTATACGCGAAGCAGAACTGTATTTTCGGATACTGGCCGACTACAGTATCATAGAAGGCCCACTCTGAAAGGAGATGAATTGGTTGATTTGGTGTTTTAAGTCAACTTTATGCATAGTAAGGCTAATCGGGACTGGACATACAGTTTAAAGTGGGATCCAAACCGAGTGGATAAAATAACGTGAACCGTGTGGTGTAGGGGGATCGTTAGCTTATGGAATGGAAGGTCAAACCTACTTCTTTGCAAAATCTTTTTCGGGAAGTAAACGGCTTTGGACGAGAATGCTTATCTACGTTTCTTGGATACTTCCGTTGATATTTATGCGATTTATGTCCAGCATTTCCGGATGCAGAAAGTTGACATGTAAGTTCTTAATATGTGTTAACTTATAACAGCTGAATGAAAGGAAAAGTATTTCCTAAAATCCTGCCAATCACTGAAAGATTAAAAACATTAGTAGAAGCATTACTTGAGGCATGCACAGTGGCGACGATTATGGAGTGTGGAGGGGCAGATGACCCAGCACTATGCTAAACATTATCTACCAAGGGAAAGGAACTGTCCTTGCCTCCCCTCCCCGACCTTGCCCCATCAGTTTTGAAACCCAATCGCCGCCACTGAGCATGCATCTCATAAATATTTACAGTAATATCATATAATATTATATTACGTTATTAGAACACTTCGTACTCGGTAAATAAAAGGGAAAAAATAATAAGGAAAGGGTGGGATTTGAACCTACGATGTTTCGATCTTGACGAAAACAGTAAAAAAAACGAAAGTGATGTCATCTAACCAACTACTCCAGGAGATTGCTAACAGTAAGCTCAGTAAAACACGTTAATCTCAGTTGAAGCAACATTGTGCCGGAGTTTCGAACCATTTTTCGCCAAGAACCAAGGAAAAGACACACTTTGCAGAATCATTTGGTGTTGTGCAAGGTATCTTTACTAAACATTTCGCATAAAATCATCATAAATTTGCCTTCTTGTATTCAAATGTGACCGCAATTCTTTCCAGGTGGATGAGAACCTGTTCAGTGTTTCACAATGCACATACATTTTCCTATTTTCAAATTCAGAACGAAGAATCTTGAAATATTTTCAACATTCGTATTTCTACTTAACATTTTTTTGTCTACTCATATATTTTATTACTGCTTTAGGGTATCTTTACTTTATGGAATGTGAAAGAATGAAAAAAAAATCACAAGCATTTTCATTCAGGAAGAAGAAATGTTACAAAGTTGGCTACTCTTAGTTGGCTCTGAAGCGCTATGCTGCCAAATTTACGAATTCCGGACTTTGAAATTTTTCAGGGCGGTCAAATAAGATGTTGCGAAGTGTACCATTCCTTTTGGGGGTACAACTCAAGTTACATTGGTCATATGACAATGATGCAAATATTTTTCTGTTCCTTACATGTCAGCGTTAATTTCTATGTGCATTTTGAACTTTTCATATCCTGTTTTTCGGGGGGGGGGGGGGGCGAGGTCGAAACCCCATTTTTTAAAAAAAGTATTTTCAGGGGATTTCCCCCTTTCCCCCCTCCATATGTGCGCCGAATGTGCATAAATTATATATTGTCTGAATCTGTGATCATTCTGCGTACAACGGTATATCACTCATCTCTCTAGGGCAATTAGCCTCCGATCTACACTCATTTCATTGAAACTCTGCATTTTGCTCAAAATCGGCTCGGGACAGAGAGGCTTACATGTGAAAAAGGCCTTGGGCGGCAAAAGGTTAAAACCCTTCCCAAAGGTAAGAGCCACTCATTCACTCAAACACATAAGTTTTACGCAATATACATCAAATGTTTTATCAACATTTCTTTTGTTCGAGAATGAGTCAGCTGCAGAATCAGCTGAACCAGTCACCTCAGATCCAGCGAGGAAGAAGAAACCTTGAGGAAGTGAAGCAGATACTTCCAAAATCCCAACCTTCAGCACGCGCCGAAGAAGAATAACAATGTTAACATACACAAAGCAGTTACATCTCCACCCTCCACTTCAGCACATGCCAAGGAGATGTTATATACAATCGTAATCAGTTCATTCTGCAGATTACATAATAATCTTATCTGCCCTCATAACCAAGAGTCACCGGGATAAGTTTCGTCTAGCCGTCAGGACACAAATAGTGCCAATATACCGCAGACTGCAACTGTACATAGACATATATATAAACACACAAATGGTGCTGGTTTGAAATAAATAAAGAAATATAGTTCACAAATATATACATCAGTGGAGGATATGCAAACAGTAATGGGTACAAAACTTTTCTAGCTCCAATACATGTGGCAAAGCTGACGAACGATGTACATACACGAATGTTAATGTCATTTTTGTTCCTTCTCTTACTAATGAATCTCTGACAAGGATTCATGGAAAACTTCCAGTGTCCACTATTTGTCACATGAAGAACTGTGGATGCAGAAGTGTAAAAAGTGTCAGTGTTCTTAGTGTTTAGTGAAAGTGCTTATGTATGGGTACAAAGGTATAACACCTCTTGAATTTTCTCCAGACTTGATTCAAGACGTATTTAGAGGTAGCTCGAACAGTGTGGTTCTGAAACTGTTACTCCTGAAATTATCCATACAACATACACATCAACAGTACTAATCTTAGTAATACCGATAATAAATACAACAAAACAGAACAGAACAAAACAAACTAAAAGAAAAAGATACGAATATCACATAATGTTTATGTAAATCTTGTACAGTGTTTTCCAGTTTTTTTTGTTCTTTTTATTTATTCACTTGCTTATGTCTTTGTCTAGTTTCAACCCTAGCCAAAGACATCCTGGCCGGGGGGATTGTAGACGGTATGGCAAGAGTGACATATGCACGACCCTTGCTCTGCATAATATACGTGTGCTCCAACTTGGTAGGAGCATTGTGTCAACTTGGAAGGTCATACACCTCCGAGTATAAAATAGCCAGAAGCAACGTCTCAGCCCTCTCATTGCAATATCGCTACAATGGACTGTCAATCATAAAGTGTAGAACTGGACTGTATCAACCTGGAGTCGACACGACGGAGTTTACAGCTCAGTAAGGTGAGCGAGTGGTAATTGCCTTACCGAATACAATCCCTTCGAATATCCTTCCTAGAATTAAATGTGTGGAATGAGACAACAGTATTTTTATTAAGGATCTACCAATCTCCCGGTGCCGTCTCTATCACCCAGAGATAATAGGTGTGAGCGGAGCTGGAGGCTAGAAGCAAACACGTTCTCTACACCTCTAGCCAGTGACTATATATTGGGGGATGAGAGGCTAAACTACTCTTCTTGTCTTCCCTTCCCTCCTCCTTCTGGTGGTTATGACCTGCCCTTGCTTCTTGAACTGATCTGGTAAGGTAAAATCTTCCATTTTTGTGCAGAAAATTGAAGGTGCTCTGGGAACTTAACCAACTTGCTGTACACATGCATGAGGTTGTGTTGTTATATGTGTAACTTGAAAAAGTTCTGGGAAACTAGAACGAAATGTTGCAGATAAAATCAAATAAAAACCACTAAAAATAACTGTGTTAGATTATTTTGCATGTACGAAAAGTGGTTATGCGAACCTTCAAGAAGAATATTGAGATTCTAGAAGCTTTCCTAGCGACGAATGATATAAAGATTATCTTGGGCTATCGACCAGGTGATTTTGGAATCTTTCCACAACTCACCTGGTCGATAGCCCGAGATCTTTTCAGATTATAATTGTTTACTTATTTCTTAACCAGCACTGGAATCATAAATGATGACACATGGGAATTTTTCAATGCCTTTATTGACATCTGAACCATACAAAAGTTCCTTTGATTCACTTGTAACTTATCTGCACTAAATGATAAAATGTTTAACACAATGCATACATAACACATCACATATCAAAATGCCAATTTTACTTGAAAACTTGGCTCCTACTCCTGTCACAGGTATTTATTTTTCCAACAAAGCACCATAGGAGTTTAAAAATGAAAAGAAAAATACTCATGGAATGCTTACAAATCTTGCCTGTGAAAAGAAATTATTTTGCTATTCTTTTCGTAAGTAAACACATCACTGTTTCATTTCTGGTATGCTTCTCACATTGTTAGGTGGTCTTTGATGGTAACGTTTAAACTTGATATATGCAAATTGGAATCACACTAAAATCTTGAGAACATTCCTTTCCCCCTCATTCGTCTTCCTCTGAAGACACCCCTGGCACCCTCTGTGGAGCCTCTGTGCGGAGCCACGCTTTGACCTCTCACTGCTGAACCTCTTTCTGAAAGAAAAATTGTAACTGTCACTCATGACTAAAGGCGAAAAATTAACAAGGACTTAAAAGCAGCAAAGTCAGCTTCTAATTTGAAACCAGAAAATAAAAAAAAACAAAAAAAACATAATTTTCCTCTTAAGGATAAACTGTAGATGGGACCAACTGTGTATCTGGCACCCTTAATCACTACTGCACGTCGGATTATTATTATTATGAAAAGAAAGATATAATTCATCTATTATATTTTTGTAAAAGAAATTTCCAGGTACATATGTATTACTAAATCTAATATCCAAGTACAGTGAACACCGATTGTACGTTCTTCAATTTAACATTTTCCCTTATTTTAAGTTTATTTAGCTTGGTTGCCTAAAAAATGTGAAATCGAGGTTCCACTGTAATATCAATGAGTGTCATGGTCTCATGCATTAATTAAGGAGGCTGAAATTTCTTCTTTAAAGAAATAGCACACTTTGTATCAGTACATCCCTAATTTTCATATAGCTAAATTATTTTGTATTTCAGTAATGTTATATAAATATTAATGTTATGCATGTATGAACCCTAAGGATGGTGGAGATAAGATGAGGGGTTCCCACATGAATTCCAAACGTATTTTCCCAGAGTTTTCCAGAATTCTCTTTTTTTTTTTTTTTTTTTTTTAATAACTTGATAGGTAGTGCATTACTATTTGAAATATATTTTAAAATGGTCTCCTCCACTTTCACTCCTTAGTCATACCCTCCTTCTTTTCTTTGTAATGAGACTGATTAATCAGTCCTCAGCATCAGGCAATATGGGCATATGGCACATCTGTTTTATCAGTAATATTACCAATGTGATACATTTATAAACAGTTTGTAAATTAGTGAAATATTCTGCCATTTTGTTGCTATTTTTATGAATAACAACATACAATTCATATGCCATGGATTTGTAAAGTAAATGTCTAAACATGCACACTTTTAGCATAGAATCATTGCTCCTCTACATATATTTTCAAGTCTGAGTTCGTGCCTGTATACCTAAAGAAGAAAAATCTTTGGGATGAACTTGCAAAGATTTTACAACACATCTGCCTTGAACTGAGGCCATTGTGGAACTTCCTCCTCCATTCATAAACTTGTTGATATGGTAGACATGCATAGGGTTATTGAATTTTTGTTTGCAGAGAATTTCTGCACATTTTAGACTTGCAGAGGGCAAGAAAGCACTTCTCTTCACCCTTAAGAGACAGCCCTTGGGACTTTACGGAAAGTGTAACTTGAGGGGAAATGCATCCCTTGAATTGAAAGTGGTAGTCACATGGAATGAGTACGATGTGAGATACAAATATGCTCTTCTCCTGAGCACAGAAAATAAATACTGTGCCGTCACTTTGATTATGTGGGTGGGTTTAAGTTCATAAGCAGCATCACAGGGCTCCCACTTTAAGGATAAGCTAATGAGGTGGAAGGCCAGATTTTTAGTTCTTGTGAAAACCCATGCCTTTTTCTCAAAAATAAAACTAACTTCAACTCTCTACTACAAATAGTTCTCCCTGCAATGGTTTGTACATATAACAGTTGGGCTGAAAAGTTCGTAGGCTAACATAGTAAAAAATATTTTTTTGACAAAATTCGATTTTATTATTCAATATAGTTGCCTTCGAGGGCGATACAACGATTATAGCGGTCATACAATTTTTCGATGCCATTTTTATAGTACGATTTCTCTTTAGCCTCAAAATAGGCCTCAGTTTCGGCGATTACCTCTTCATCAGTGCTAAATTTCTTTCCAGCGAGCATTCTTTTAAGGTCTGCAAACAGGAAAAGTCACTGTGGGCCAGATCTGGAGAATATGGTGGATGGGGAAGCAATTTTATTACGGTTGAATATCGCTAAACATTGCTCCGAATCATCAAAAGGTTGTTGCTTTTGATCGATTTTGCACACAGCTTTCGCATGTTCAAATATTCATGCACAATATGTCCAACACGTTCCTTTGATATTTTTAAAGTCTCAGCTATCTCGATCAACTTCACTTTACGATCATTTAAAATTATTTTGTGGACTTTTTTGATGTTTTCGTCGGTAACAGCCTCTTTGGGGCGTCCACTGCGTGCATCGTCTCCGATGCTCATTTCGCCTCGTTTAAATTTAGCAAACCACTTCTCAACGGTTGATTTTCCTGGTGCAGAGTCCGAATAATGTTTATCAAGCCAAGCCTTGGCTTCAACAGTATTTTTTTTCGCCAAAAAGCAATGCTTTATTAACACACGAAATTCTTTTTTATCCATTTTTTCACAATAACAAAAGCTGCTTCACTCACAATGCTATATCTCACGAACTAATTATCCGGCAGCTGTGAAATTTATACACGTATCTTTTGAAGGTTAGTACTAAGTAAAAATCACATGGATTTAATTCTAGTAACGCCATCTATGAGTCAGCCTACAAACTTTTCAGCCCAACTGTTATGCAGATTTACACCTGCCCCATCATTACTTATCTGAAATAGGACTGTGAGCAGCAGATCTTTATTTATTTATTTGCTTGTTAGGAGTGTTGTACATTTCGAGTACACCGTTCTTTTAGAATTATCTTTTAGCCTACATGGCACTTTTAACGTCATGTAATTTTAAAGTCTATATCCCAATACCCTTTTTTACCTAATCCTGGACTTATTTTTACATATATGATGCAGTATTTTATATACTGAAAAGAAATACCTGAAGAAGTGAAGCGTAGCTTCACGAAACGTCGTCTGCAAGGAGTTTTAAGACTATTATACTCACTCATGTAAGTTTTTTACTTTTTATACTGCGAATTGTTAGGAGTTTAAACCATGCATTGGACATTATAGACAGAAATATGAAACTGAAACATTGCAGCTGAAACATTCTCTAGCATGCACAGGTAACATGCACTTGTGCTAGACCAAATTGAGAGGGATTAAAATGGTACCTGCATATTCACCATTGTGTCTTCCATTCTTGTGGCAAGAATTGCAAATTGGTGCTGATACTTTTGAGGAAAAAAATATTCTAATGTAAAAGCTGTGCTTTTCTTTTGGCAGGAAATTTAAAATTCTGCAAGGTTTTTAAAAACATTTATATCTAATTAACTGCAAATGTTAGAGTTCCAAATTTTAGTTCACTGTGTTCAGTACAGATTATCTGAATATTGCCTGATGTGTGTTCCACTCTTGTGGCAAGAATTACACACTTGCTGCCAATACTTCTTACTATTATCAACAAGCAGAGTTTCAAAATGTTCTTGCTTCATTTCATAAAAAGGGCTGTAGCTCCTCAAACAGCACTCTTTTGCTGATATATTATATTTAACTTTTACATGTAATGATGAGAATATAAGAACACTTTAAGAATGTGCGACAAGTAGGGGTCCAAGAGCAATTTCCTGAAAATTACAACTTTTGAAATTGTGTAATTTCAGTTCCCCCGCCGAATTGGGGGACAGGCATTACATGTCCTCAATGAGTGGTCTTATGTCAGGCTTCCCTCCAAATTTGGTCCATCCAGCATTCATAGGGCCGACACTAGAAGCAAAATTCTGGATATTTTTTGCATAAGCTGGCAACAGTGCCACTCTTACAAAATGTTATTATCTTTTCCCCAAAGAAGTATCAGTCTATTTTCAACACAACTTTGCATGGTTGTAGAAATGTACCACTGCTACTAGTACATTTACTTTGGTCTATTGTGGTGGCTACAGAAGTATGCCAAATTAGCAAATTTCAATTTTCTTCTTCTTCCTTTGACATTCATTACTGGGGGACACAATGGATAAATTTCACCTCTGCTAAAAATCCTGGCATTCCAAGGGGGAAAAAAACGATTTCACTATCTACCACAATTAGTTCTTGTACATTGCAATGTTCTCTCCCACAGTGTGTCACTCTCGCATCATGGAAGGTACGGACCCTTAGGATGGCATTTAACTATGTAGCAGCAGTCAGGCAGACATGACTGTCGATCACAGAGAACTCACATTGCAAGTGCACTGTAGCCTTTTCCCCCAGTCATGGCATGAGAATTTGTTACACTCACGAGTTTGGGTGTTAAGTGCACTCTCTAAAGATTATGAGAGCTTTAAAAGGTCTTTAACAGCTAGAGCTCGTTCAACAGAAACTGTGTAGACATTACAAGGATTTTTGCAGATTAGATTTATTCAAAACAAAAGTGAAACAAGAACAAAGATTTTACGAGTTACAGTAGGAAGATACACTAAAACACTGTTACTGACAGTTACCTGTATGATTTCCAAAATCACTTTACAATTCTAAAAAAAGGATAAACTATTAACATTCTGGTCCTCGAACTACAGACTTCAGCTTTTATCTTATCAGTTACCTGCATACAAAGTACATAACACAAACAATATTTGTATGTGTACTAGTTAACTAATAAAAAAGATAACCTCTTATGATATGATAGTTAATACAAGGTGTGGCAATAAAGTTACCGGATTGATTTTCTTATTCATTTCAGGTCACGTCGATAACAAACAGCTGGGTAGGATAATGACCTGTGGACTACCCTCTGCCTGCGCACAAACTTTTACACACATGCATGGAGCAGTCTGGCTTTAGCTTTTGTTAGAAGCGGATCATGCATCTGAGCTCTGTCGGAATCATGTTAAGTTTGAAAGTGGAACACCGTGTTAATGTCAAATTTCTCACAAAACTTGGGAAATCCGCAATGGAAACTTACTCAAGACCGTATGAAGAAGGTAGGTAAAATTGTTCGAGGAGATTGTCGCCTGAGCATTCAAGCAATTTATGAACTCTGAAATATCAATAAGGAAACTGTTACAGATTATACACATTGATCTTGGTATGAAACAAGTGTGTGTGTGTGTGTAAAAGTGATACAAAAAATTCTCGCACCCAATCAAAAGGAACATCGAATGAATTGTTGCGCTGGCACTCTTGAAAGCATCAAAAATGATCCTGACTTCCTCCTAAATGTAATTACTTGTGATGAAACTTGACTTTTTTCTGCATGACCCTGAGGCTAGGCGACAATCCATGCACTAGAAGAGCCCCCAAGCCCTGGAGAGCAAGTCCAAATTTCAAGCAATGATGATGACTTTTTATATATGAGAGGGATTATCTACGTTGATTGGGTGCCTGAAGGTCACACTGTCAATCAGTTGTATCATAAGAATGTTTTGGGAACCCTCCGTGAATGGGTGAGAAGAAGGAGACCAGACATGTGCAAGAATGGCTCATGGATTCTTCATCAGGACAACGTGCCAATTCACAACACACTATCTGCAAAGATGGATCTAGCCGCCATGCAACTTTTTCTCTTCCCAAAAGCCAAGTCTGCACTAAAAGGAACCCGGTTCAACTCTTACACAGCATATCAGAAAATGACCTGCAACACTGATTCTAACAGTTGGAGATCCGTGTGAAGCAGAGTAGGGACCGGGGATAGGACTACATCGAAGGGTACAACATTTCGATTGTAGGGTTTTTTTCAACAACAGTTACAGCATGAGTCCGAAAACTTTATTTTCACACCTCATATCCTTTTAAAATACTCATATACATTTGACCTCTAATCTTATGTGCTTTGGAATATGCAGATAGGAATAAAATTTGGGAATAAAGTTGCTCAAAACAAAAAGAGAATGCTTAGGAGTAACCATGAAAATGTGTTTTTACCCTGCGTTGAAGCGACAGGGTACCAAAAGAGGTTGATACTAAAGAAGTGAATTTCCCAGCATCAATATGACAGGGCATCGCTGCATCTCTCGTCAAATTAGGCAGAGTGGGTTTCTCTCACCCATAGTCGGAGGCCAACTAAACAGCTAGATCGAGATGTGGGCTTTATAAATTCTCCACGACACTAGCATAAGCAAATGGAAGAATCAAGAACTATAAAAAGTGTACCCAACTGTAAGTATTAATTACATACAAAATTAAATTTGAAATACACACATATAATTTATGAACTTATGAATATCCGGTATAAGTTGTGACGAGTCAGGGTCGTTACAGCATCATGGAAAGTTTGAAGATTCAAAAGTGTTTGCCATTAAAAACCAGGATTTTCTTTCCTGTACAAGAATGTGTATGGTGTATTTTCTTGGGGGTCTCCCCAATCGTGCGGTGGTAATGTTGTCAACTTGAAATCAAGGAATCACCAGTTCCATACCACTGGATACAGAGGCACATAGTAGTTCAGATCCCTTTTAAACTGTAGGGGAGCAAGATCATAAAACCTAAAATGCAGGAAAATGTAAAATCACAGTTTAAATTTAGAGTCAAACGTAACTATTTATTAAATTGAAGAATGGTCTATACCTGTCCCAGGGGTTCCACTTGAACCTGGCTCGTTCCACACTATGGGCGTTGGCCTACTACCAACTCTCCTAGATGCAAAAGATCTTGGGAAAGATCGACGAGCAGTTCCACTCCCTCGAGCAATGGGCTTCTTGGGTTCCTCAGGTTTATCTTCAATGTCTTCCACTTGAGCAACGTCTTTACTTTCCTCTGAGTGCTGAGATGAATCTGCTGCAAACTCTGTGGAACGAAATGCACCTATTACTACAAAAGTCCACCATGTACCCCCCCCCACAAAATCCCAATCAATTTCAATCACCTTTTGCATTAAATTTTGATTGATTGCAATATCACATTTAAAAATATTATTGTATGTTTTTACTACAGCTGAGCCGATACAGATACCCTCTCTGATTCCCACTGATACCAATACTTGAAAATTGTAATAATTAAAAGTTATTAAAAATATTCATTAACAACAGTGTGTAAGTATTTCACTAACTACATGCATCAATTGAACAAGATTTTTGCTTTAAAATAAACAAAAATTACATTAGAATATTTTCTCATCACAAAATTAAGTTCTTTCTCACAAAGCTGGTGCAAAATAATGAGAAGCTTTGAATTTTGCATAATTTCCTGGATAATTAGACTCCGCACAAGTGTCGAGAAGCATTTTTACAAAGCCCGTGAAATACCAAAATGCCGGAAAGATATCGGTTAGTATTGGAAAATAAATTTCAACTGATGCTTTCAGATTCTGATAGTCGACGAGCTAGCTTCGTTAACGTGGAGTCCACAGAGCACCCCCACCAGCTGCAACAATCACATTTCAATGCACAGTGTTGCCACACATCTACTCTACGCCACCTTGTCCCTCCTACAGTCTCCACATTGAGTTTGCAAACTACGGCAACACCATATCCGCAGTCATGTGACTGAGACTCCATGTGGAGTAGACAAGCAGAATGACAGCTGCACCCATTGGCTGAAGGTTGAGTGTGATTGGACGAAAACAACTCGCCCGCTGTTTAACCCCACCCACGTTCGTGATGGCGGCTTCCTTCAGTTCTTGGATGTTAATGAAGTAAATGCGTGGACTACGCCATCAGTATTGGCCGATAGACATGTATTGTTCTAATATAATATTTTGTAGCAACCTGCAAGGGAACTGTTCCTGGATGGAGATATGGATAAAACATAACAGTTGTAAGGCAAGGTGTACTGTTTGCATATTAATGCAGTTTTATGTTTAATACAGTGTTATTTCATTGGTGTGTTCTTTTTATTATATTCTGGTTAATTCGAATTTTGGATATTTTTCGTAGCCCCTTGGAGTTACTAAAAAATCAGCGCTCTTGAATTTTATTTTTTCTATCCATAATATAAAAATACATGGATGCATGTATGCACTCCTCTATGCAGATACTTCCCTTTACAATCAACTACACAGGAATTAATACAGTAACAAAATAGCATGGCAGATTTGATTTATTTATTTTATTTTACTTCGCGTTTTGTGCCTCTTGGCTAATTTGCGAAGATGGGGATGAGTTATGAAATGATGAAATTGATGAATGGACATTCACAAATAACGATGCCTGAGCGAGATTCGAACCCGGAACCCCTGGCATCGTAGCCCGATGTGCTAACCACTCAACCACAGGGTCCGGCAATAGCATGCCAGAGAAATGAAAGCAAACCAAAGAAAGTTAGGCATGTTTCGGAACCAGAAACATGAAATTCTGAGAGTGAAATGGGAAGGAGTGTAGTTAGAACTGGTGGACAAGAATATCTGGGAAGAACAACAACAGGGAAAATAAAAATAAGATAATAATAATAGTTTGTTAAATATAAAATATATTACCAAATAATCAACATCATAGGGTGTAAAAAAGAATTTTAGGGGAAGACCAAACTAAGAATATATAAAACTATTATCATTCCAACTCTGCACAGAAATGACAGAAATATGGCACAGAGAGCCTAATGCTGCAAAATAAGCAGAAGTAGGATAACAGCAACAGAGATGACATATCTGAGAAGAGTAAAGGGAAACTAGACAAGACAAGAGTTATAAACACAGCTTCAAGTTGAATCAGCTGAGGAAGTTGACTTGGGTTGGCCATAGAACAAGAAGGTAAACCATGGTAAATGTTGGAAGTAAGAAAAGAAGGTAGCAGAGGGAGACAGAAGAGGGTGGGCACAGTCTTACAGAGATGGAGAGGGGAAAATGTAAATGTATGTATATATTGAAATGTATTTTGTCCATTAATGCGGTTTTAGGGTATGATGTAAAATATCTTACTTACATTCTACTGTGTATGTTATTCAAATATCTTGTGTTTTAAAAAACCTGCAATTCAATGTAAGTTTGTAAACTGCTTTATTAAGGCACAAAGGCTGTTCACGGCAGTATAAAATGTTTAAATAAATAAATAAAACATTACCCAAAGTGAAGAGGGTATCACCAGTTTCAGAATATTGCTGAAGGACCTACTTCCCAGCAGCACGAAGGGAAGGAACAGAAGGAAGAAGAAATTCCAGAATGACGATGACAAAAAATTAATATTGAGAAACAAGCTACAGGATACTTAGATAGAACCAGACATCCTCTTTTTCCCAGACATGTCCTACATTTGAGTCTTATGTCTGCCGTCCAAGAGAAATTTGAGAAATGTCATAAACAGGGAATGGATCTATGTATGTATTAAAAATGTGCTAAATATGTAAAATTAAATACATAGATAGTTATTTTCACCAAAATACGGAGTAAAATATGGCCTTATAAAGCACTGAAATGTTCTTGCTCTTTACTCTTGGCTGCATATTTTTGAAATGCAAAAATAAAATCATGCCGGTCCAACGAAATCCACAAACTGCTCTGGAAAGCCCCTTAGAGGACAGGCCAGATAAATTGTTTACAATGTTGCAACATATTATATGCAATCAGAAGGAGTTACATAAACTTAAGTATAATGTTGTTGAGTCCACAAGCGTCACACGGGAATATCTAAAGGGATAGTTTCTCAAGTTTTGAAAGAATTAAATTGGATTGATTTGTTGTTGTAAGTCCACTTTATGCACAGTAAGGCTATTCGGGACTGGACGTACAGTTTAAAGTTGGATCCGAACCACTATGTGCCTCCACCAGGAATCGAACCCGGGATCCCTTGATTACAAGGCGATGACACTACCACTGCACCATCGGGGAGTTCAAGTTTTAAAAGAAGGAAAAGAGTCGTTGGCGAAAGGTGAGCTAAAGTTTTGTACTCTGACAGGTAGAAAATAGCACAGGAAAAGCGAATACAAATTTCGTTGAAAATCCTCAGACCATTCCGGTCCCTCCAGGTTGCAACACTGCGAAGCAACGTCGCTGTGAAGAATGGAGAAGGGAGCTGCGCAACAGCTATTTGCAGCATCTTATTTTTAAACTTGTCAAGTTATAACAATTTACCTTTTTAATAATATAAGACACTACATGAGCTACATAAAATACAGTATGCTTACATTGACATTCATTGTAAAACAACACGAAGCGTGTTTTCGTTTTCTGGTTTAAAAACAATGAAAAACAAAATTTTGTTGTGAATGTTCAAACATGGATTTCCTTCTGTTGTCTCTTAAAATGCATTTACATTGACTAAAACTGCATTCTATATTGCAAGAAGTAATGGGAGTGTATTTGAAATTTGTCGGTTATTCACAAGAAATTTACCCCACTCTTTCGGTCACATGGGGACATGTATTGCTCGAATATGGAGTATATGTTGAGAATATTCTGAAATGTGGAAGTAATATGTAAAAATAACTAAAATATGTAAAATATGAGCCAAAACCTAATATATGGAAAATAAGAAGTGATTTTTTCAAGTCTACATGCCATGATGCACAAAGATAATACAAAATATAGCTTATTTCAACTTCATACATAAATACGAGGGTCATACTGAAAGTAATGAGTAACAATTTTCATGAACCAAGTTTTGGTTTTATTAAAGAAAAACATACTACATCATAATCACACATATTATACACAGACTTTTCTTTATTTTCAATGAGCTGCTCACAGACACAGATGCACTGCTTTCTCTATGTGCTCCATCACGTGGTAGTGTTCACCTCATAACTGTTCATTTACAAAACCGAACAGATGATAGTTGGAGGGTGCAATTTCGGGACTGTGCGGCAGAAGTTTCTGCAATTTCCCCCAATTTCCTCCCTGGTGAACTGAGCAGAATGTGGGTGTGCATTATCATGTTGAAGGATGATTTTGTTTCCAAAATGTTTATCCCGAAATGCAGGACGGAGCTTGTGAAGCATCATATCCAATGATGGCAAGCAATTATGGTTTCCCCAGGTTCAAGAAATTCAACCAGAATGCAGCCCTCTGCATCCAAGAAGACTGTACCCATAACTCAGCCAGCAGTTCATGGGCGACTGATCCGAGGCTGATCTTTGATGCTCGTGTTTCCATCCTTCAAATGTTTTACCCATCTTCTAACACTGCTAGCACACATGCATACATCTCCATGCATACGCTGAAGTCTATTGTGAATTTGAGCAACAGGAATTTGCTCTTTAACAAGGACTTCAATCACAGCACGTTGTCGAAATGAAACATCACTCTCAGCAATTTTGAAACAACTGCCTGTGCTCATGCGATCGAAGCTAATGACATCACACTACCTTGACGTGTTCAGTAAAGTTTACATTTTGTTATGATTTACTTTGTTTGCATGTATTGATGGATTCGCATTTTTAAAAAATTGTTGCTCATTACTTTCAGTATGCCCCTTGTATGTATTTACATATAAATCTGTTTCCTGGTCATAAAAGTACTACAGTGTCGCATTATTTGAATGAAGCAAACACATGTTTCAGTTGAACAGAATATTTGTTTGCTATTCCAGGTCATACAGCAGATGTTGACTGACTGCTTGACTTCTGTTTTTCAGCATTGTTTTATTGCCATTTTCAAAGAGTGTTTTCGTTAATATCAACACAACGGATTGATGAGAGAAATAAATGTCTTATGGTTTGTAAAAGG
Source organism: Lepisma saccharinum (assembly GCF_977018435.1). Taxonomy (NCBI): domain Eukaryota; kingdom Metazoa; phylum Arthropoda; class Insecta; order Zygentoma; family Lepismatidae; genus Lepisma; species Lepisma saccharinum. The sequence continues at coordinate 20,489,896 of NC_139231.1, read as the reverse complement.
TTTGATACTGCTTCAGTATAATTTCAAAAGGTTTGACTGTTTAATTTCACAATTATATTTCACTCAACCTGAATTTTTAGAGAAAATTTGCTCCTCTCAGAAGTACAACTGACAACATATCTAGTAAGAAATGCTGATTACAAGTTTGGGAAGTTTACGTAAAAAAAAAAAATCCAAACTGAAAATATGCCAATTTTATATTATTTGCTAACATGTTGTATTAATGTGTATCATTTACTCTTACTGATTTGTATCCTACATTTTGAGTAAGAGTCCTACAGTTTTGACCATATGTCCTTCTTTTCCAAGGAGGCCATTTTGTATGCATACATGAATGCTCGTTAAGAAACCAAAAAAAAGTTAACTTCTAAACTCGCTTGCATGCACACACAGTGTGTTGCACAGCATGTGTAAAAATAGAAAACTTTCACAGCAAGTAGAGGACATCCCGACAAACAACTTTTCTTGATAATATTTTGCTCATTCCGATGTAGTATCAATGCTATCAGCCCTGAAAACTGGATTTTGAGGATTCCCACGTGAGCTCTAACTGCATTTTCCCTGAGTTTTCCCGAAACCAGTACACTATTTTAAATATATATTTACAATGGTTTATGGTGCATCTGTTTTATCACTAACATTGCCGATCTGACATATTTATGACCAGTCTGTAATTTAGTGAAATATTCTGCATTTTATTATTATTTTTATGAATAAAAACATAATTCATGTCAAGATTTTGTAAAGTAAATGACTAAACAGGGTTCCTTTTCAAAAGCAAAACCTACTGAAACCACTCAGTTAAATAAGAAGATGAATGAACATTTATGATTTTGTATCTGATCAGTATAATATTGATTATCAGTATGCATATTAGTAAATTTTGCACAGTAGTATATCAGTATCAGTCTAAAACTAATTCAGAAATAAAATATAATCTTTGTGCATGTAATTAAGGCTGCAATGGAGAACAATAAGTGGCGTACATAAACCAGCCTTTAAATAATTTACTTAAATTCTGGGTTAGAAGCATTTTAACAGTCAGAGGTGGTCTAGTTGGTAGGGCATCTGACTGCCAAATGGGGACACCCAGGTTCGATTCCTTGGGGAGGGTGATCTAAGATTTTGAATGTTTCAGGCCTTGTGTCTGCAAATAGTGACTCAGGGACTCAGACAGCCTAACTAAATGGGTTCCTGAGGGAGAAAGATGGCTGGACATGGTACTGATCACATCATCTCCAACATGGTCAAGATCAATAAAATGTGTGGGGTCCTACCCCGAACCCCCATCCCTCTGTTTTGTGCAATTACTCGTATGTTAAAGCTAAATTTATAAAAAATAGGGTATCAGCCGATACCAGGGATATCAATATCGGTGAGTATCACCTGAAATTTTTTTCACCGATACCATTGATTTTGAGTGGCTAGAAGCGCATCCATAACCAACATTTGTTTCCTTTCAAAGGTTCGTACACTTTTTCCACCTTACCTTTGGCTTTGAAGAAAGGTGAAGAAAAACGCATTTGTGCATTTGTTAATTGAACGTGGACTCAAGTTCCGTGAACAGCAAGTACGTGACAAAGATCCATATGCAGATAAGACTCGCGGTCAGGTATCTTGCAAATCAAGGGTAACATGAAATTATCCCCATAGGAGTTCTTTCAAAGTCTACTAGCCTTTGATCCTACAGATGTGGCCTCGTGCAACAATAATCCCAATGAGGTCCCTGCAGACAACGAGACACTTGGTTTATTGTGGACATCTCTCTCTTTAAGATCCCCCGCAGTCAAAACAGTCATCTGCCCTGTGACTGCGTGGTGGAAGGTCTCAGACATAGTGCATAGCATATTCCTGGAAATTCAAATACCTGGGCTAATACCCCTTTTCCTTTCCAATTTCAGACTCTTGTTTGACTTGACCTGTATAACTGGGTTTCAACAGGCATGTTTCGACACAGGGAACGAGGCAAGGGAATAATTTTCTTTGAACGACAGTTGATTACTTACTTTCTGGAAAGTGTAGTGATGGGTTGGATTTCCTTCCATGCCAAGGGATAGAACTATGCATTTTTTTTTTAGAAATCATTTGCCGAAGTATATATATGTCGAAAGTAAAGTAACCTCGGAATATCACTGTCCTGAAGCCAATCACCTGATATAGAAGCAAGATACTGATAAGCTTTCATTCTCTTCTTACATTTCATTTATTATTTTTTTCCTCTTTGTTAAAGTACATAAAAGAGACGAGGTAGGTTTTACATTGCAGTTTTACTTATACTTTCAGAAATCGTGTCGGGCTGGTAAATCGCCAATTATTCTTGTATCGACGGATGATTTAATGTTAGTTTGGGAAGAGTGATCCCTTTGTTTTAGAGGAAGTTGAAGGGGCATGATCTCATTTTTCAACATTTGGGGGAGGGGAGACGATCGCCTCGCTCTTAGCTTCTCATAATATTTCTCTCATATTTGAAACATCTGATCGATTCACTGATCTAAAAAAGACTTGTAAAGTTGAGATGCATTGTTGCAACAGAGCATCGTTTTGTAAGTTAATTTATCATCGCAGCTTGCCAGAAATACATATTTATAAATGTAATAATAATAATAATTATACTCATACATTATATACAGGGTGACTGGTAATTAGATGTATTCCCTGAAAGGGGTTAAAGTAAAGACAATTTGCAATAAATTTGACCATATGATACCCCGTCCGAAAATTAGTAGTTTTCGAGATAATCGAATTTCAATTGTTTTTTTAAAAAATGACAATTTTCCACATAAAAAGATGAATTGAGAAAAAACTACTCATTGTATGAAACTTATTTCAGCATTTTCTGATAGGTAACAAATAAGTGGTTCGTTGAAAAAAAAGTTTTTCCAAAATAACAATCACATGTAAGTAACGGGTGGGTCTAAACTTACAAGTGATGATAAAAAAATGCACTCTTAGTTTACTTGGCAACGTATTAATAAAAAAAATGGTATGACACGAAGCGTACAAATTACGTAAATTACTTCCTTGTGTCATCTGCTATCCAACAAGGTACAAATGTTGCTAACATTCACATTTGTGTACAAGAAATAATACTTCATTCATCTTAATGTGAATGGAATCAATGAACAATACAATTAAAGAACATTACACGTCTTGCTCAAAGTGGGCACCTCCGTTACGAATGCAGGCACGCAGGTTTTTACGGACATTTGGTCTCTTAACTCGTGATGTGATGGTGTCCTTGATGTGTTGACCAGCTGTTAAGATCCTCTCCCTGAGCTCTTCTTGCGAGTTTACCGGTGTCTTATCATGTGGCTCCAAATGTAAAAGTCGCAAGGCGTCAAATCGGGGGATCAAGCCCAGGGAATCGGTCCGCCTCGGCCAATCCATTTCATTGGGTAATTTTCATCCAGCCACTGTCGCACGCCCAGGCAGAAGTATGGATGGGCGTCATCAACAATCATTTCATCGAGCCATTTTTCCTGCACCAAATCTTAAATGGCATCACTTATGAACATTTTTCGAGGAACGGGATGGCAATGTTGTTGGAGGATGTGCCTCTAGCTACAAGACGTGACATGATTTATCAGCATGATGACTGCCCAGTTCGATCCCCCGATCGATTTGAAGCCTTGCGACATGTGATTGTGTTAGAAGAGTTAAACAGCAGCTGTGAGCAGTATGGGATGAAGATTAATGTAAAGAAGACAAAGGCAATGGTTATAGGACGGAAACCAAGGAATATTAATGTGAGAGCAAACAGTGAAAGAATCCAGCAAGTGGATAGCTTCAAGTACCTCGGATGCACTATAAGCAGTGACATGAGCTGCAACCAAGAAGTGAAAATGAGAATCGCAATAGCAAAAGAAGCTTTCAATAGAAGAAAAAATGTTTTTTGTGGACCCATGGACATAGATATATATATGTACATACATACATACATACGAGGAGTGCTCAAGAAGTAATGCCCCACATTTTTTTCTCAGCTAATATTTAATTGACGATGATATTGCTACAGAACATTGTTGTATGTATCCTCTATACATGTTATTTTTCAACATAATCTCCCTTCACTGCTACGGCCTTACGCCACCTTGGAACAAGGGCTTGTATGCCATCCCTGTACCAGCTTGCAGGCTGTTTCTTGCACCATGTTTTCGCAGCACGAACCACACTCACATTGTCCTCAAATTTCACATCGCGCAGTGCATCCTTCATTGGCCCGAAGAGAGAGAAGTCGGATGGAGCGAGATCAGGGCTGTAAGGAGGATGGGGGAGTACAGAGAACTCCAATCTGGCGATTGCCTCAGTGGTTTTCAGGCTCGTGTGGTTTTGCATGCAAAAGCAATACATCCTTCACATTTCTGTCTGGTCTCACTCTCCTGTAGCTTTTCTTCAGTTGCTTCAACGTGTTGATGTACCTGTCAGAATTTTACTGTTTCACCTTGGGCCAAAACATCATCAAGAACGACCCCCAAACATGTCCCAGAACACTGTGATCATCACTTTACCGGCAGAGGCTGATGTTATGAACTACTTCTTTCTTGGTGATTGTGTGTGGTGCCACTCCATCGATTGATTCTTTGTTTCTGGTTCGTAAAGGTGTGCCCACAACCCGATTGTGAATATTCACCACACTTTCGATCTCAGCCACCAAGAATTGAATTACCGCTCTCTGTTTGTAACGAGTGTCACACAGACCCACCATTTATACTCACCGCTACACTGCTACCGCCTATAGGTTGAACATGAAACTCTGCACACAAACTAAGGAAGCATCACAGTCAGACTGAGGAACAGGACACTTCAATATCTTGAACCAGTAATGAGGAAAAAAATGTGGGGCATAACCTTTTGAGCGCTCCTCGTATACGTATATAAACAAATGGAGAAGGAGACTGTAAACACTTACCACACAAAAATAAAAAGTTTGACATTTCGCGACCCAGGTCACATTTTCAACAGAGAAGAAAGAGATCGTGGTTACGAAGAGTAGAGGCACAGAATACTGACGGCACCATCACTACAGTCAGTGTTGCCAGAAACAGTAGATAGAAAAAACAGTTACTTTCACCAGTGTTTACTGCATGGTGGGTGGGTGGTTTCGGGAAGAGGGGAAAGGGTTATTGGTTGAGTTAATGGCGTGCATGCCTGATTTATAGGCCCTTTCCCATCGCCAGTGAAAAGATGTGTCTGTGTGTGTGTGTGGGGGGGGGGGGGGGCAAAAGATGGATAATGGCAACACGGAAACAGTTGTTGAAGGTGGTATTATGGCTGTTGGTTGGTGTAGATGGCAACTGTGAAATCAGTTTTGGCTGGAGGAAGGGTGATTATTGATCCTTAGGTTCAAGGGGTGGATGTTTCGCCCAGGTAGAAGTTGCCACAGATTTGGCAGATGAGGGTGTAAATCAGGTTGGATGAGTGACAGGTGGCCTTGGGGTGAAGGGTGAACTTACCTGCAGCTGTGGGGATCGGAGGGTGGGGTAGGTGATGAGAATGGGGCAGGTCTTGCACCTGGGTTTGCTGCAACTGTGAGCTGGGGGAGTGGTGTGGAAGGGGTGGAAGTGTTTTGGACCAACATGTTCGAGGTTGGGGGGCGATGGAAGACGACCCTAGGTTTTTCCCAAAAGATGTCCCTGGTGTCAGGATCACTGTGCAGGATGGGGAGGAGGTAGTGGAGGGTATGTCGATTTTTGTGATGTGGGGGTGGTATTGTGTGATCAGTATACCTCGGATTTTTAGGTTCTAAAAAGTGTGCTTTTAGGTTCCTAAAACAGGCTCTAAAAATCCTAAAATAGGTTCGAAAAACCTTAAAATAGGTTCTAAAAATCCTAAAATAGGTCCTAAAAATATTAAGTTAGGCCCAAAAAAACCCTGAAGTAGGTTAAAAAAAATTAAATAGTTTAAAATTTCTGAAAAATGCTGATTAGGTATAGTCACCAGCAATGAAAATAGGACACCTACATCCTGAAATATGCACTATCTTGCATAACGTTGTGTGTGTTGCCTAACCCTACGGCAATGGTAGAACTTACCATTGGAAATTTGCTATTAAAATCCACTCTTCGCCATATAGTTAGGCAACAATCTTTTTTCATGTTATCCACAGTCAAACTCCGCAATTTTTTCTGTGAGGATCATCATATATGCTGAAAATAATCTTTCAACAAAAACATAGTCATAGTTAGTTTGCCACAAAGCACCGAAGTGACGCGAAAGTAAGCAAGACCACTTTGGATTGTACAGGTGACAGTAGCACCAGACATTTTGCTTTGTTCAGAGCTTTGAAAAATCACCATGGACTTGGAGGAAGGGAAATCGACAGAGAATGTTTCAAACACGTTCGTCATTGAATCTTTTTGTGACCAAACAAAGCAAATGCCTCTGTGTGACAAAGATCCTGTAAAACCTTTAAAAATACAGGGTGTTTGAAAAAGAACTCCCTAGTTTTAAGTATAAATTTAATAGGGAAAGTAATGAAAACTTACATCAATGAGTACATATCATGAAAGAGGATTCCTTCAAGTTTTGTTCAATGTTAGTACACCTCCTCAACGTGGGATCCATTTGTTGCCCTGCACACGTCGAGACGATATTCCACTTCTCGCCATGTATTCACCAACATTTCAGGTGTAAGTGTCCCAACCGCAGCGACGATTCTTTCCAGTAAATGATTGATGTATCTGATCCTAGCACTGTATACAACATTTTTTATGTGGCCCCAAAAGAAAAAGTCCAGTGGGGTTAAGTCTGGGCTTCGTGGTGGCCAAGGTATTGGGCCAGACCTGCCTATCCACCTTCCTGGAAAGCGAGTGATAAGAAACGCACGCACCTGTTTACTGTAATGAGGTGGGGCGCCATCTTGTTGGAAAAACACAAGCCCCTTTTCCGCCTCAATATCGTCCATTTGGGGAAAGACGTACTCTGTCAACATGTCATGGTAAACGTCCCCGTTTATTGTTTTTTCTACAAAAATGAAAGGACCAACCACACGATCTTCCATCAAACCGCACCAGACATTAAGTTTGGGAGAGTCACGTTGATGCTGAATAACTTCATGTGGATGCTCTGCCCCCCCCCCCCCCCAAATTCTACAATTATGATGATTCACTATTCCACTGACATGAAATGTAGCCTCGTCAGAAAAGAGAATGTTTGGTAAAAAATTGTCATCATCAATTCTGTGTAGAAAGTCAACAGCAAACTCATACCTTTGGATTTTATCAGTAGGTTTCACTTCATGTAATAGTTGCAATTTGTAGGCACGCAACTTTAGTCTTTTACGAACAACATCATACACTGTACCTTTAGGCACTCCTAATTGTAGGCTACGACTGGCCAATGACTTCTTTGGGCTCCGAACACACAAAACATGGATCTGTTCAACAACATCTTCGGAAGTTCTCGGTCTACCTGGTGATTTACCTTTTAAAACACTACCGGTTTCCTTGAAAGACTTTAGCCAATGACGGATAGTATTTGCTGTAGGTGGTTCACCACCATACTGACGTCTAAAATTACGTTGCACTGTTATAACTGACTCAGTTTTCACAAAACAAATAACACACTGCACTTTCTGTTGCGGAGTACACATTGTTGCTGAGTTGCTCTGCACTACATGAACGCTGGAACTGAACTGAGGGAACAAAGGAAAAAAACACAGCACTGGTGCTGTCTCAAGGTCAAGCAGACCTACCAACTGCAAGGGTGCCAAACTTGGAGAGTTGATGAATGAAACACCACAAACTAGAATACTGTATGTCACTTTGTACAGATTCTACGACACATTAAAACTAGGGACTTCTTTTTCAAACACGCTGTATATAAAAACCTAAAAAAAGGCTAGATTTAGGTGCAAAACCCTAAAATAAGTTCTAACAAGCGAAATAGTTTTTTTTAGGCAATATAAAACTTCATCAGTTGTTGCACTTTTTAATCAAACGTTGACATAACTTATTATTTCTTACATACCTGTAAAGGAAAAAATAGGTTAAAAACCTAAAATCCGAGGTCTAGTGATCACAGCTGGAGGATTGGTTTTGGGTTGTTTGGTGCGGTTGTGGGAGGTGGCTCTTGTGATTTGTTTGTTGATGAGGGTGGAGGGGTAACCACGGTTGGTTAGGGCTTGGTGCAGGCATACCTTGTAGTTTTGGCAGGATGAGTTGGAGCGTTGGCCTCTGAGAGCTAGAGAAAATGGGATAACTTTTTTGTTGTGGTAGGTACGGGTGTGAGCTGGAGTAGTGGAGATACTGGAGGTGGTTGGTTGGTTTGATGTGTATGGAAGTTTCCAAGTGGTCTCCAAATGTGGATGTTCACATCTAGGAAGGTCATTTGGTCTTTGAAGTGGAACCAGGTGAATTTGAGAGTAGTGAAGTTGTTCAATTGGTTTAGGAATGTAGTGAATGAGGGTTCGCCATGTGTCCAGAGGAGGAAAATGTCATTAATGAATCTTAGCCAGAGGAGTGGTTTCAGTTGCTGGGAGTCAAGGAATTCCTGTTCCAGCCTGCCCATGAACAGGTTGGCATGAGAGGGGGCCATAGCTGTGCCACGTATCTGCAGGTAATGTTGGTCACTGAAGCAGAAGTTGTTGCAGGTAAGTACAAGGTTGGCTAGTTGGGAAAGGGCCTATATATCAGGTATGCATGCCACTATACCCCCCTGGACTCAACCTAGCCAACCAATAACCCTTTCTCCTCCTCCCGAAACCACCCACCCACCAAGCAGTAAACACAGGTGAAAGTACCTGTTTTTTCTATCTACTGTTTCTGGCAATACTGACTGTAGTGATGGTGCCATCAGTATTCTGTGCCTCTACTCTACCACGATCTCTTTCTTCTCTATTGAAAATGTGACCTGGGTCGAGAAATATCAAACTTTATCTTCTTGTGTGTTAAGTGTTTACTGTCTCATTCATATTTGTCTTTATCTGGCCTGGCACCTTTTCTCATCCTATTCCTGTGTATGTATATATATCAGAGGTGTATATTCTAGGCTTTCTGGGCTATCTGCGAAGCCCAGGCTCAGACGAGCAGAAAAATCGAATGGAAAATGTGCATAAAATTGTTCATTTTAATATGAAGATGATGGTGTTTCAGGAGTTGGCACACTTATTTATTAGAAGTTGTTACACTAATTTCTGACGAGTTGGCAATCTTGCCTGCTTCTTTGAACGTGGAAGGGGTCTCCTGAGTTTAGGATGGCAGTCTTCTAGCATGAATTCCGTCAGTGCTGCGAACCCCTTTTCCCAGCGTGGAATCTTCACAGGAATGGGAAATTTTGGAGCAAGGAAACTGAAAACTAGTTGCTTGTGACAAAGAAATTTCCACTCTGGGCCAAGCACACCAATTGCAGACAATTAGGACAAAAGGGAGAGGCCGCTGACCTCTTCAAACAACAACGTGGGGGTTAAGAAAGTTGGGGAGTTTGTTGCTGTCCATTTATGGTTTATACTTATGAACTCACCTAAAAATAACCGAACTGAGCTGACAAAGCACAGTGCCAGTTAGCTGCCAGGTACTCTTGTTCTGTAGTTCAAGTGGAATCACGTTGGGTTCATTTCCTTGGTGGATGGAACTGTTTTCTTTCAAGGCTGGTCGCTGAGTAGTGTGGGGAGTGAGTGCGTGGATATATTTTTGTGAATGATATGTGCTGTGTTGTGTAGTGAACTAAATGAATGACATAATTAACGAGCAAATTAGTCGGCTTACGTATAAGGATAAGCTTCAAATCGTTGTTAAAATTTTTGTTTTTAGTCCACTTTGTGCACAGAGAGAGGACGAGACCTATAGTTTAATGTAGGATTTATGTGCCTCCACCGGCTATCGTAACCGAGACCCCCTTGTTTCAAGATGACAACATTACCACTACGCCAACGAGGAGGCTCTAAATCATGAAGATATGTAGGACTCAAGACACTCCAAAAGAAATATACAAGGTAAGAAGTTTGTTATATATTTTATTCTCGCGTCTAGGCCTACATAAATATTTCACAATATTTCAAAATCCCTAAAAATGAACTAGACCCACTCCCTCCCCAAATTCAATTTTTTTGTCCATGCTGTGATATAGTGAGATAGCCCAGATTCTGTACCCAGTATACGCCAGATATATTCTGATATATCACTCCCACCTTAACAAAATCACACACATTCTACGTTCCCTCCTTCCCATCCTGCACAGTGATCATGACACCAGAAATATCTTCCCCACAAGCCCAGAGTGGTTTTCAAACGCCCTCCCAATCTCCAAAACATCCTGGTCCACCACAATCCACCTACTCACAATCAACTCGCAGCCGCCCACAAATGCAACCGCACAAGGTGCAAAACCTGTCCCATGTTTGTCACTTCCCGCACCCTCCAGATCGATACTGCCACTGGCAAATTCACCCTCTATCCAAAAGGAACCTGCTATAGCTCTAACCTAATTTATATCCTCACCTGATCTGTGGGAGCTTCTATCTGGGGAAACATCCACAGTCCTGAACCTATGCATCAACAACCACCACTCCTCCATCCATAACCTAGACTTTGCTGTTGCAATTCGCACCAATCACCACAATATTCCTTTTAATGACTGCTCCCGGTAGCGATCGTCCACTCCTTGCCCAAATCCACCAACACCTCAATACGAGAAGATGGGAGAGGGCCTACATATCGGCCATGAGTACAACCACACCCCCAGGGATGAACAAGGCCACCCAGTAATGCCCCTCATCCCCACTCCTCACCTCACCGCCACCTTTTCCCAACCTCCCCCACCACGACTCACAGTTTTCGACAAGCCTGGTGAAAGAACTACCTACATTTTTTGTGGCACTGTCAACACTTTTTTCAGGACCTGGCAACACTGCAGGCCACGCTATCGCCTTCTATGTAGCTTACTCTACTAACCTCCTCTCTACTCTTGAAGATGTGACATAGCGTCACAAAAATTTGAAGTTTTTTTCTGGTGAGTGTTTCCTCTCTTCCTTTTTCATTTTCTATTTAGCCCTTGTGGCCCTCCTTCAGGGGACAGCACCTGAACACTTCATCCACCTCCCGCTAGAATTATAACCTCCGCCTACACCAAGCCCTGGTCAACCGCGGATATCCCTCCACCCTGGTCACAAAACAAATATCGCGAGCTGTCTCACACACCACCACCACCAACCCACCTGCTCTCATCACCCAATATCATCCCCACCTCAACAAAATCAGACACACACTACATTCTCTTCTTCCCATTCTGCACTGTGACCCTTAAACCAAAAACATCTTTCCCGACAAACCCAGAGTGGTTTTAAAATGCCCCTCTAACCTCCAAAACATCCTGGTCTGCAAACACTCCCTCTCCACAAAACCAACATCCCCCTGCCCACAAATGCAACCACCCCACATGCAAAACCTGCCCCATTCTTATCACCTCTCACACCCTCCAGGTGCACAAGATGACTAGCAAATTTACCCTCGACACCAAAGGAACCTGTCACAACTCAAACTTTATCTACATCTTCACCTGCAACATCTGTGGTGATTTTTACCTGGGGGGAAACATCTACCACCCTCAACCTCCGCATCAATAACCACCGCCCCTCCACCCACAACCTGGACTTCACTGTCGCTGTCCATACAAACAACCACAATACCCCTTTCAAGGACTGCTTCCGGATAGCAATCATCCATCTCTTAACCCAACCAGCCAACACCTCAGTTCGCAAAAGATGGGAGAGGGCTTATACCGTATATCAGCCATGAGTGCAACCATGACCCCTGGCCTGACAAAGCCACCCAGTAACTGTCCCCCCTTCCGCAACCTATCCCTCCCACCCTACCCTGCCCTCCCACTCACAGTTTCAACGAGCCTGGTGATGTAACAGTGTTTTTTCCGTTCAACGCTCTACTTCTTCTATGATCGACACCTGGCAACTCTACCAGATCTCCAACTTCCGGTTCAGTCTTTTATCTTACACCGAAGATGCAGCGTTAGACTAATTAACTAACTAACTAACTTTCTAGCCTTCTTAAACCCGAAGGTTCATGGCTGCAGCAACACAGGCCTTCCATTTTTCCCTATCTTGAGCAAGATCTATACACTCTTTTCAATCCCTACCGATTTCCCTTAGGTCCATCTCAACGTTGTCCCTCCATCTTCGTCTTGGCCTTCCTACAGGTCTCTTACCATCAGGTTTCCCAACAAGAATCCTGTAAACTCCTCTTTCCTCTCCCATTCGTGCCACATGGCCTGCCCACCTAAGTCTTCTTGATTTAATTATTCTAATAATATCTGGACATGAATACAAATTATGTAGTTCTAAATTATGTAACCTTCTCCACTCGCCTGTTTCCTCATCCCTTTTAGGTCCAAAGATTTTCCTAAGGATCTTATTTTCAAATACTCTCAATTTATGTTCCTCTTTCAATATAAGGGACCAAGTTTCACATCCATATAATACTACAGGCAAAATTACTGTTTTGTATATTTTAACTTTTAGTTTCTTAGATATTAAACGAGAAGACAAAAGTTTATGAAGAGAGAAGTAACATGCATTTCCTGAATTAAGCCTACTTTTTATTTCCTCTTTAATATAATTTTCATTGTTAATATTACTCCTAAGTATTTGAATTTGGAAACTGGTTCAAACGAGTTGTTATCAATAATAATATTTTGATTATTACCTAACACTTGGTTTCGGCCTGTAAGCATATATTTAGTTTTCTCTTTGTTAACTTCCAAACCTATCTCTTTAGCAGTTTTGAAAAATATTTTAGCATTATTCTTAATTGTATTCACATCATCCCCCAGTAAGTCTACATCATCTGCATATGCTAACAACTGAGTCACACCATTTAATTTTAGTCCTTCTTTAGTTTCTTTTACCTTCCTAACAGCATATTCTAAGGCAAAATTAAAGAGCAATGGAGATAATGCATCTCCTTGTTTTAACCCATCATGAATTGTAAATTTGTCAGACATATTAATACCCACACGAATTTTACTTTCTGTTTCACTGGTGCATATTTTTATCATACTAACAAGCTTCTTAGGTATTCCAAACTCTACTAATATATTATATAATTTATCTCTTTTGACCGAATCATATGCTTTTTTGAAATCAATGAATAGCTGATGGACATTTTGATTTTATTCCCACTTTTTTTCAAGTGTCTGTCTGATGTGAAAAATTTGATCTGTAGTTGATCTGTTACGTTTAAATCCACATTGATAATCACCTATAATTTCATTAGCATATGGGGTTAGTCTTGTTAAAAGAATGTTAGACAATATTTTGTATGTTGTTGAGAGTAGAGAAATTCCACGGTAATTATTGCAGTTCATTTTATCACCTTTTTTAAACACAGGAACAATTATGGATTCTTTCCACTGTTGAGGGATTTCTTCTTTATTCCATATTAAACAAATTAATTTATGAATTTGACATATTAATGAATTTCCACCATATTTAATTAACTCCGCTGGTATTAAATCAATGCCAGGTGCTTTGTTATTCTTTAGCCTTTTAATAGCATCTTTAACTTCAGTCAAGTTAGGTTCTGGAACTAAAGGTTCTGCTGTGTGTACTTCATTTACTTCTGATTTATCTCCTACATGGACATTTAAAAGGTCATTGAAGTAGTTCTTCCATCTATTTAGAATATCGCTTGGGTCAGCTAGAAAATCACAGTCTTTATCTTTTATCAAGTTTACTTTAGGTTGCCACCCCTTTCTAAACTCATTTACACCTTTATATAAATCTCTGATATTTTTATTTTTGCTGTTTGTTTCAATTTCGTTAATTTTACTTTTCAAGTAATCTCTTTTCTTACTTCTAAACGTGCGGTTAACTTCTCGCTTTATTCTATTATAATTGTTTAGATTTGTATCATCAGAGTTATTTAACCACCTAAGTCTAGCCTGATTTCTTATTTCTATTAGATTATGACATTCATTATCAAACCATGGCTTACTTTTTCTCGGTTTATGGTATCCTATACTTTCTTTAGCTGCTGATTCTATTGCATTACGTATGTGCTCCCAATTCTTATTTACGTCTGTTTCATTTATATTTTCATCATCATTTAAATCCTGCAAAACATCAAATCTATTTGACAGTTTAATTTGGTAATCTTTCTTAATTCTTTCATCAGTAAACTTTCCTGTATCAAATTTTAGAACTTTTAGATTTTGTTGCTTATGATTTATCACTGAGAGTCTTTCTCTTAATTTAGCAATTACTAAATAATGGTCAGTGGCACAGTCAGCACCTCTATGTGTACGAACGTCAATTATTCTAGTATGCCTTCTCTTATCAATGAGAATATGATCTATCTGATTATGAGTTTTACCATCTGGAGAAGACCAGGTATATTTATGGATATCTTTATGTTTAAAAGTGGTACTTTTCACAATTAAATTCTTGGAGGTTGCAAAAGTAATCAATCTTATACCATTATCATTACTTAATTCATGAAGACTTTCTTTACCAATCGTGGGTTTCAATGTCTCTTCTTTGCCAATCTGTGCATTACAGTCACCTAACAGAATTTTCATATCATACTGACAAAATTTATCAAAGACTTGTTCTAACTCTATATAAAAATCATCTTTAGTATTATCATCTTTATCTTCCGTTGGTGCATGTATGTTTATTAAAATAATTTTACAACACCTACCCTGTAAAACTGCATATGATATCCTATCATTAATAAATTCTACTGTTTTAAGAGCCGAGATAATTCTATTATTTATGAAAAAGCCTGTTCCAAAATTATGTTTTTCAGTACCACCATAGAAAAAAGTATAATTTTTAGTTTTACAATTCCCTTCTCCTGGCCACCTAACTTCCTGGACAGCTACTACATCTAATTTATACTTAACTATCTCATTAACTGTACACTGAAATGCCCCAGGCCGGTAAAGGCTCAGAACATTCCAGGTGCCTAATTTAATATCCTTATTCCTAATGTAGATCTTATCCTTAGTCCAGGGACCTCCCAAAGTAGTCCCCACCCGGAGATCCGAACGGGGGACTATTTTACCTCCGGAATATTTTACCTTGGGAACATCCATGGCCTTATATTGCTGTTTCTTGACATGTCTTTTTACAGTGCAGAGTTGTCAGCTCTACGCCTAACCCCCAATATGAATGGAGGAACTACTACACAAGGTGGTTGCAAGGTAATACGAATAATGATTTGAAGAAATTAATTAAAAACAACAAAACTCCTCAATAATAAAGACAAACAAGAAAACATAAGAAATCTGCAACCAACCCAGCGCATCTTCGGCAAAGTATCAGGGGCATCCGAAGAAAAACGAGCCCCATTACAAAATCAGACGTAAATATTTAGAGGACGATAACGCCAGGCATTAGCCACAATCTCCAAAAGCCTTCAGACGGGAAAGCCACATGGAGAGAGAAAAAGGCCTCTCAAGACGTCTGCTGCAGCAGGGGCCGATCTGGGAACGGAAGAAATGGCTTTGGTAATCTTGTGATTGCCGCATCGACAGCGACTCGTAAAAACAAGGGTTCCCTTTGTTCACTTCCAGGAAACCATTGGCACACGCATTATGGCCCCGCGCTGGGTTAACTCAATAATTAAAAAGAGCGGGTGGCTTGGAGGGGGATGTTTTGGGAAAACGATCGGTTCGGATTTCATTTAAAAGCAGGTACGAGGAGCCGTGACTCTGGTATCGTCACGCCATCCGAAGCAATACACAGAGGAGAAGAAAGGAGGGTCTGGCTTATCGCACAACCCTCAAACAACTTCTCCGCCTTTATCCCTCCGATGCCAGCCGAAATGCATTCTTTGTCAGGCTAAATGCAATTGCAGTGTATTTATGCTAAGTGACCTAACAAGCCTAACCTAAAAAGGCTAAATGCAAGGGCGTAACAAACTTCCCCGCCCTTCGCCGTCTGACGTCGGCCGAAATGCTTTCATTCTTAGGCTTTATGCAGCGTTAGACTGCGAAAATTATAATTTTTTCACTGTCTGGTGAGTGTATCCTTTCTTCTTCTTTGTTTTTTATTTAGCCCATTTGGCCCTCCTTGCTTTTATCCATATATTAAAGAAGGAGACAGTAAACACTTACCACATTAAAGGAAAAAGTTTGCTATTTCGTGACCTAGGCCACATTTTCAACGCAGAGAAGAAAGAAGTTCACAAAATGACGAAGAGTAGGAGCACAGAATAATAACTGTAGCGTTCGTACAATGTTGCCAGAGAAAGACGATAGGAAACAAATATAAGGTACCTTCAACAGTGTTTACTACATAGGGTGGGTGGTTTTGGGGAAGAAGGGAAAAGGTTATTGGTTGGCTAGGTTAAGTATGGGGGGTATAGTGGCGTTCATGCCTGATATATAGGCCCTTCCCCATCGCCTGCGGAAAGACACTCCTGAGGGGGGGGGGGGGGTAAAAGATAGATTATGGCAACATGGAAACAGTTCTTGAAGGTGGTATTATGGCTGTTGCTATGGATGGCAACTGTGAAACCAGAATTTTGGGTTGAGGAACAGTGATTATAAATCCTTAGATTCAAGAGGGTGGAGGTTTCGCCTGGCAGATGAGAGTGTAAATCAGCAATGAAGTGTTTATGTACGTATGTGCAGTGGGATGTTCTGAACACATTTACATGTGAATTGTATTTTTAAGAATTTCAACACAATTTGTGCTTTCAAAATTAAAAATACCACAAAAATCCACCACTTGTGTTTTATGCTTAAAGAATAAATGTTTACCTTACAAAATTTTGTGCAAAAGGAAGCTATGGTGCATGTAATATAAAATAATTCCAACAGCTACATGTTAGAATGTTAAAAATTGCACAGTTTTGTCACATTTTGCATTTTTGTGCATCGGAAAATTCAATGTCCCTATACATAGATACTTTTTATACACTCCCTTCCCATCTAGATTAATAATATATGAAAGAAATAAAACACAAGTAAAACAAAAACAAGTCTGACAACTTCAAATTTTCTGGTTTCATCGAAAATTGGCAACACTGCCCCTGTGAAGAGCGGCAGAGAAAGCAGGAATGAACAAGCAGTTTTCTTCCTACAATGTTGTTTGCAGCATTTGAACTGAGCACTAAACCACTTTCCCTTCAACTCTCTCTTCATCCTCTCTAGTGCAGAGAGGAAGGGTAGTCAGCAGCTTGTGTTGTAGAACGATCAGGAGCATACATAAACCAGTGTTTAAGTTCTTTGAATACTTAAATTCTGGTTGAAAACCTTGTTTTACTAGTTTGCATAATATATAATGAGCAATTTCAAACATATTAATATATGAGAAAAATTTGTATATTGGTATACCACTAGAAATTAAGTTTAGAAAAATAATGTGTATATATGAATTACAGGTATGTGTGCGGTAAAAGTTTTACCACATTTACTGTTTCTTGAAATGAAACAAAACATTAGTATTGGTAAACTTGGTATTAGCTCGCAAGAATGCAACAGAAACAAATATTCTTAAGATGATACTGAAAATTATTCATCAAATGTCATTGAACATGTACAGTACAAATTTAATTTTCCTTGTGTCTGTTTCTGCATGAAATCTTAAGTCATAATAAGAACACTCCAGTACATTCCTATAATATAAAGTATATATTTGCACACTTACCTTCTGCTTCGCCTGTTTCTTCCAAAAGTTCTTGTTCTGCAGCCTGCTCACTCTGCTTACGAGGACTCTCCATTTCTATAAAAGAACATTCAACAAGTAATTTTAGATTATGACAGAAAGTAACAAGTAACAAACATTTAAAAAATGAGACAAATAAAATGTATTAAAAATTGTCAAAAATATCACCCTTCATGGAAATCTAAAAGTTGGGAAACCTGATGGTAAGAGACCAGTAGGAAAGTCCAGATGAAGACGGAAGGATAATGTTGAGATGGGCTAAATGAATCAGTAAAAATGGAAAAGATTGGATTGATTTTGCCCAGGAGAAGAACAGATGGAAGGCTTGTATTGCTGTAGCGATAAACTTTTGGGTTTAAGAAGGCTAGAGAGTTAGTTAGTTCATGTAAATCTGTGTAATCACAACATTGTTAATTCGAATACAATGGTGTATTGGACTTGTTGTAATGTGATGGAGACTTTGCAACCAAGAAAGCTCTCTCACTAATTCTTCACGTACGAGGGTGATTCCAAAAATAAATTTTGTGTAGTGATATTTTCAGTAATAATGTATATACAGCCAACTATCCATTCTATGACCAACCTTTCATGGTTCCCAAGAAAAGGGTAGTTATTTTGAAGGAGTCTTTATTGAAATCTGGAAAGAATTATCAATCAAAGTCTCGCTAGCCAAGTAACATCTTCACAAGCGTCTGTTCTCTTATAGTATGAACAGAATGATGCTAGCCATATTTCTTATGGAAAAATTACTTGGTTCTATATCAATACGAGGGATAGTTGGAAAAAAATCTTCTATGTCTATTTCCCAAAAGCATGGAGATTTTGGGTTGGAAATATGTTGTGGTTGTGTGGCCATCATCCTTCTTTGTCATCTGATGCATGATCTTTTCCTTGAAGAGGATGCCAGCATACTACTGTGTTGAAGACAGGGGGAATTGAGAAGTGTGTGCCTGGCTGGCATGGAGAACAGAGGTGTGTTGCAATTGTGGGCAAAGAATGAAGTGCAAGCAAGCTGTTGTTCGTTATGAATGGGCACATGGGACTACAAGTACTGAAATTCATAACCAGCTGGTGGAAGTTTATGGGTCTCATGTAATGTAAAAGCAAATGGCATGGCGATGGTGTCAGCAATTTTCAGATGGTTGGGAAAGTGTGATGGATGATGCGAGACCTGGGAAACCATTCACAGCCACTAGAGAGGGCATCAGACGAGTTGATGAGCTGATTCAAGCGAACAGGCATTTGACATTGCCACTGATCTCAGTATCGGCTATGCATGAGCCCATGAAATTTTAACGGTTCGCTCTAGCAAGGTTGCCCAAGCCTAACTATTCTGTGAGGTTACTTATATCTCCTAAATTACCTCTCCCACCTATCACATTCAAGATTCCAACAACCTAACTTTCTCGCGATCAGTTCCCTCTCATAGAATAACTGTACGGTCGCGCCGGCGACGATTAATTGGTCTCAACAAGTCAATCCCTGCTAGTAAGAAATAGTATAACTATGTCTCAAGTTTACTTTGATTTAAGATTAAATAAGAGAAATTCAAAAATTAGTCAATCTGTTGAAAACCGCCCTGTATTAAGCAGATGCACAAAGCAGTTATTGAAACTCCCTTAATTAGTGTTCTCGCTCTTTCCCTGCATCATGCCTGATAAGTCTGAAAGATCAATTCACGGCAAGACGTGATTATGTCAATTCACTTTCACTCTTATGATTTATGAATTTAAACTAGTTCAGTATCATGCTTGAAAAATGTCACCAATATCAAACAAGCACTCAGACATCTCTCTCACCTGAAAGAAATTTCATGGTTAGTAAATATTCACAAATGGAGAACTAGACATCATCCATGAGCACCTTGGTGAATTATAACTCACTCGTACATTCAATTATTTATTCAATTTAGTGATGAATCCAAATTTACATCAAATGTTGTAAATTAGTTTGAGTGATATTCCTTTGGCACAAAATAAACAATTTATGTTTATTAATTCTTGATTTACAAACAATGACGTTAAATTTAATGTACTTAATAAGATATCAAAACGATAGAATACCTGAGGTACCTCGTTTTCAAAAACTAGACTGAATTTAAGATTAAACGTCAAAATAGATTCTCACGTCCTACTGACAAACCAGCTGGTGCACCTAGTATATCTAAATAATGCATGCACGAACTAAATATTACAAAAATGACCTTATATTATGTCAAAGCAGGTTTCAATATATCCAAAATTGTCAATTGTACTTTCTAGTAGCTATTCATATCTGATCTGTCCGTGCACTGGTCGTTACCCTAACCCAATAGCGCTAATACCAATTATTCATGCTCGAGCAACGCGAAGAAATGTATACGTGAAGTCACGATATCGTACGATCAAAATTATACTGTTCTTGCCACGTTTCTTCAGTTACCAGCTGCGGAACATTTTATGCATGGTTTAGATTTAATTTTCTTAGAGAAAATTTCGTCGACGAAAGATACCCTTTCTCTATTCAATATGACGGCTTCTGCTGAGCCACATGCACACCTGGATTTAAGCTGAATATTGCAATCCAATAGTGTGAATGACACTTTTGACAGTTTAGTACAATAACTAATTGTTTGTGATGTTTATTTTATTTTCTCTCGTCGTGATTAATATGAAGGTAGGTTCACCCGATGTTGATTTCTTTGTCTCGACTGTAGCTGCACTTGATAGAACGAATGGCCTTACCTCATGGGCGAGCTCTCATCTTTCGCATTTCACAGTCCACACAGCTGTTACTCACTGCTAATTATAACTAAAATCCATCTGCCTCCCCATTCGGGTGATCACAAATTTCCTTTCGTTCTGGTTTTTCGTCGAAAACTGTGCAAAACTTCACAACTCTATCACGCCATTCTTTCGTCAAGCATCAGCTTTTCCCTCCATCTTCTGGGGTCCGTTCATTGTTTTTTCCCTGCCAGACGCAGTCTCCGAACACTTCATAACGAAACTCCATCACACTTTCACACGCAAATCACTTTAACGTCCACTTCTTTCTAACTACTACAGGTGTGTGTGTTAAGTTACAATTATCAATTACTTATATCCCAACTTTAGAATTTTAATATTAGAATATTCCCTCGAGACGTAGATATTTTGATGTCTTTTTTCCATCACTTCCGCCTCCGAGTTTCCGAACACTACAGTTACTTTATAATTAGTCAAAATGTCCCTCATCGAGCCATAATTAGATTAAAAGTATTCACGTAATTTTGAAAATAAATATTTGATGGCTGTTAAGTTCCCAATGAATAAACTGGAAGTTCTACAAAAATTTAATAATATTTACTACTAATTCAACTAATATTTCCTCCCTTTTTTAGATTAATACAAAGAGCGACCTCTAGCGGTTAAATTTGTAACCCTAGTTTCCAGATCAAGTTAACCCCGTAAGCAGCTGCCCTCTCTCGTGAATTTCTCCGAGTTTCGTGTGCGTTCACACCATGGACGAGCAATCTCTATAGGTTAGGTCAGTTCTCCAACCATCAGAATATTACTGTAGCTGGCTTATGTTTTATCAACAAGGGAATTATGACTCCAAACCGTCATAAAATCATCCACAACAGTCTGGAGTACTGCAAAGTGCATCATGGTGGGTGCCTTGTCAACTCACTTCTGACATCAAGTCTCAGAGAATGGGAATAAGCCTCTAGCATCATGTGCGGTACACAAGGGACGGGATTCACCATTTCACACCACTCCATGGAGTGGAAGCATTCGACATTTCCCCCATCAAAAAGAAGTCCAGGACAACTCCGTCAGCAGACAAGGTGCTTTTAACAGTTGGAATTTTGGAAAGGGGAATGGTCAATGGAGAAAGGTACTGCCAGACGCTCACACGACTGAAGAATCCGTTGTGGACGACAATCCGACACCCCACACGGTGGTAGCAACCGTCAACCATCTTGCCACAATCGATTGGAAGCACCTGAACCACCTGCCCTACAGTCCTGACCTTGTGCCCACTGAGTTCCACTTTTTCCCTGTTCTGAAGAAGGTGCTGGGAGGGAAAAGTTTCACCACAATAGCAGAAGTGGAAGCTGCCATACACAACTTCATCCGTAAATAGGACATGCAATTTTACGGACAGGGTTTCTTGAAACAACGACAAGTCCTTGAATGTCACTGGGAACTATGTGGAAAAATAGTGTACTGATGCCTCTTTCTGCTCATGTCATGTTCTTTCTTCATAATAAAACTCTGCAGATGGCAGACTAGGGAATATTTTTTTTCTGACTATCCCTCGTATATCATTTAATGAGTAAAATTGCTAATAATTGTGCTGATCCAAGATTCTTGTCAAAAATTGTTTTTATGGCTGAATTTTAGCTAAAAACTTTCAGAGCATACATTACTGAAGATAGTGAAAGAATCATTTAAGTTTTTTATAAAATTAAATCTTCAGTTATTCATAAAATACTTGTCATTTTATATTAGACAAGTATAACATTGGTTATCAGTAAATCATTTAACATAAGCACAAAACAGATAATTGTATTGCAGGACAGAATGAATACCATCTGACATTTGCATAAAATTCCTGGATTTATTTACAGCAGAAACATGAAGTAAGAAGATTCTGCTGTTCCCAGTGATTATTGGAGGACCATATGAGCACAGTTTTTTCTTTAACATAAGGCTGGAATTAACACATCTTGACCACCTAAGGCTCGGCTGGACCTTTGGCCAATGCCAGCTAAGCTGTTTCCAATTCCTATTCTTTCAAAAAACAGTTATGGTTTTACAAATTCTGAAAAATTACATCTGCAGGATTCACATAAATCTTCACAATAATTCTGTGGTTACATAAATCTATTTTAATCAAAGTTAACTAGACAACAGTGAAAGCAAATCAAATGAAAATATATGTGAATGGTTTAGAAGGAATTCTAAGCAGATGTAATTTTTTAGAATTTGTAAATCCATAGCGGCTTTTTCAAAGAAGAGGATTATTCCAAAATGGCTTCGCTGACATCAGCCAAAGGCCCAGCAGTGTCTCCAGCTTAAGCTTCTACCTGATTCCTTCCTCTCAGGCACTTCCTCGTCTTCTGGCTCCTCTGCATCCGTTATCATAATGGAAGGGATGGCATCCTTGTTTGTGGAAGTGGGCACGTTGGCTTCTGCCTGGTCACCTTCAGCTCTGCTGTGTGAGCTCCCAGCACCAGACTGTGAGGTGACAGATTGGCTAACCTCTGAGGGAAGCTCAGCGGGTGCAGAATCTCCTAGAGAATAGACAGAAAACATCTTCACTACACAATGGGGGACTTAAATTTCAAGGACATCAGCAAATAATGTATACAGTGAAACCAATTTAATGTTCCTGTTCTTTGCATTTTCCAATATTATACATTCAATGGTGATGGTCCCAAAACAGTAAAATGTTTTAAAATTTTTCCTGATATCACATTTTAATTTTCATAATTGGGAAAAGAGAGACGTGGTAGTATATCAGGTGGGGCACCTAAAAGTACCACAGGAAATATTTTTTGAACAACAATAAATATTGAAAAACTGCTTTTGCAGATATATATAGGTATGAGAGGTGCTCATGAAATTAGTGGGCGCAATACGTTCAACTACGTAAGGAAATATGATTTTCAATACAAACTTAGTTTTTCTAAATGGAAACCCCACTTTATTTTTAACTCATTTTTCTAATTTCTAATTGACGTTCATTCATATATGTCATAATTTTTAATACATCGGAACAATCAACTTTTCTCGTTTGGTCATGACAAATCTTTAAGTTTTCAACTATTAAACTTTGCACCTTATACATTTTTTTTCTTTCTTTCTTGTTTTCAAATTGATTTATCAAATTTATCAAGTAAAGCAAGGACGTAACAAAGTACACTGATTAACCAGACGTTTGTGATAGTGTATTTACGTCATCACTGTTGCTGAGAAAATAATATTTTCAAACTCTGAAAAGGCGGAGATGATACGAGGGTCACTATTTATATTTTGAGCCTAACAATGAAAAAACAGGAATTTGGCATTGAAAACTGCTTTATTGTTTTTCGAAGTATTCTCCTTTATGGTCAATACACTTTTGCATTTGTTCGAACCATTTGTCAAAGCAGTTTTTCCAATCTTCTTGAGACACCTCCATAATATGGTTTTTGAACGCATCAACGGCATCTTCCACCAACGAAAATCGTTGTCCACGCAATTTATTCTTGACATTCGGGAACAAGAAGAAGTCATTGGGTGCCAAATCAGGACTGTACGGCAGATGACCCATCAATTCGATTTTTTGGCTGTTCATAAAGTCGGTTGTTAGACGAGATGTGTGACAGCTGGCATTGTCTTGATGAAGAATGATCCGACGGCGTTTCTTTGTTTTCCGTATTTGCTGTTTACGTTCCGGCTCATATGCATATATCCATGATTCGTCACCTGTTACAATCTTATATATGTCTTTTGAAGCACCACAATTGTATTTATTGAGCATCTGTTTGCACCAATTGACGCGAGCGTCTTTTTGAGTTTTTGTCAAATTGTGTGGGATCCAACGAGAACATACCTTTCTCACAGCTAAATGATCATGTAATATTTTATATATGCTGGTGGAACTAATGCCTATGGTTGCCTCAATCTCACAGTATGTCACATGACGATCTTGCAGTATTGGGTTTTGCACAGCATCAATGTTTTCTTGAACAACAACTGTTTTTGGACGACCTTCGCGAATCTCGTCGGTGAGCGAATGGCAGCCACGATTAAATTTGTTATACCAGCGTTTCACAGTGGCAAAGGATGGGGCTTCATCACCAAATATGGAAGTAAGTTGATCGATGCACTCTTGTCTTGATAATACACGTCAAAAATCGTAAAAAAATCATCACACGAAAATGTTCACGAGTTAATTCCATTTTATTGTTGTCGCGCAATCTCCAAGGCAACATAAACAACACGAATGAAGCTATTGACAAAACATTTGAAGTACATTATGGTCAATAATGCCAGACGATTCCATGCAAACGTCAAATCGTGCCTAACTTCAATCAGTGTTGCCAAGGCTCAAAATATAAATAGTGACTCTCGTTCTTATCTATGGAGTGTGTAGGAAAAATGCAGCACAAGCGTGCAGGCTGTATGCACGACGGTATTTACGTGGGCCGTTCAAGTCAATCGGGGACTTTTTTTTTTCCAGGTTTAAATAGATGCCTAGGCTGGAGGTTTTGTATGCAGTAGGAACTGGCAACTGTGTGCTGTTACTGGTAGGCGGCGCTCATTTCCCGCGTTTCTGCATAGATCATTAATCAAGATGGCGGACAACAGTGTGAATGTCTACATGGAACAGCGTGTTGTGATGAAGTTTTTAGTGAACGAGGACAGAAAACCTGCAGAAATTTACAGAAGACTTCAGGCTCAGTACGGTGATGAGACACTCTGTCGCAGTAAGACATTTGAATGGTGTAAGCGCTTCAAAGATGGCCGTATCTCTATTACTGACGATCCCGGTCGTGGTGGATCACAGCCCACGGCAATCATTCCTGGAATCATTCAGCGCGTGGAGCAGCTGATCCTGGACAATCGTCGCATAACCTGTCGTGAAATTGCAAGGGTGTGTAATCTGTCGTTAGGAACAGTGAACACAATAATTCATGATCATTTGTTGTTCCGAAAAGTGAGTGCACGGTGGGTCCCAAAGCAGCTGTCCGCTTTTGACCGACACAGAAGAGTTGAAGTCTGCAGAGAACTCAAGGACCGCTATGACATGGAAGGCCAGGATTTTCTGAATCGCATCATGACATGTGATGAAATTTCACTCCAGAATCCAAAAGAGCATCGATGCAGTGGAAGCATACGGAATCACCACCTCCCAAGAAATTTCGAACAGTTGCGTCTGCTGGTAAAGTGATGGCAAGTGTCTTTTGGGATAAACAGGGGATTATTCACGTTGATTTTTTACCCCATGGTGTCACTATCAACAGTGAGTATTACTGCCGTGTTCTGCGTGATGTGCATAAGAGTTTACGGAAGAAACGTCCGGGTTTCATCACAAAGGGTGTTCTCTTTTTGCAAGACAATGCACGACCGCATACCGCTCAACACACATTCCAAACATTCCAGGAAATCGGCTGGGAGATATTACCACCCCCCCCCTATAGTCCTGACTTAGCGCCAAGTGATTTTCACCTGTTTGGACCCCTGAAGGAATTCCTTGGAGGAAAACATTTCAACACTGATGATGAAGTGAAGAATGCTGTCCTACAATGGTTCCGCCGTAATGATAAATCCTTCTATGCGGAAGCATTCCAGGCGTTAGTTAAACGCTGGGATAAGTGTATAACTGTAGCAGGAGGTTATGTGGAAAAATAAATCCAGTTAGCACACCTTGAAATTTGTTCTTCTATTTTTTTAAAAAAAAAGTCCCCGATTGACTTGAACGACCTAGTATGTTCGGCTCTGCCGACAGGCATAGTGAGGATGTGCATTCACGCTCAACTTCACGTTACAATTACTTGAGAACTGCATGAGGTATTACAATGTAACAAACGGCATTCTTAATTAATTTTTGCATACTTTCAAATGAGCTAAAAATAAAATGGGGCTTCCATTAAAAAAACTAAGTTTGTGTTGAAAACCATATTTCCTTATGTAGTTGAACGTATTGTGTCCACTAATTTCATAAGCCCCTCTCATACCTACATATCTGTGAAAGCAGTTTTTCAATATTTATTGTTGTTCACGAAATATTTCCGGTGGTACATTTAGGTGTCCCACCCGATATAAATACGGATAAACTAGTACTCACTTTATCCGCAAAACTCTTTCTTATTCTTAGTTTTATTAATTTCAATGGCCACTGCCACCATCCTCGTTGGAACTTGCTGTACTGTTGCTTGGCATACGTCTCTTGTTTGTAGTTTTCCAGCTGCTGCTAGGTGCACTGTTGTTAATTGTACGTCTGTGTCCATGTTGTCTGCTATTTCCTAGCGTTAACTGTTTTGGTAGGAGAATCCCTTCTCTCTTTCCTTCTCTCCTTCTTCCCATCTTTATTTCCTTCTCTCCTTTCCTTCATTCTTTCTTTTTTTCCTTCTATCCATTTTCTTTCTTTCCATCTTTCCTTTTTTTTTTAACATTTGTAATAAAAGTAATACCCCTAACCAGTAGTATCCCCCTTGTTCTCTCTATACTCTCAATTTTCACACACATCAATTTTCTCTATTTTCTCTGTATTATCATTGGAACAAACACAAACATCCACGTCCGAACCAGGATTCAAATTCCGGAGCCCTGGCATTGCAGAGTGCTGTGCTAACCACTCTGTCACGGAAGATGACTAAACCACCACAGCTATCTAGTATTAGTATAGTACTGCAAATGCACAACACTGGGAACTGATCATAGATCTATTAAATGTTACGCTATCCAGCAAGAGTACAATCAAACTATTGGTCAAAATTTTCAGAACATAGTATAGCAGATTATTTAATCACTTGTCCCGCAATGTGGCTGTGCGGTCATGCCTTGGGCTCTGGCTATGGGACGTTTGCAGGTTTTAGTCTCCTGAGATTTTGGCCTGTGTACGAGAGTGGTGAACCACTCAACATCATGATTAAATTGGGGAGCTACGAAGAAGTACGTCACCCGGTCATGAAAACCTACAATGACGACTGGGGGTTTGTCGTGCTGACCACACGTCACCCCGTAACTGGTTGATGGTCTCCCATCTCAGAGTAGGATCAGGTGGGAGTACGGCCGGCAGTCTGTAGGTAGGTCTGGGCCCTCAATGGTCTGTTGCAGCACGGGTTATGTATGTTTTTAGTTTAATCATTTCAAAGACGTGAGACCTTGATTCTCATTTCTTAACTATGTTAACAGAAAACATTAAATAGTTTTCGATTCAGTGAACTAAAACAATACAAGTTGAATGTTCCAATATATTAATATCAGGGAAAAATGTATTTCATTTTTAAAATATACATATATATATAAACATGACCTAAAAAACCCAATAAAACCCAGTTTTGCCCAGGTTTTATCTGAAAAAAAAAAAACAACTGAAAAAACCTGGGTTGGGTAACAAGGAAAATGACAACCCTGCTTTGTTAAAAGTGTTGTGAAGTCTCACTAATTTAATTTGTTCCCTGGTTTCCTCACATTTGTGTCTACGAAATATACCTTTATTGTTCATGTTACAGTGGAATCCCAATTTTACATTTTACCACATTATATGAGGGGCAAAAAAGGTAAAGTGTTCCCCTGTGCATAGCACCACGCCATGAAGGCGTATAGGGGGTGTGGGGGTAACGCCCCACACTTTCTTGATCCGGTCGTGAGTGGGGGTGATGTGATCAGCATCACGCCCCTGACCGCCTTTACCCCCCAGGGTTTCCCCCAGGTACCCATGTTATTCGACGCTGGGTAGGTGCCGGAGCCTCTTCCACCGTTAGAAAAGTTC
Source organism: Lepisma saccharinum (assembly GCF_977018435.1). Lineage (NCBI taxonomy): Eukaryota > Metazoa > Arthropoda > Insecta > Zygentoma > Lepismatidae > Lepisma > Lepisma saccharinum. The sequence continues at coordinate 20,461,824 of NC_139231.1, read as the reverse complement.
CCGGATTTGAACCGGCCGGGGATCGAACCCGGGCCCTTTAGCATGGTAGTCAGACGCGTTACCGACTGAGCCACCGCGGCCACCATTATATGAGGGGCAGTTAAATGAAAACCGACACCCACCATAAAACACATTCCTCGCAAAAGTTGGCAACACTGTTGTTACGTATCGATACTGCTATCTGTAGGGTAGGAGAAATGCATAGTGAAAACACACAGGTGCACACAGTGGCTTGGTCATTGCTCAGGAGGTGAGCGTAGTGAAAAGTGTGTTCGTCCAGCATTGGAAATGGAGGCAAGCAAAGAAGAGCAGAGAGGTGTGGTTAGTTTCTTGGTGGCTGAGGGTGCTGGAACATGCGAAATTCATCGTCGCATGTCTGCAGTGTATGGCGAACACTGCATGTCCCTGACAAGTGTGCACGAGTGGCAGAAGAGATTCCGCGAAGGATGCACATCCGTGCCTGGGACTCGAGCCATTACGCCTGATGTGATTGCGAGGATCGATGGTCTGATCCGGGAATACCGATGAATCACAGAGGTTGGCATTAGTCATAGCTCTGAGCATGCCATTATCAAAGATCACCTGCAGTTCCGAAAAATTTGCACGTAGTGGGTTACACATCAACTGAAAGATGGACAAACGATTGATAGAATGACTGCATGTCTGAGTCATTTGCAGCAGTACCACGAGGAAGAGTATGTTTTTGTCACACATCGTCACAGGGGACGAAACGTGGTGCCACCATTTTGAGCCAGAGAGCAAACGGCAAAGCCAACAATGGAAACACGTCGATTCTCCCCCGCCAAAGAAATCCAAGGCTGTCCATACGAGTTCTGGTAAGGTCATGCTGAGCTGCTTCTTCGACTGCAAGGGCCCTCTGCTTGTCGACTTCCTAGAGCATAAAGCTACAATCAATGTGCAGCGCTATGCAGACACGTTGCAGAAACTGCGACGTGCCATAAAGTCAAAACACCCTGGAATGCTGTCGGACGGAATCATCCTCTTGCATGATAATGCCCGTCCCCATACTGCCAATCTGGTGAGGGATAAGCTTCAGACATTTGGCTGGGAAACGCTTGAACATCCTCCGTACAGCCCCGATATTTCCCCTTGTGACTTCCACATTTTTGGTGATCTGAAGAAAGTCATTCGGACGAGGAAGTGCAACAGTGGGCGAGGTTGTGGATCCGTCAGCGACCTACCTCTTTCTACAAGACTGGAATTGATCGTCTCTTCTCCAAGTGGGATAAATGTCTTAACACTTGTGGCAATTTCTTTTGAATAAAACAAACTTCATTGTCACTTTGTAGCGGGTGTTCGGTTCTCATTTGACTGCCCCTCATACATTCAATATTTATGGTTTCAACATAACAAAATGTTATAAAATTTTCCTCGATTCAACATTTCTACACATTTTAAGCTTGGAACCCTGAAAAACATAAAATCAAGGTTCCACTGTATACGGTGGATGCAGATACTGATATCAGCATAGTCAGTTACTTTTAACCATTTACCTTGTTGTCACTCTTCCTCCATTTCTCCCTTGACAATGCGGGTATAAAAACACCAAAACGTTTGTTTTTGAAGAGGTTATTTTGTGCTGTTCTTTTTCCCCCTTGGACGTAAACAGGTTAATAGCACACAAGCACTTGAGTAGTTAGAAAAAATAATATTTCTTACCATATAAAACAGGTCATCAATCTCAAGGAATTAAAAGTAATAGGGAAAAAGAATGTCAATGAAATAAACAAAAGTAGGAAGATAACTATTATCAACAACTTGTTTATAATTTTATTCCGTTTCTTGATGATGTCACCATGTACTGCCTCAAAATATGAAAATAAATAAGGCACATTAAAAATGTCAGCCTGCAAGTACTTACCTTGTGGTGAAACCTGTAAAGGTGTAGATGGGACGCTTCTTCCTGTTCCAGATTCTTCCAGCTGAGACAAATCCATTTTTGTGTCATCCATTCCCTGAGATGCAACTTGGGCAAGCTCTGTCAAAATATGAGGCAATTACATTTCACATTAACAAATTTGTGCATATACATTTTTCTTTACAAAGTGACTATTTTTCACACAAACATTATTATATATCATAACTGACTAGAAAATAAATATCATTATACAATATGTGCTGTTGGCATAGATATTAAAAATATTTATACTTATCTAGTAGTTCTCCAGGTATGTACTGTTACCTGCCACCTGGGAGATGATAACAACAGGAGAAACTCATCACTTGAACTAGAACTCCATGAACCAAGACATGTGATCTAGTGAAGAAAATGCTATTTTATTCATCAAAGGCCTGCTAAATGCTATGCACTGACAAATCAAATCACGACTGTAGGTGTGTATGCAATAAATCAGTAGTGGTTTCTGAAAGTTTACTTTCTCTGAAAGAGGAAAAGTTAACACAATGTAACATTCTTTCCATTTAAAATGTATTGTGGACCATTTGAATGCAGCAGCATCATAACTACAATAAACAATATGAAATTCAGAAAATAAATTGTCTGCTAAGGTAAGGTAAAGTTACCTGTGCATGTAGCACTGTGCCATGAAGGTAAGTATGTGGGATTAGTCAGGGGTGGCACCATGGGGGGGGGGGGCACGAAGGGGTGTTTGTGCAACCTGCAAGCAAGCCTTCAGCACCCCCAATTCAAAACCTATGTTGAAAATATTATCTCTTACAGTGTCATATGTCGTAGTCACATTGAGCCCCTGAATGTTAAGTACTGTTGTAAGTACTGTTGTGACACCGCTGTTATTGTATACAACAGCCAAGCATTGAGAGAGAAGCTGTATATTTTCCTGTACTGTCGACAGTCTCTATAAAGCCGGGCCTCATGGCGTAGTGGTTAGCACATCGTGCTACTACGCCACGGATCCCGGATTAGAATCCCTGCCTGCTCATGGATGTTTGTGAGTGTACATTCATCAATTTCATCACTCATCTTCGCAAATTAGCCAAAAGTGGCATAAAAAGTGAAGTACAATAATGCAAATCAATCAGTCTCTATAAAGATCAGAGGCCGCAGAAGAGAATGACACCAATTTGAGCTCTCTAAGGCCAAATAGTTTTTGATCTACAGCTGTTTAAAGATTTCAAAATGTCGTTAAATTTAAGGATTTTTGCTTTTTTAAAGTCAATAACTCAAAAACAACGAGCCCAAAAATTCTGAAATTTGGCAATTTTCTGCAATTTCTGAGATGTCAAGGTTCAGACCATTGGTTGATTTGACATGGAATGACCCCCAGGTGAGTTGTGGAAAAGATTCCAACACTCTCATCTTCAGGATAGAAGTGCAGTCCTGAGTGTCAACCCGGTGTATATACGTTCGTGAAGAATGTAGAAAGCAGCACTCAAGGACTAAAAGAAGACAAGGACATCCTCATATTACCAGCAGACAAAGGGAATGCATCAGTAATTCTCCAGATCGCAGACAACAAGAAAATTTCAGAGCTTCTAGCAGACTCCACATACAGAACCCCCCCCCCCCCCCCCGAAATCCCACAGCAGCAGTTGAAAGAAAGACCAGAGCACTCCTGAAGAAAACATCATTGCCAAAACTGACTCAGGACAAATTGACACCGTACAGAACAATACCACCATGACTATACAGACTCCCCAAAATAACTGCAGTGCCATTAAGACTGATCGTCAGCGCCATTGGATGCCCAACGTCTAGACTTGCCAAATTCCTAACAGTCCAGCTTCAACCAGTCATAGGGAAATGTGAACCCCATGTGAAAAACTCCACAGAATTCATCAAGACAGCTCAGAACATCACCAGATGACATAGTGTCACTCTTTACCAAAGTGCCACTTCAAGATTCACTGGAATTACTAGAACACCATTTCACAACAGAAATCATCAGCCTGTTCAAACACACACTGACGTCTACCTACTTCAGCTACGATGGGCAGTACTACGAACAAACCAACGGCGTGGCAATGGGCTCCACACACTCAACTGGCATAGCCATTTTTTTTCATGGAAAACTTTGAGCACGAAGCGTTCCACACAGCTCCGTTGAAATCTACAGTCTTCTACAGATACGTCAACGACACCTTCATGGTCTGGCCGCTTGGTAAAGAAACTCTTCAGCCATTCCTAGACCACCTAAACAATCAACACCCAAATATCAAGTTCACCATGGGGACTGAGAACAATAACAACCTGCCCTTCCTGGATAATCTCAACAAACACAAGCTGGACGGATCCTTGGGATACAGTGTATACCGGAAAACAGACTCTCACCAATCTATATCTCAATGCCAACAGTTTTCACCACCCGTCTCAATGAGCTACAGCACTCTCCACTTTATTTCACCTGACCCTCTCCATCAGCAACGTGGAGCATCTTTCAGAAGAAATACAGCATATAAGTACGGCTTTTAGACAGAACGGGTACTGGGAACACATCAACAAAACATTATAACAAGTATTGTCCAAGCAGACCAGCACAACAGGCAATCTGGACACATCAGGGAATTTGAAGACATCAAGGGTCACGGACATGCCAGGGAAACCAGACAAAGCTGACCAGAAGATAGCCATCCTGCCTTACATCGGAAATCTCTCCAGAATTATAAGCCAAATTCTCAAGAAACATAACATAAAAACCATTCACAAACCACCTCCGAAGATTAGAAGCCTACTACGCAACCCTAAGGACAATTTAGGACTCAAAAACACAAGGAGTTTACCATATTATCTGGAAATGCGGTAAAGCATACATTGGGCACACGAGCAGGACAATAGAATAGCACTGTAAAGAACACAAAAGTTACATTAAGAATCTCCATCCAGAAAAGTCAGGACTAGCAGAACATTCAATCAACAAGGGACATAGACCAGATTTCAGCAACACAGAAATCATAGCCAGAACTTCAAAACTACTGGGACTGCATAATCTTAATCACGACGGGCTCGAACTGGACCCAGCCTGGCTAGCGATAGTGAACACGAACCGCGTACGCAGCAGACAGAGCACTTGCTTGGTCAGTCACCTTTAATTGGGGTCCTCCCTCCACGAATGTATATACACCAGGTTGACGCTCCCGACTGCACTTCTACCCTGAAGATGAGAGTGACGTTAGCTCTCGAAAGGTTGGAATCTTTTCCAAAACTTGCCTGGTTGAGAGCCCGAGAGAATCTTTTCAACTTTAAAAGTAAGTCTCAGGAATAGAGTTACTAATTCGCTATGTGCATTTATTATACTACCACATCTTTGATTCCCAAAACATAAACTTCTTGTTAGAAGATTGTTTTATGTAATTAATCTCTTCTTTGCTTACCTCAGTCCCATGATCCCCCACAAGGAACATAAAAGTGTACTCAATTAAAAAAAATTTAGTTGCATATCTACTTAGATGGCAACTTTGAGATTTGTTTAGAGCGACTCCTGATAGATGTCAGCATGTTCCAAATCAAATTCCCATTACATTACATATACGAGGGTCACTATTTATATTTTGAGCCTTGGCAACACTGATTGAAGTTAGGCGCGATTTGACGTTTGCACGGAATCGTCTGGCATTATTGACCATAACGTACTTCAAATGTTTTGTCAATAGCTTCATTTGTGTTGTTTATGTTGCCTTGGAGATTGCGCGACAACAATAAAATGGAATTAACTCGTGAACATTTTCTTGCGATGATTTTTTTATGATTTTCGACGTGGATTATCAAGACAAGAGTGCATCGATCAACTTACTTCCACATTTGGCGATGAAGCCCCATCCTTTGCCACTGTGAAACGCTGGTATAACGAATTTAATCGTGGCCGACATTCGCTCCGACGAGATTCGCGAAGGTCATCCAAAAACAGTTGTTGTTCAAGAAAACATTGATGCTGTGCAAAACCTAATACTGCAAGATCGTCATGTGACATACTGTGAGATTGAGGCAACCATAGGCATTAGTTCCACCAGCATATATAAAATATTACATGATCATTTAGCTGTGAGAAAGGTATGTTCTCGTTGGATCCCACACAATTTGACAAAAACTCAAAAAGACGCTCGCGTCAATTGGTGCAAACAAATGCTCAATAAATACAATTGTGGTGCTTTAAAAGACGTATATAAGATTGTAACAGGTGATGAATCATGGATATATGCATATGAGCCGGAACGTAAACAGCAGTCGACTGTATGGGTGTTTCAAGATGAACCCAATCCAACAAAAGTTGTTTGCGCTTGAAGCACATCGAAACAAATGGTCGCCTGTTTTTTTCGGGAAAACTGGTCATGTGGCAACTGTGCATTTAGAGGAACGTAGAACGGTCAACTCTGAATGGTACACAACAATTTGTTTGCCAGAGGTCTTCGGTCAAATACAGAAAACAAACGCCGTCGGATCATTCTTCATCAAGACAATGCCAGCTGTCACACATCTCGTCTAACAACCGACTTTATGAACAGTCAAAAAATCGAATTGATGGGTCATCTGCCATATAGTCCTGATTTGGCACCCAATGGCTTCTTCTTGTTCCCGAATGTCAAGAATAAATTGCGTGGACAACGATTTTCGTTGGTGGAAGACGCCGTTGATGCGTTCAAAAACCATATTATGGAGGTGTCTCAAGAAGATTGGAAAAACTGCTTTGACAAATGGTTCGAACGAATGCAAAAGTGTATTGACCATAAAGGAGAATACTTCGAAAAACAATAAAGCAGTTTTCAATGCCAAATTCCTGTTTTTTCATTGTTAGGCTCCAAATATAAATAGTGACCCTCGTACGATTCAATTTGTACAGTTCATTCAAGATGGCTGACGAAAAGAGAGGAAGATTGTCTGCATCTTTCCCACGTGAGTATAATGTTTTTCTTGGTGTTATTTATGCTTGTTGTTTCTCTGATTGATGGCTAACAGTTTAAAAGTCAATAAATCAAATTTAAATGTTATATTTCATTAAATACAATTGGGTTTCCATTGGCAGTATGAGAAACATGCATGTCCCCTCCAGGGGACCTCAGGACACAATGAATACTTTCAGCCCATTTTCTGTCATTCTTGTACACATTTCATACACAATTAATTATATACCTTCAAAAAATAACTTTGTAAATTTCATTGTTGCCATATATTATTCAAATTGCTCAATTTTATGTGCCTAATGACATATGATGAAGTTGTGTTTTTCTTAATTTTTATTATTATAATTATTTGTGCCACAGTGGATCAAGAGGGACGGTAAGCTACAATACAGTATTGTTAGACTATGTCACTTCTATTTCCATCACAATTGGCATTCTTTGAAAAAATATCTTTGATAATGGCATCCACCACAAGGTATATGAAGTCACAAAATGTAATGTTCAATAACCAATAACAGCACTTACTATGAATGTAAATATTTGGCTTGAACTATATATTTTTGTATTGTAGCCCATTTTACGTCACCTTGTACCTTGTTAGGTTTATTTTGAAAATAAGAATGGATAATAATTATATGAAGTAAATAAGAGGGAAAACCCAAAATAAACGAATGTCTTGCAAAAATGTTACGAAATCAAGATTACATGGCTACCGCCCAACAGTCTTGCTAACTGTCTTTTAGTATTTGTAACTTTATATATATGTACATTGGGGGATGAAAATATATCAAGTATTATGAGATATAAATCAATTTTTTTATTACTTTTTCAGATTCTCAAGAATTTAACGACTTTGTGCTGGCTGAGCTTGATGGTGATATCAGTGACATGGATGACAAGCATGCTGATCCAGACTTCAATGTGAATTTGAACTATGAGAATATTGAAGACAGTGATGGTGAGGACACACTTCTTGAAGAACATGTGACAGTTTGTGATTCAAATGAACGTTTTGTTTTGGAAAAAGACAATTGAATTCTTGCCAGTGCCACCTGCACCTGAACATCTTGAACACACACTAAATACACTAAATCTACCACCTGAAGATTATGTTAGAAAATATATTCCGGATGATATTTTCTTAACTCTAGCTGAATTTACTAACAGGAGACACCTTCAGCAAACTGGAAAGGGACTGAAATTGACAGTTGAAGATGTGAAGAAGTTTATTGCTGCCACAATTATGATGTCATATTTAGGATACCTTAGGATACGAATGTACTGGGCACAGAAAACCAAATTGAATGCCTTTACAAACATTGGCATGGGCAGAGACAAATATTTTACCATCAGAAAACATCTGAAACTAGTTGATGATGATAGTATACCGCAAGCTGAAAAGGAAAGTAACAAATTTTGGAAAGTCCAGCCAATTATTCGAACTGATCTAAATGGTTGCAGATTGAATCCTAGACCACAAAATGTATCAGTCGATGAACAAATGATTCCCTTTTGGGGTCGCACTCCAGCACGACAAGTAATCAAATCTAAACCAAATCCGTGTGGTGTAGAAGTGTTTGTTGCAGCGGCTACTGATGGTTTGCCCTTGGACTTTTTTCTTTTACCAAGGAAAAGGTGATCCTATTGTTACTGATGAACGCTACAAGATTTTGGATGTTGGTGCGAAATCTGTGATGAAACTGAGATTCTTCCTCCTGGGACAACAATATTCATGGACAGTTTCTTCACCTCTGTTCCACTTTTAGATTCCCTACACAGTGAAGCCGAGTGTCAGGGGATAGGGACTCTTCAGAGAAATAGAATTCCCAAAAACAGTAAGTTATTATCCGATGCAGAGATGAAAAGGCTCCAAAGAGGTGCAATGGATCAGACAGTTCGAAGTGATGGACAAATTGCAATTGTAAAGTCGAATGACAATCGACCAGTGTATTTAATTTCTATCAAACATGGAGCCCATCCCAAAGACAAATGCAGGTGCTGGTGTCGGAAGCAGAGAAAGTACAATGAAGTTGACCGGCCATTTGTTGTTAAAGAATACAAAACAAATATGGGTGGCATTGACTTTCTGGACAGAGTTATTAGCCTGTACAGAATAAGGGCCCATACCAAAAAATGGACAGTGCGAGTGATCATGCATTTTATTGACTTTGCCATATCCGCAGCCTGGATGAAATATAGGAGAGACCAAGTTGCTTCTGGCACATCAGCAACAAACATATTGGATGTTCTGAGCTTCAGAGTAAAATACGAGGAGCATTTAGTTCATGTGTCAACTGTTGAGGGGGAAGATGGAGACACTGACTTCGAATTTCTTCCTCCCCTAAAGCGTTCAAAAGGTACAGTTCAACACCCACCTGACTCACTTCGAAAGAAACATGTCCTCCACCTACCGAAGTTTCCTAAGAAAACCGATGCCATTTCCCAGGATGTTCGGGTAACAAAGCAAGGGTTAGATGTTCCACATGTAAAATTTTCTTCTGTATTCAAGACAATAGAAACTGCTTCACTTTATATCATGAACTCTAGAATTTCCGTGAAATGCCAGAAAGAGTAATTTATAAAAATATCAATGATAAAGAAATTTGGTTTTAAAAGTTAGAAAGGAAATACATAATATCTGGATGTAGTTCAAATGTCTCTCTGCAGGAATATTAAAAGTGAAAAATGTTTTAGATTGGTTATTATACATATATATGCTATAATTATAATATTTTCAATAATTTTGTAAACTTAAAATATAATAAAATTATTTAGAATAAACATTTGTTCTTGAAAATGTAATTTTAAGGAATATAATGCAAATAAAAGTTTAAAAAAACTTTTAAAAAACACATACTATAGTGGAACCACAAGGAAAGAAACCTGCGCAGAACCTCATCGCGCTGGCGGGTGGGGAAAAACACAGAGGGAAGAAGCCTTCGGCACACCCAATGTCAGTGTTGCCAGACCTATTGATTTCTCGGGAGAATTCCTTAATAAACTATTGCTATGGAACCTCCAACGGCCTGCTCAAAAACACGTTTCCTGCTCACCTTACTTGAACATGGAGGGGAGAGATAGAGTGGAACTCCACTCAGCCATGAAAAGTGTTGTTTGAACTGTGAAATTATGCCAAACGATACTCAATTGTGCTAGGGCATTATTATTATTTTATTACTATTACTACATTACTATTTTTAGATGGTTGTATTTTATCCCACCCGAAAATGTTTTTCTATTTTAGTTATTTTACGTCACTTTTGTGCCTCTACGGGTAAGTACGACAATATGGATGAATGAAAAACTGATGAAATGGATGAAGTGACACAGACACAGTGAAACGTCTTTGCATTACTAGGTAGAAACACTGACTTCGTAGCTTGGGCAAATTATTTTATACGTACGTACGTACACACGTGTGTGTGTGTGTGTGTGTGTGTGCACGTGTGCGTGTGTGTGTGTGTGTGTGTGTGTGTGTGTGTGTGTGTGTGTGTGAATGTACATATATATTATATAATGTATATATATTGAATGCAGCAACATAGAGGCAGCATAACTGACGAATAAAGCATGTAGGTGTTAATAACAAGAAATTGGCTAGAGAACGAAGCGGCATAGTTCAATTACAAAGGAAATAATGCACCTAACTTTTTTTCCCTTGTGGTCGAGCTATACAAGTTACAGTCCTGAAGTCCCCTGTAGGGGACATATTTTTGGGTGTTTTATGTGATAATATTAGGCAAAGGCATTACAATTTTTGTTTACTGGTAATTGTGTATTGTATTAACTGGTTTAGGGTTTCTAACTTTATGCAATGTGAAATAATGAAAAACATTCCACAACAGCATTTTCATTTAGAAAGAAAAACTGTTGCAAAGTTGGCCACTATATGTTGGCTCAGAAGTGCTACATTGCCAATTTATAATTCAGGACTGAATTTTTTCAGGATACGTGAATAAGGTGTTGCGAAAAATACCTCTGTTACCTTAGCCTCGAGGCTAGACAAGTGATTACTGTATAGCACCTGACACGTTTGATGCCAATTGTAATTTTATTTTATTCTTCGAATTTTCACCCGTTCTTGTGCATGTAGAATGAAACTTGCTTTACAAAACATGCTGAAAGTGAATATTCATAATAATGAATGGACCTATATATTTAACTGAAAAATGCCAGATTTAAAAGCGAAAAGCATGTTCTGGGAAAAAATCATTTTTGGACTAGAAAACCTATATTTGAGTTTCAAATAATTATTGATTAAAAAACAATACTGGTGAAAGATCCAAAACGAAATTTGTCATTGGATCTCTCAAAGTGCTCTGCACAATCAATTTCTCTCCTTCCCCACCATTCTGTGGTGTTACTTCACAGACTCCTGGGACAGATTGTATGTTCCATGAAGTTGTCATATAAATTTGGAAATCACAAAGAAGCACGTATTAACTCCATGAATGGAGTTCTAATGCCTAAAATATATATAAATTTTCAGATTTTGATTCCATCTGAAACTCTAACATTTAAAATTACATATACAGGGTGACAAGAAATAACCCGTACAAAGTTTGGCGTATCCTGCCAAGAATGTATTGTACCGTAGCCAAATATTTGTTGTGTTATTGGATTCTCCATAGTCTTTTGTAACTGTACATGTTGTTTCGGCTTCATAGCGATTACAGTCTTTGTGTTTCAGACTGTCAACTAAACGCACGGCCATTTTGGAACTGTGGCGTCAAGGAAAGCGTCAATGTGAAATTGTTCGTTTGCTGGGTGTTCCAAAAATGACAGTCTCAGACGCAGTTCGGCGATTCAAGGAGCTCGGCCATGAAGGTGACCGTCCCGGAAGAGGAAGAAAGCCTACCGTCAACACGCCCCAGAACCGCAAGATCATCAAAAAGCGAGTTCAGCGAAATCCGAGGGTCTCCATGAGAAAATTCGCCCCCGAGATCGGGATCAACCTCGAAACGGTGTGGCAAATGGCGAAAAAGAACCTCAACCTCAAGGCGTATAAGCTCCAAAAAGTTCAGCTTCTCACGGACGAAAGCAAGCGCCTCCGACTCAAAAGATGCCGCCCTCTGAAGCGCCGGGCCGCAGGTCAGCAATGGGAGCGCATTCTCTTCACAGACAAGAAGCTGTTCACCGTGGAGCAGGCGCACAACCACCAAAACAACAGGACCTGGTCTACAGAGGCTCCCGGTACCTCAGCCATCGTCGAACACCGCCAAAATCCGCAGTCGGTCATGGTGTGGGGCGGAATTTGCGCAAGCGGCAAGATGCCCCTGGTTTTCGTGTATCAAGGGGTCAAAATCAACCAAGAAGTGTACTGCTGCGACATTCTCGAGAACGTCGTCCTTCCGTGGGCCCAGCAGCACTTCGGCAATACGCAACGGACATCCCAGCAAGACTCCGCTCTGGCCCACAAGGCGAAAATGACGCAAGCGTGGTGCAGAACCCATTTTCCGGACTTCATCGCATCGACGGAATGGTCGCCCTACTCGCCGGACCTCAACCCAATGGACTACAGTGTCTGGTCGATTTTGGAGGCCAGGGTATGTGCTAAACGCCATCACAGTTTGGAGTCGCTGAAGCAATCGCTGCGTCATGAGTGGAACCGATTGTCGCCCGAGGACCTGCGGCCCATCGCCCAAAATTTCAAAGCACGTTTGGACCTCTGTATCGCCGCCCAGGGAGGCCACTTCGAAACCGGCTGAAATATCTTGTTCCTAAGGTCCCATGTCATTGTTCTTCAGTCTTGTTTTGCTCAATTGTTTTGGTTTACTAACTTTATGATCACAAACATTAGTACGGGTTATTTCTTGTCACCCTGTAATGGGAAGTGCAGTTTTCGTTTTAACGATAACACAGAAAAGTTGAGGAAAGCAAAATAAAGCATTTAAATGTATTTGGGTAAGTAAAGTAGGCAAGTTTTTGGTGTTTCAGAATAGCAAAATAACGTGAATTAAGTCATTTTTCAGAATAACCATGAATTTGCACTTTTAACACAAAAAACACAGTGAAATATGCAATATAAACTGGGTATAACATTTCTCTTGTTCAAAAAGAACTACTACTACGCTATGAGATTTGTCCTTTCTAGTCTAGTTAGTGAAAGTTCGATTCAAAAGAGTTTGTCATGTTTCATGTATTGCAAGTTGGTGCAGATGTGACTGACAATGCTTTGACCTCATCCTGAAATAGAATTTGCAACAGGGATCTTCTCAGAAGGGAAGTTTCATAGGAACGGATCAATTTTCAGGGAGAAACACTTTTGTGTAGTGAGGGGCTTAGGGGTGTGGGTGTATGTGTGTACACAAAATGGTATTTTGAGGTCTGAGAGGGATATTTTAGCATTGTTAGAAAAATTCCAGAGTCAGAATCACTGAAGCTGCATGATTTGTGACACATCTTGCATTTCCGTTTCCTTATGTGGTGTACTTCACAGCATCCAAAAGCCTGCAGTGAATGCCTTAGTTTGCTTCTGAAAACTTCATGTTAGAGATGGAACTACATTACTTTGTAATCACTGCAATTGCAAAATAACATGGAGGGAAGTGAGAGGCACAAAGAGAGGAAAAGTTTGTTTGTTGAATTGCTGTTTTACGTCCACTTAATGCACATAAAGGCTAAACTGGACTGGACCTACAATTTGTGGAATCTGAACCACTGTGGTGCCTCCACTGGGTATCAATCCCGGGACTTCTTCATTACAAGGCAGCGATATTACCACTATGCCCGAGAAGTAAAGCGAGTGATACAAACCGGCAACTTTCTGTCGTCGAAGACTTTGAGAAGCTTAAAAGAAGGAAACACAACAAGGTGCACATCACACTTCGAACCGTGGAAGCATTTGTAAAAGAAATCCATTGGAGTGAATGGAAAAAACACTGATATCTTTCTATTTAAAAATGCTACTCTTATCAGAAGTGTGGTGAGTGAATACTGTGAATATGTATTAAGCACCATCTGTGTGTGAAAAATCATCAATGTTATTGTAACTGAAAAGTGCATGTAAGAAAACAATTTTTTTATTTTTATTTTCTGTGAGAGTGAAAAGTTTGAAATATGATTGTGTTCAAAGATTTGTGTGATATCCTTTAATAAGAATTTCATATTTAGTGACCGATGAGATGAAATAGTTTTCCACATGAAAGAAATTTGGTAATTTCTCACAAAGGTAAGCCTTAAATTTATTCCCATTTGTCATTAAAAGTAAAATCTGCCTTAATTTTCCATAACTCAAGCAATGTGAAAATCTTATGCATAGAAGAAACCGTAAAAACACATGAAAAAATAACAACGATTTTCAATTAATAACACAGTCAGAAAAAAATAACATCGAATTGCAGTTTAAAATAACCCTGAAATTTAGGGAAAAATAAAACTAAAACTTCATGTCCCTACATATAACACATGGCATTAACTATCAAGAGCAAGGTACGATATATTTTATGAAGTAATGCAGATTAGAAAACATGGAAAAATTGTAACTTCAGATTTATTTAACAAGACAGATTCAGTTGGCATTACCTGTAGAGATATAGTCTTTTGGTTGCAACTGATAAAGGAGCGACATAAAATTTAGATACTGATAACCAACATTCTACCAACCCAATATAAAATTCCAAATGGTTCATTGACCTTCTTAATAAATATGTTACCAGATTAACCAACCTTTATAAAGCAAAAGATATTTAGACATTTACTTTAAAAAAATGTATAGAATGGAGATTATATGTTCATATCAATAACAATTATAACAAAATGACAATATTGCATTAAATTCTAAGATGTTTATAGACATATGGGATTGGTAAAATTATAGGTAACATTAACGATAAATTGATACATGCATATATTGGCCGATACGGACAGAGTATTGATTAATTTGCCCCACCCCTATTATATGGTATTATATTTATTAGGGTTGGTTATTCTGTGCCAATTTTCAATTGTTTACTTTCATTATTTTAATGATTTTTTAATATTTTTGTTACCATATTTACTCATGTATAATGCATGTGCGTTAGACCATTGCAAAAAATTTTTTTTTCGAAAGTTTCTTGTGCACCCCTGCCATATTGTTACTATTATTGAGTCGTTCCATGTCAAATCACCCAGAGGTGGTTGCTTGACCATTTTGTTAATTTTTTATATTTTCACCATAGGTGGTCTTGCTAGTGACCTGCTCAAAAAGAATTTTGTTTTTGAAAAATCTTCCGCCATCTTGGATTTCTGCTCATTTTTCATCACTGCGGGAAGCAAAAATGAGCGTTTACAAGGGTCTTGAAAAAAGGTTGCTGTGTGATTTCTATTACAGATGGAATGTTCTAGTTTTCACTGCCTGAAAGTAGAGATTCTGGCCTTTCAGAAAATGTATATATATGTAAGGTAAGAATTAAGTAACTGGGACTTTAATGGGTTTCAATATAACCATCGTAACGGGAAATTTTGCCAATTTTAAAGGTCTGTAAAATCAAAAGGGCTTGAAACAACAGGATGGAATTCTTTTTGCAAGAACTATGAGTGGAAGGCTTTTCAGCCATGGTGAAACAAGTCCGGGGTTGTAAACCCTTCTGTCCGATTTTTAGTTCCGAAATCCGAAAATTTCCAAAATTTGTGAATTTCAAGGTCAAATATCTCTAAAGGGGGACCTGCCAAAAATTAGAAATTTTGGCCATGGATACTCCTACTAGTACTTAGTAAAACCTGTGAATTTCATTTTGGGGTTCACACCGATGTTCATGTTACAGGCTGTCAAATATCTCTAAAAATGACATCGTGAAAACATCATAATAAATAGGCTTAAAGTGACCTGATTTCCATTATTTTATAATCTAGTTATTTTATAAGGGTAAACAGAAATTAAAATAGATAAACTAGTTAGTTACTAGTTGATATATTTCAATATATACTTAGTGTGCTTTTGTTAATAAAAATCAAATCAAATAATCAAATCAAAATCACTTTTTGGATTGAGAAGACAAATGTTAGTAAACAAACAAGAGTACTATTATTTCAGTAAGTTTATACAAGTTGCATGCACATGTTTCTTAAAGGTTTATGAATATCCAATACTATCAAACCTTACTCAATACATCCACTCTGGTACATAACAATTGTATGCAAAATATAACATAATATATACAACAATTGTCTGCGAAATATAACATAAGCTACCTGTAAAATATGACAAGCATTTAAACACTTGAGAATATACGTATTCAAGTTCTTCCTCTATTTTTTGTATCCCAGTCACATATACACTGTGATATACACAGTTTACAATTACAATTACACAAGACTTAAACTTACATGAACTGAATCCTGATTTGGACAATTCTGATGATGACGAGAAAAAAATTACTTACAAACAATGGATAACAACAGATCGTTGCAATTTGATCACTGTTGTAGAAACAATTTCAGAGTTTAAAGAAAATTTAGCTTCGAAGTTACTGCAATTAAAAAGTCACCACTTTATTGCTCAGAGTCAATCAGAATTTTGCAAAAGAACGAAAGAAAGTCTTTCTTGGATGAATGTGTAGTGATTGGTGATTTCTCTGAAAACTTCACATTTGTTGTACAAGATGAAATCCAGAGTTACCACTGGATTAACGCTCAAGCTACTGTCCACCCCTTTTGTGTCTACTTTAAGACTAATTCTTCAGATGATCTATGCATCAAAAGTCTTTGTATTATAAGTGACTGCATTGTACACAACACAACTGCTGTTTACGCTTTCCAAAAGCAGCTGATTCCATTTGTTCAAACGTTCATCCCAAATCTAAAGAAAATTTATTATTTCTCAGATGGCTCAGGAGCCCAATATAAGAACAGAAAGAATTTTTCTAACTTATGTAAGCATAAACAGGACTTCGGTGTGGCTGCTGAGTGGCATTTTTTTGCCACAAGCCATGGCAAGGGTCCTTGTGATGGGATTGGTGGGACGGTAAAAAGACTTGTGGCAAAGGCAAGTCTGCAGCATCCAACTGAGGGCCATATTCTTACACCAAAGGACACATATGAGTTTCGTGTGGAAAATATTAAAGGATAAACTTAATCATGGTGATTGAAAGTGACAAAAAATGAGCAAGGGTTTCTGAATGACCCGTTCAATGAAGCTCATAAATTTGAAGGAACAAGAGATCACCACTGCTACATACCCAAGGACTCTTCAACTCTTCTCATCAGTAGAATATCTGCATCATTTCAAATTAATCCTGTAGAGTTCAGAATTGATGACTCACCACGAATATTTCATTTTAATGAAATAATTGAAAATGACAATGTTGTTTGCATTTACAATAACAGGTGGTATGTAGGTAAAGTAATTGAAATGTCAAAAAAAAAAAAAAAACAATGATGTTAAAGTGATGTTCTTCAATCCTGGTGGACCATCAACGAGCTTTACTTTACAAAGAAATTATGTTGCTTGGGTGAAGTTGAACAATATAATTGATGTTCTGACACCATGTGACTTCACCGCTGTTACTGGGAGAACATACAACATTACTCAACAGAAAAACACAGAACTGTCACTAAAGTTACAAGCACATAAGAAGAAAAGTCCGTTGATCAATCATCTCCATGCCAATCAGTGTTTTCGGGGCCACGCACCAGTCAGATATTTTTTATCTTTTTTTCATGGCTCCATGGATTGAGAGACAAGACAAGATCCCCTGTAACTTTGAGGTCCATGTGTAGATAGTGTGTATATATATATATATATATTGATGTAATGTTGCATTATGTGTAGTGATATATGGAATTGTAAATGTCATTGTGATGTAATATATTGAATTGTAAACTGTGTATATCACAGTGTATATGTGACTGGCATACAAAAAATAGAGGAAGAACTTGAATATGTATATTCTCAAGCGTTTAAATGCTTGTCATATTTTACAGGTAGCTTATGTTATATTTCACATACAATTGTTATGTACCAGAGTGGATGTATTTAGTAAGGTTTGATAGTATTAGATATTCATAAACCTTTAAGAAGCATGTGCATGCAACTTGTATAAACTTACTGAAATAATAGTACTCTTGTTTGTTTACTAACATTTGTCTTCTCAATCCAAAAAGTGATTTTGATTTGATTATTTGATTTGATTTTTATTAACAAAAGCACACCAAGTATATATTGAAATATATCAACTAGTAACTAACTAGTTTATCTATTTTAATTTCTGTTTACCCTTATAAAATAACTAGATTATAAAATAATGGAAATCAGGTCACTTTAAGCCTATTTATTATGATGTTTTCACGATGTCATTTTTAGAGATATTTGACAGCCTGTAACATGAACATCAGTGTGAACCCCAAAATGAAATTCACAGGTTTTACTAAGTACTAGTAGGAGTATCCATGGCCAAAATTTCTAATTTTTGGCAGGTCCCCCTTCAGAGATATTTGACCTTGAAATTCACAAATTTTGGAAATTTTCGGATTTCGGAACTAAAAATTGGACAGAAGGGCTTACAACCCCGGACTTGTTTCACCATGGCTGAAAAGCCTTCCACTCATAGTTCTTGCAAAAAGAATTCCATCCTGTTGTTTCAAGCCCTTTTGATTTTACAGACCTTTAAAATTGGCAAAATTTCCCGTTACGATGGTTATATTGAAACCCATTAAAGTCCCAGTTACTTAATTCTTACCTTACATATATATACATTTTCTGAAAGGCCAGAATCTCTACTTTCAGGCAGTGAAAACTAGAACATTCCATCTGTAATAGAAATCACACAGCAACCTTTTTTCAAAACCCTTGTAAACGCTCATTTTTGCTTCCCGCAGTGATGAAAAATGAGCAGAAATCCAAGATGGTGGAAGATTTTTCAAAAAAAAAAATCTTTTTGAGCAGGTCACTAGCAAGACCACCTATGGTGAAAATATAAAAAATTAACAAAATGGTCGAGCAACCAATTGATTTAAAATTGGGTGATTTCACATGGAATGACTCATTAAAACATAATCGCCTGCAAATTTTCAGGTCTGTAGGCCATGTTTTGACCCCCGCCCACCTCAAAAATAGTTGTCTGATCTGTTGTTTGTAATTTTATATACTTTGTTCATTTTACGGACATTAACAACATGGCAACAAGTTGTAACCTATTATATTTTTCTTTTATAGGTTGTAACCAAGGCAGATATGAGTGTAAATATGGGAAAAGAACCACCTCATGAAGCAGTTCCTTCAATTTCATCCACACCAAACCGCCCGGTACTTAGAAAGGATGATAGAGAAGTGTCTGAAGCGTGGCTCTTAAGTAATTTACTGCAAGATTTGACCCCGAAAAAAGGATCTCAACTGCCCACCAATGGGGATGTGCTTCGCTACTTTGTTTTTCTCAATCGTGGACCCATGGAGGAAGATAAAAGGGATGATGTTATAAAATTAATTATCCTGAAGGCAGAAAAGCTTTGGGAGCTTTCTGGCATTCCAGTGACGCCTGTCAGAGCGGGACATTCCAAAGTAAAACTAAATATATTAATTGTGCAATACGAAAATCTTCGGAAACACAAAACAAGGAAGAACTTCCCAGCTGAGAGTGAAAGCTTTCTCAAATCTCTTCTTCTACTCTTTGACATAGCACATGACAATGCTATTTCTATTATAGAACATGACAGATGTAGGACTAGGAAAATGATTCTGGAAGATGTGCAATTCTTAGAAGATCAAAGGTCATGTCGAAAAATGGAGTTAGGTGTTTTTGATAAGACATACTTTGCAAAAGTTATGAGGAAATTATCTCATAACGAAAAAGAAATTGAGCGTGCTGTGAGGGAGAAGCGACGCCAAGAAGAAGCTTCAACCAAGACAAACATAAACACAAGTACTAGCCTAGAATTTGATAAAGTTGGTAGCCTTGATTCAAGTGATTCGGATGGCTTGGATGCTGAACCTGATGCAATTGAAGATCCTGAGTTTGTATTCCCTTCAACTAGCAGTGGTGCAACAGGTACAGGTACGACACTTCGTAGAAAAAGTTCGTCAATTGCTTTAAATCTACCAAGAAATCCATTTACAAGCAAAATCATATCAACCATGGGAGACAGGCTTAATCTATCAGCTGGTCAACGAACAGCATTCATGGGAGCAATTCTTACAGAAGGTGGAGTTCCACTGAAAAAAGCAACTCTTTCAATTAAAAGCACTTGGACAGCAGGTAAGGAAGTTAGGAAATCATCAGCGCAGGCAATTAAGGCTACATTCACAGCACCGAAGCACTCAACACTACATTGGGATGGTAAGCTGGTTCCAGACTTCAAAAAAGAAAACAAAGAAAGACTAGCGATTTTGGTATCTGGTATGCCAGTCTGTGAAGAAGGCAAAGTCCTTGGTATCCCTGTAATTACAAACACAACAGGTGAAGAACAAGCAAGCGCTACGTTTGCCAGATAATGTGAGATCCCTTGTTTTTGACACTACAGCTTCAAACTCAGGATGGAAAATTGGAGCTTCTGTTAGGCTGGAAAACCTCTTTGACAAGAAGTTGTTTATGCTGGCTTGTCGGCATCACATATTTGAAAGAATTCTGAGTTCAGTTCACAAAGAATTGTTTGGTGCAACATCAGGTCCTGAAAACGCCAATTTCATTCAATTCAGAGACTCTATTTGGTCAACTATTAACACAGAAGCTGGTTTTAACATCCTAGAAATCAAAGACAGAAGTTTGAAACTCACTATGGAAAATTCTATACAATCAATGAAGAGAATACTTTCTACTCCAAATAGAAAGAACTTGCTACCTCGCGCTGACTTTCGGGAGTGTGCTGAATTGATGTTGATACTTCTGGGTGAGACACCTGAAAGAGGAATACACTGGCTGAAACCAGGAGCAGCGCATCAAGCTCAATGGATGTCATCCATTTTGTATCCTGCAAAGATGTTTGCTTTCAGTGCTCAAGCAGGATATGACAAGGACATGATCAGTAAACTGGAAGCACTATGCAAATTTAATGCACTATTCTATGTTGAAAACTGGCTCTCTTCATCCATTGGTGCCGATGCAGTGTATAATGATCTCAAGCTATGGCATGACTTGAACAAGTATTGAAAGCATGATCCTCAAGTTGCAAATGCAGCCATAAAAGCCATGGAAAGGCACTTCTGGTACTTAACCGAAGAATGTGCTGTGTTCTCTCTATTTTCAAACAGACTTTCCTCTTCAGAACGGCAGCAGATTGCTCGAACATTGCTCCGAATTCCTCGACCAAAAGAGTTTGAAAGGGGCCATCCAACTTTTCCTATTCTTAGCCACAGTACAAAACTATCATCCCTTATTGGGCCTAAATCCTGGTTCTTGTTTCACAGTATGGGAATTGGCGGCGACTGGCTAAGAAAACCTGTTAGTGAATGGCATAATGATCCCAATTACCAAGAAGCTGAGACATATGTGCAGCATGTCAAAGTGGTGAATGATCTGTCGGAACGGGATGTGAAACTAATCCAAGACTTCTCAACTAGTGTTACCAATGATGAAATACAAAAACAGTTCTTATTGCAAGTGGTCGAATATCACCGCAAAAAAATTCCCAACTTTCAAAAAGAGACATTAAAGAACTTAACAGCACTCTTCTCCATAAAACCATAAATCCAGTAAAGTGATTTCATATGATTGTGTGTTCACTATTACCATACTTGTTAGTTACTATATATGGAGTTTGTCTTCTCTGTATAATAAACTGTCTTACATTGCAAACATTTTTGTCATGATTTTAGTGTAGGAAAACGATGATTAATAATCTAAATCAGTTAATCGCGTTGGGCGGGGGTCAAAACAACACCAAATGACCTAAATTTTGGTATGCATTCATATTTTGCCAGTAGAAACAACATAGGGGGGGTGCACCATATAATTTTAAAAATATTCTTTTTCCATATCTACATGCAATGCCCTAATGTGCGTGTATAATGTGCACCCTGGATTTTGATGGGGAAAAGTTACTAAAAAATATATATCTCATATATAATGCACAGTATAATCCAGGTTCAAGAAATGGCTTTCTTAGTTGTAGGTTGTAAAGCTGTATCTATGTGGACCAAGAGGAGATAAACTTTTATACATGGTTTTGCTCATTTTCTCATTTACTTTTTCTGAAAAAAACCTTTACAATATATACTTTTTCCAAGACTAACATAACATTTATAAGAGGCACATTCAGGATCCTCAAACTAGCAGCAGTTAGCAGCACAATATTTCTTTCATTAAGGCATTTACACACTCCATATATGTCATATTATTTGACTAGTAATACATTTTAATTATTATTTTCTTTTTCCTTACCTTTTCTTTCATCCGAAGTACCACAAAAATGACAGCATTTCTTCATTTTGTGATTAGCTTATTTCAACCGCATTGCACATTAGTGTCGCCATTTTGAATGGAATACTGTTGCCATATTCAAAAACTACCGAATGCTTACCCTCCATTGTGAAGGGGTTTTAACGTGTTTAGTGTGTGAAAGTTTTTTTTATGGGTTTATTAGTAGTTGGAATTTTTAAGGCAAGGAATAGATCATGATGTTTTACATGTATGGAACCAGTTGGTATGGAATCTACTTTTTATCCATTTTTATCCAGTTTTACCCATTTCCTTTATCCTTGTCTTAACTGACATGGCTATGTAGTGATCATACTGGCCTAAAATGAGATCCTGAAGAAGGGAACAGTTGGATCCCGAAACATTGTTCTTTCGCAAAACAGATACTCACGAAACCTAAGTATTTTATGATATATTTTTATATATACTTTAATATACATAACATGAGTAAGTCGCACATGCCATGAAAATGAGTTTGTATTTATAAGTTAAAAAGCACAAAGTGAAAGAGGAAACAATATCTTATTAATTCCTATTTTGGGTCCTGCCGTGCCATTATTCTATCAGTGACATCATAAAAGCTGCTTACCTGCTTGTGTAGCTGATGCCAGGGGAACGTCAGACGAGGCAGAAAACACAAACCGTCCAGATGGTACGTGAGGAGAGCTCACAGTTTCTCCAAAGCTGTCTGTTCTTCGTGGTACAAACAAAGTCGGTGTGCTGGGAACAATACTATCATCTCCAGTGTCATCAAATTGCTGAGGCTGGAAATAATAGTATGTGCATACATAACTGTAAGTCTGAATAACAAAATTTGCATTTACTCCGTAGCATTGGATTACTGTTTAGAAATACCCTGTTGAACTATCCCAGCTTTACTTATTAGGATACATCAAAACCATAACTTAGTCTTGCTACACATGCAGACATGTTTGTCTTACCTGGGGTAAAATGGAAGCAATTTAAAAACAATTCCATGATATAGGTATTTCAAATTTTTATAACAAAAAAATAGTAGGGGAAACCCATGCTCAGAAACCCAAAACGAATTAACCAAACGTATTATGACACAGTATTTACACATGTATAATGCACACGCGTGGGACAGATTTCCATTGTTCGAGAGTCCAATGACGGCGTTCCTTGCACCACTGTAACCAACGGATCGCATTGCGGGCTGTTATATGCGGCTTGTGAACTGCTGCGTGATTATGAAAACCAAGTGCGAAGATCTCCAGGCGGACAGTATGATCACTTGCAGCACTACTGGAAGCCGATTGAAACACCTGTGCCACCATCTGTAACGACGCCTTCCGGTTTGACTTCACCACACGTTTCAAGCATCTATTAATATTTTCTGTTTACTGGGTGTGGGTCGGCCTGTCATGCCCCCTCTCGCCTCCACTTCACGATAACATCACTCACTGTCGACCGGGGTATCTGAAATTTGTTGGAAATCTCATGGGTCGAATGCCCAAACCTGTGGGCTCCAATAACCATCCCTCGTTCTGCATCACTCAGTTCGCGTCGTCTGTCCATATTGACTGCTGTAGCTGGTATGAGTGTATTCTCAACCGGCAACGCCTTTTATAGGTTGTATGACATGTAAAGATGATCTCAAGCACTTTTTGAGGGGTGTCCGGTGACGAATGGCAACATAGTGTATCAGCATGTGGTCAATTTTATTAATTTTATTATTTTCCTGTAGTTTACGGTTATTACAAGCATAAGAAAACAGTTTTTTCTTTGTGACGTTTCAGGAGAACACATGCTCCTTTCATCAGACATTTATTTTCATTTTGACATTTTGTCAATTTTATTGTAACTGGAACAAAAAAGAGGGAGGGAAGGGGGAGGGGGAGGGAGGGGGAGAGAGAGAGAGACAGAGAGAGAGAGAGAAAGAGAGACAGAGAGAGAGAGAGAGAGAGAGAAACAGAGAGAGAGAGAGAGCATCTTCAAAGGATTATGCAGGACAAACAGCAAGGAAAATGGCAATAAGATGGCATGAACACGATTTGGACATTATAACTAAACCCAAGAACAGGTTTGTCAGCTCATATCATCGAAGAGAAGCATTTCATTAAAAAGAGAAGGTCTTAAAAAGATTGACGGGAAACATAGAGTTGAATGTCTGGGAAGCTTCGTTCATTGCAGAAGAACACTGGAATAAATTAAATAATGAAAATGGTAACAGAGATCCAGTATGGAGTTTTCTTTTTCACAAATGGAGCAAGCCACCATCTTTAAAATTTAATTTAACAGAAAACATCAAGAGACTTTGTGAAAACAATGATGACTTTAAATTACCTGATGACATTTGGGATTCATATTTTAAATAAAAAATAATGTGATCAAAATTTTTTTATCTGAAATAAAAATAAAACTGCTTCTTTTCAGTCAAGTTGCTATATTAAAACAATGTAACATTGAACAACATCCATTATATAACAGATTCTTTTTGTTTAAAAAATTGCTAGCCATTGTTATAACTGTATCTTTAGTCATAATGAAAATAAATGTCTGACGAAGGGAGCGTGTGTTCTCCTGAAACGTCACAACGAAAAACTGTTTTCTTATGCTTGTAATAACCGTAAACTACAGGAAAATAATCCTATTCAATGAGCCACCAGTTTCTTTGTGGACCAAGAGGAGAACATTGTCTTGTGTATACAATGAGTCACCAGCCCTCGCACCTTCTCCCCCTCTCTCCCTGCACTTAGCTTAGCATCCCAAAGCTTTCACTTCTCTAGCCACTTTGATTATTCTGTAGTAGAAGAAAGCAAGATCAAAATTATGTTATGGATTTGCAGTGCTCAGGAAGTTATTTGCTATTATTTCTCGCCCAATAAATACTGCTGATACTCATTCTGTGTAACGGGAGGTGCATGCTCGAATTCTGCTAGAACGGCATGGTGCAGCAAAACATTCCTTTACAAAGTGAAAAATCATGGAAAATGGGCATTTCATTTTTATAGTGTTTTTTTTTTTAAAAAGAAATCATTATTACTAAAGAAATTCAACCTGGTAATTTGTATTTGCACCTGTTGATATATACATGTTATACGTAGTGAAAACATCCATGGTTTTAATGCAAAATAATATAATTTAGTTATTTTTAGTGGTTTTCATGTTGGCTGTCTGAATTATTCCTTGCATAATACACACCACAGTTTTGGGGCAAAAATTTTGGAAAAAGTGTGCATTGTACATGAGTAAACATGGTAGCTAAAACTACTATAACATTTTCACTTTTGCTACATCATCAAAAACTGAAACCCACATCACATCATCCCTACATCATAAACTTGCATTCTTTTGTTTATGTTATTTAGTTATAGGTGCAAAAGTGGTTTATTTGATTTAGGCAACATGAAGTTTCAACTTTCGGAATGTCACAGACTTAACTAGTGCCCAAAAGCAGGACAAATAGGTATATAGGAGAGTGTGTGCAAGCACACATGCACATTCTGTGTCAAAATTGGGAAGGGCATGTCAGTAACACATAAATCGCTTTGGGATGCATTTGTGACAATATTTTATGGAAAACGCAAATCAGTTTTGTAAATCAAAGTTCACGAAACATCTGCTGTGGGCATAGGTAAAAAATTTAAAAGAATTAACACTAAAAATGAGTCTGATAAGAAAATTTTGTCTAAAAGTTGACAACACAAAAGTGAAGGCAAAAAAGTACAACAGTTCAGTTAGTATAAATTGAAGGCAAGAGTCAACACTGTAAGCATATTACACAAAGTGTTCTTACCAAATTAACGATAGGCATTAGCTGTTGTTGACTGAGTGCAGCTGGAAACCTTTCCTGCCTCGCTGCATGCCCCACGGCTCTCCCAGTAGCAACACTCACTGCTTCACTTGCACTCTGAGAATTGTCTGCTTGCTGAGGCTCCAGCACGGCTTGGACATCTGGCGTACTTGTATCTGCAACCGACTGGCTCGATACTTCATCTGCAGCAAGAATTACAAAATCTTCATGAAATAAAATGATTTCTCTGCATGGAACTTGTGACCTAAAAATTACATGAGTAAGCAACAGGTCATTTGTAACCACCAACATGCTTTGTAAGGTGTGCTTCCACATCCAGTTAACAAATCACACAGCACCAAGTCAACATTGGAAAGAAAAAGGGGGGCAGGGTTGATGCTTGTCTCACTAATATTGCGTTTGTAGATTTATTTTAATGGTCATGGATATTCTTTGTAAGTGTTCCTTCATCATATTCTTACACATCCTCATCGTCGCGATTAGTCAAAAGTGGCAGAAGAGCTACGCAAAATAACAACAATCAATCAATCAAATCAGTGAATTGTTTTCACAGTAGCCTAAATAACCATAAAATACTGATTTTACTTTATAGCTTTAAAATACAAAAATAATATGATAACCCTTTATTTCATACCATTTAAAATTTTCAAAACCGGCTGTATTCATAGTAGTACCTAGGCCTACAACCAGCACACCACATTTCAAATTTACACCATCAAAAATTAAAACAAAATTTGGCAGCCCTGCATTTGTGGTGTTGCAAAACATCCCTATTTAGTTATACGAGGGAAAGTCAGAAAATAAGTTTCCCCGCCAGCTCTGCCAGGGAAATCATACAGCAATGGGGGAAACCAGGCCCTGTTGGAACACAACAGACACCCATACACCAGTGGGTGAAGTATGACCACGATCCAACAGATGGCGTGAGCATAGTGCGTGCAAACGAGGGGAGGTGGCTCTCAGTCGTGGCCTGGCAGATATGGAGAGAAGGTGCATGTTGACTTCGTGGTCAAAGGAGGAAGTGAGAGTGGTTGTCCGGTATGAATGGGCAGGTGGAGTATCGGGAGCAAAAAGTCATAACCGCCTAGTGGAAGTGTATGGGCCAGAAGTGATGTCGAAACAAATGGTGCGGAGATGATGTCGCCAATTCAGTGATGGGCACGAGAAAGTGCAGGAAACACCGCGTCGTCGGACGCGTTCGTCCACTACAGACGAAAACGTCAGGTTGGTGGATGACATGATTAAAGCGAACAGGCGTATCACCATCGATGACGTCGCTGAAGAACTGGGAATAGGCCATCCATGAGCTCACAATGATCATCCACGACAAGCTTCACTACAGGAAAGTGTCAGCACGATAGGTGCCCTGTCAACTCACCCAAGAACATCTGGACCAGCGCATGGGAGTCAGTTTGGAGCATCTCATGCGTTATCACCAGGAAGGAAATGAGTTTCTCTTTCGGATTGTGATGGGGGATGAAACGTGGGTCCACCATATCACACCCAAATCGAAGACCGCATCAATGGAGTGGAAACATCCGTCATCTTCTGTCCGGAAGAAGTTCAAGACAACTCCCTCGACAGGTAAGGTGCTTCTCACAGTTTTTTGGGACGCCCATGGTGTTTGTTGCTGGACTTTTTGGAACAAGGAACCATCAATGCTGCACGTTACTGTCACACCCTGTCCAAATTGAAGCAGGCTATTCGGCGTAGGCAGCCTGGCTCTTCTCACATCTGGCATGCTGTTGTTGGATGACAATGTGAAACCGCACTCGGCGAGGGCTCCGCAACACCATCTTGCAATCCTTAGTTGAGAGTGCCTTACCCATCCACCGTACAGTCCCGATCTCACACCGAGTGCCTTCCATCTGTTTCCGGCTTTGAAGAAGGCTCTTAGAGGAAGGCACTTTGGAAGCAATGCTGAGGTGACACATTTCGTGCAACACTTCTTCCGTATACAGGACACTCATTTTTTCCAAGAGGTTTTATTGAAGCTTATCAAGCGGTATGACAAATGTCTGAATGTCCAGGGTTCCTATGTGGAAAAATAAAGTAAGTATGCTATTCCTTTTCTCATTAACGTTTTTTACTTTTCCTTCCCATCTCTGTCCACAGTCACCAGGGGAAACTTATTTTCGGACTCTCCCTCGTATATGCAGCATAGATTTTCAACTTACTGCTTAAAGAAAAAACAAGGTTAGATATGACAACCCAGCATTTCTATTAGTTAAAAATTTCCTATTTGGCTGTATTCATGGTAGAATAAATAACCAGCATTCCGTTCTTCAACTTTCTACCTTCAAACATTGAAAGGTTAAAATTAGAAACCAGCATTTCCAATTACATTAAGCTCTCCCCTTTACCTATATTCAAAGTAGCACATATAACCAGCATATTGGTTTTGAAGATTTTATCTTGGAAAATTATCACATTGAATCCCATGCTCGTGCTATGCAAGAGCATCCTGAGCATCCCGCACCTCCACCACGTAACGCAACTCCCATGCTGCGTTTGGGATCGAACCAAGAACCTCTAGATTGAATTGGGTGATGTAGTTATTTCTCATTCATCTCTCAGATGGTTATCACTCACTTGGCCTAAATGTGATAAATGCAAGAGGTTACATTTAAAGGAATGGCGATAGAAATTAACTTAGGTTAGATATGGGTTTTATACTCTCCATGACTGAACCGATATGGATTGGTTTAGAAAATGATATTATTTGCCTTACAAATAGATGAAGATTGTTCCTACACTCGTCCTCTCAAATGTCACTTGTTTGACCTCCCTGTCAGACATCGATTCAATCACACACCATCGTCCAATAATCGTCCTCCACTTTGCTTCTCTCTCGCAATCCGCAGTCCTTACTCTCTCTCGTATTCTCGCCAACTGATCACACCTCCTGACAATTCCAACACTCATGCCACATACCCCTTCCAAGTCAATCACCCGACCTTTGTCTGATTACTTATTCAGCATTTCTATCTCTGCTACCTGCTATGCTAAGACTTTATACTTCTTACCCAATACCTTGGGTACGATACGATATGGCAAGTGTCCCATGCACATGCATAGTACGGGCAATATCACTTGAATGTTTGGAGTTACGATGCTGGGTCATGCACGTGCAGAATGTTCCTGAGAGTTCTTTCGGTAAATGGAATTTAGTATGCTAACATTACTTTTTATGGTGATGACAGAATCCATTTCAGTACACCCTACATATGGAATCTTGAAGAGCCCCCTTCCCCTGAGAAAACTCCTATGGACACCCATGCACTTAACCAATGTGTTTACTTGAAATATCGAAAGAAATGGAACACTTATTTATTTACTTGTAATGAGTTATTTACTTGCACACTGCCTGTGTTTTATACTAAGGGTAGTATTAGAAGTACGGACTTTTCATTATACGAAAAACAAGGACTATGTTGAACATCTCTAGCACACGCAAGAATACACAGATTCTAATTGTTTCTTTTTTATTTCGTAGGCAAAGAAATTGACATTATATTTATGTATAGCAAGACCAAAAAATAAATTGTTTCAGAATGTTAAAAATCACATAAAATGCCCGGGTTTCTGAGATATTGCCAATTTAAAAACCCTGGGATTCAATGTGTTTAAGAACAAAACAAAGATGTGGCAACCCTGGCAACAACAAGTGTTTCGAATGAAACAGCTTGGTCTTTTGCCCTCTGTGCACACTGAATTGAATTTCACAGCTTTCTGGCATTCTGAGATTGAACCGATTCTGTGCAGTAGTTTGACCAATTTCAGTCGCTCAAACCATTATTCCGGACCAAAACTCGCCTCCGCCATGGCATGGACTGTAATATCAAACCAATATGTCAAACTCCTTTCCTCGAAACTGGTTTCTGAAGTGGCGTAAACCAGAATGCTTCTGCATGAGCAGCTTCAGGTTTCGGTTTGCTTGGGCTGGAGTAGAAACTGCCAGCCTCAATTTGAGTTTGAGTCTAAATTATCTATCTGATTTCGGTCCGCACCGCCTAACTAGAACTGATATTGCGAGGAGTGAAATCAGTCCAACCCGAACCAGAACTCAAACTGAAATGAATACTGAATGATCCTGAATACTTGTACACCTCAGTACGGAAAAGATGGGAGAGGTCCTACAAATCGTTCATGAGTGTGCTGAACAAGGCCGCCCAGTAATGAAAAACTTGCTACAGCAGCACATCTGGTCCCTCACAACCAAACCAGACAAATACGAACCTGACCAAGCAATCAAGCAAAGAGTTTTCAAGTGGATAGTGATAGTAGCCTCCCAATTTCATCAAAGAATCAAAGGGGAAAAAAAATTAGTTTTACAGAAAAAGTAAGTACTTCTTCTGAATATATGAATCACTGCATTTTCCATTCCCCCAAACATGTAATGTTTGGTGCTTCATATCAGTCTATCGTCCTAGTTATTGCTAAGTTATGTAATTAAATCCACTTACTTATGATGGTAATTTAATGATTACATGACAGACAAAACACTACATATGCTGACCAAGGAATTCTATACTTCGGTGGAAAAAAAAACACACTTCAAAAAGTGACATTTCTACAATTTTTTAGGGTCTTTCTCAGACTTGTAACTTAACTTAAAAAAGAAACAAAAAAAAGTCTGAGGAAGACCCTGATAGGGGATTGAAAAGTCATTGTTAAATTTGTTATTTACTTAAATATAGACTGTGTTGGTCAGCACATGCAGGAATAGAAAAATACAGGGTACCTGGTTGTCATTGCATCTGAAAATTTTATATGCCGAAACAATTTTTAAATTCAGCACTATAAAAAAAATATTTAATATTTCGAGTTCGCTTACGGAAATTTCAATTACCATTTATTAAAATAATGATACAGTATGTGTTCCTTTAATGTATGTTTGTTTTCTGTATCATGTGCATCATTAAATCATAATAATAAATGTGCCATTATATTTTTATTTTACTGTTGCAAGCCAAATTTTAAAATCTGCAGCGATATGGTGTATGATATCTAGACCTCGGATTTTAGGTTTATAACCTATTTTTTCCTTTGCACGTAAATAAGAAATAACAAGTTATATCGGCGTTTCATAAAAAATTGAAACAACTGACTAAGTTTTAAAGTACCTAAAATAACCTATTTTGCTTGTTAGAATCTATTTTAGGTTTATGTGCCCAAATGAAACCTTTTCTTAGGTTTTTATATATTTTTTTTAGGTTTTACAGGATTTTTATATCTCACAGAGGTATTTACTAGGTTTGGTGGCGAAATAATTCAATGACTGGCGTGTTTGAAACTTGTTTTCTGTTGATTTCCCTCCCTCCAAGTATATGACGTTTACAATGCTTTAAACAAAACAAAAATGTCTGATGTCACTGTTACCTGCAGACAGTGGCGGCGAAAGAGAAAAGTTCCTCCCTACTTTTTAACCCTGCACTATAGACTCTTAATGTTAAGCCTTGCCTACTTAGTAACTAATTTTCATAATTGGGAAAAGAGAGAAGCGGTAGTATATAAATACGGAGAAACTAGTACTCACTTTTATCTGTGAAAAAAAAAAAAAAAAAAAACAGCTTCGCAGATAAAAGTGAGTACTAGTTTCTCCGTATTTATTGCCTACTAAGATAAAGTAAACTGTCCTTGTTATACATACGTAATTCATTTTTTATATCAACAAGTAACAGCAGAAGTGCAGTATTATAATAATTTGTAGATAATTTTGAAAAGTATATAAAGAAATGAAAATTTGTTTAGAAAATTAATATTTGGATATTACGGGTCTTGTGAAATTTTGTTTTTAACGATTGTATCTAATCAGTTCAAATCCGCGAACTTTTCTAACGTTGAAGTGGCCCCGGCGTCCACCCAGCGTCGAATGACATGGGTACCTGGAGGAAACCCTGGGGGGTAAAGGCAGTCAGGGGCACGATGCTGATCACATCACCGCCATTCACGACCGGATCAAGAAAGTGTGGGGCGTTACCCCCACACCTCCTATATGCCTTCATGGTGTGGTGCTAAGCACAGGGGAGCACTTTACTTTACTGTATCTAATCAGTATTTTTCAAGAATTCTGTACCAAATTAAGTCTTTTTGCAACCTATTTCAGGATTTTTCGAGCCTAATTTAAGGTTTTTAGAACCTATTTTAGGATTTTTAGAGCCTATTTTAGGAACCTAAAAGTACATTTTTTAGAACCTAAAAATCCGAGGTCTAATGATATTGCCATATACAGTGAAATCACAGTTATATGTTTCATAATAGTACGTTTTTTCTGGCGGTCCCTGCCAATTTTCCTAAGGTTGTGTACTACCGTGTATTTGAAAAGTCCCCACACTCATACTTTAAAAAGAAGCTACTAAAGCATTCATCTGGATGAGTTGGCAAGCTTGCCAGTAGGGATTGGTTTGACCTTCAAGAACGAGTTTATGTTATGTTTAGAGCAGTGCCGCTGTTACAGTCCTCGGTGTGAGACTTACAATCACAGTTTGTCAACAATACCTCTTAAGCACATAGTTCGAGACATGGAGAAATGCGGCATCTTCTGTTGTCTGCTTCTATTGAAATCAAATGGTGTAATACCCACTACAGGAAAACATGCGGAACGGAAGCACAAAGCACCGAAGTCTGCAGGTTATCTTACATGTTATCGCCCACCGATACACCGGAAATGTGTCAGTTGCCATGTTGTTCCACGTCTCAGTGGGTGCTAATCTTTATGCGCACACAGCAAATCGTAGTTGGAAGCATATTTTGAGTATCTCATATGCAATATTTGTGGAGAAATGGAGGTCTATTTCCTGATGATCTAGCGCCAGCACCAGCTAAAACCGCAATGAATGATTGTTTCAAATTAAGTTTCAATATTCTTTCTGTGCATTTCAACACGCTGAAAGTTGGCCCCCATGCCGAGTGGTTAGCACATCGTGCTACGATGCCAGGGGTTCCACGTTCGAATCCCGGCCTGGGCAAAGATGTTTGTGAGTGTCCATTCATCAATTTCATCATATCATCTCTGATCGCAATCTTTGCAAATTAGCCAAAATGGCACAAAAGCGAAGTAAAATAAATCAAATTAAATCAAATCAACATGCAGAAAGTGGTTTGCCGTCTTGTAAGTGTGTTACCGACATCAGAGATTGCAGTATTACTCACATTTAGTTTAATTTTTTTTGTGTGTATTTCAAGATATAGTTAACAAATGTATGCATTCATTACTTTGACAGGTTCAATAAATTATGAGCAAAAAATTCTCAAACTTTGAGTGTGGTGACTTTTCAAACACACTGTATTATATTTCAGTTATACAATTTTCAGATATACAATTCTTAAAGTTATGTGTTCAAAAATTTCAGTTCCAACAAGTTATGCATTATTAACTCTGCTTGCTCGAAAGAATGCTACTCTTGGAGTTTAAGATTTCCATGAAGATAACATGTGCCACCTGTTCCAGACAGATATTCTTATCAGTTATAACCATGCAACGAGACTCTTGACTCTGAATTCTATTCTTGTTGCTTGCATCAGAAAGAAGGGAAGGGGCAATGCACCTATGAACCAGATTGGCTCTTGCTAAATGAGGGTGTCTACCAAAATAAAAAATCCAAAATTTTTTACTTTTCCATGACCTTTTTCTTAATATTTATTTAATTGCCCCCTATTTAGGTATAGCTGCAAAACTAAGAAAATTGATATTTTTATTCAATGAAAAGCCCTTACCACAAGACAGGTTAAGATGAAAACTGAAGCTGTACTTGAACAGGAGATTTATACTTGTTTTAATTATTATAAATGTAAAAATCCATGCTTCAGACTTCATCTTGGATGGGGAATAGCCACATTACTTTATTTAATATTTTTACAAAACTTCAATCATACAAGAATGTAATTCTTGAGAAACAAAGTGAACAAATCTTAACCAGATCTCAATACAATTTAAAATTTCCAAATAGTTAATTTTAACAAATCCTAGTACATGCATATAACAATGTAAATTCACTATAATGTAAAAAATAGCAAAAATTATTGACCACCAGCATAATTTCTTAACACCCTGTAAATGATCCTGCTTTTGTTCTTTGCATTGCATGGGGGGGGGGGGGAGGGGTCGTATCTGCCTGAAGCAGATCGGAAACTGATGTCTTTCAAGCCGTCAGGCAAGTCACTGGTGCACAAGACAATGCAAACGAGCTAAAAAAAAGGGGGGAGGGGGCGAGGGTTAACAGTGGCTTGCAAGTAGGGAAAAGTTCTGCTGTCTCTTATTAACATGATATTTAATGATAATTCTTGAAGACAGAGAATTTGACTTATGTTCTTGTTTTAAGTTCACTTTATGCACAGATAGACTAATTGGGACCTATGGTTTAAAGTGGGATCCGAATAATAAAAAGTCCTTCGTTCTTTGAGTCCCAAGGGCATTTTCACTGGTAAGCCTCTCTGTCCCGAGCCCATTTTGAGCAAAATGCAGAGTTTCAATTAAATGAGTGTAGATCGGAGACTAATTGCCCTAGAGAGATGAGTGTTATACCGTTGTACGCGGAATGAACCAGAGATTCAGGCTATATGAAATTTATGCAAATTCGGCGTATATGTGCGGGGGAAGGGGCTAACTCTCAAAATTCCAAAATTTCGGAAAAAAAAAATTGGTCCGTCCCCTCAAGAAAAAAGTACATGACAGTGTCGACATGCACATGGAAATGATCACTGACATGTAAGGAACACAAAAATATTTGCATTATTATCATATGACCAATGTAACTTGAGTTGTACCCCCAAAAGGAATGGTCGGCATGCCACTGATTCAAGCTTCAAAGTGCAGCGGTACCTTGAAATGACTTTAGCTCAGAGACTATTTGCCCTGGAGATATGAATATACCATTGAATGCAGAATGAATCACATATTCAGACGATATATAATTTATGCACATTTGGCGTACATATGGAGGGGGAAAGGTGGAGGGGGAAAGGGAGGAAATCCCCTGAAAATCCATTTTTTTAAAAAATATGGGGTTTCTCATACTGTCAATGTAACGGAGACATTTTTCTTATTAAGACAAGGGGAACCGCTGAAAGAGCCCACCTCCACCCACATACGTTCACATTCACGGGTATGCGCTTCATGTCCTGGTGCATATAAATATATACCATGGTTTCAGTTTTCTCCGAATTGTGGTTCCCCCATTTTTTATATTTTTTGTGCTCAATTCATTTAAATATTAGTTATAATGTAATACAATAGTACAATGTAAGACAATGATATAATATGAAAACATAATATAATCTATGTAGTATGAGACGTTAAAATTGCATAATTACGATTTGTTCTAGTATCCAAAACAAACCTTTGTAGAGATTGGGAAATTAAATTACTTACTATTTTATATTATTGTTCTAATGCAAGTGTTTCACTTATTAGAATTTATGAGTTGATTAGAGCTTTTGCTTAGTGCAAGTTAAAAATTCTTCTTACTTTTCTCCCATAGCCAATGTGGCAAACAAGAAGAAAGGAAAAGTTTTCACAAAAAAGTCTCTCCCTCTCTTCCCCTCCCCCTCCCATCTACTGTAAAGGATTCCGTGTAAGCGTGTGTAAAGAAATGTGAATAGTGATTGAGTCCTGTTGTCAATTTTCATGAATTTTTGTGGAAAGAGGGAGAACAAACACATCTAGGTCACACTACTTTTAGTGTGCTTTCAAACCCTTCAGAAAGCAGGATTTAGTGCCTATCGGTTTGACAATAATGCACTTGTTTCTTGATCATAAGGCTCCACAGAATCATGGTACTAAATGAGTGTTGTGAAAAACCATCGGGAGTTGGGTTTATTTTGCTGCATCAAGACAATGCTCCTGTTCACAGGTCACGTGTTGCGATGGCTGCTATTCAAGTTGTTTAATTTTAATCGGTGTATCACTCACCTCACCCACCCATTCTTGTCCCAAGTGAATTCGAGCAGTTTCCAAAATTCAATCAACATCTCCATGGTCAGACAATGACAGACATGACAATGCCGTCATGGATGCTGTCAATGCATGGTTTCATTAAGAGGAAAACTTCTTTCAACAGGGCATAGAAGCTATGGAGTCACACTGGACAAAGTGTATTGAAATGTCAGGGGACTACCGTATTTACGCGTGTGTGTATAATGCGCACTCTGGTTTTGGATGGGTAAAAGTGACAAAAAATTATATCTCGTATATAATGCGTAGTACAATCCAGTTTCTTAGTTGTGGGTTGTAAATGTGTGGCTATGCGATCAAGAGTGAATGACGTCATACCAATTCAATTGCTGACTTCTTCTTTTCAAAATATATACTTTTTCTTTCCGTGACTAATGTAACATTTATATGAGGCACATTCAGGTCCTTCCAAATAGCACTTAGCAGCACAAGATTTCTTCCATTAAGGAATTTACACACTCCATATATGTCATATTATTTGGCCAGTAATACATTTTAATTTTTATTATATTTTTCCTTATGTTTTCTTTCATCCAAAGTACCATAAAAATCAGAACGTTTCTTCATTTTTTGATTAACTTATTTCAACCGCATTTCACATTATTGTCGTTATCTTATATGGAATACTGTTTCCATATTCAGAAACTGCAGGATTCAAGCTTTACAACGATATATAACATGATAGGGTTCCGTAAACATGAAAAACCAGTGCAAGTGTCCTAAAATCATGGAATGACCCTGTACGGTTTCATGTTAGCTGTCTAAATTATTCCGTGCATAATACGCACCACAGTTTTTTGGGGCAAAAATTTTGGAAAAAAGTGCGCATTATACATGAGTAAATACGGTATATTGAAAAATAAATATATTGTTTCTGTGATATTTTGTTTTGTTGATGAGTGTAAGAGCATACTGAACACATTTCGTGTATTCAAGTAAGACAAGTTAAATTATTATATAAATATTCAAAAGCTATATTAATTTTTTTGCACTTACCAAGTATTTTACTATCATCTCCTTCCATTGTAGCATCTGGTTCTACAGAAGGCAAATCTTCCTAAAATAAAGTAAAATGCACAAATCACACACAAACTTATTAATGGTAATTAAAATATACACTGCTGTTTGTGAAAATTGCAACACCAAGAAGGATACATGTGATTGGAATGAAATTTATATCACAGATTAGGTACATGCCAATACACAAATGATTCGGATTACAGAACTGTACATGATCTCTGACCTTGAGAATTCAGTATGGTTTGAAGCCCCACATGCTGCAAACAGAGCCTCTACAGGGTGTGGAATGGAATCAAAGAGGGTCTGGATATGTTTGTGGGGAATCTCCCTCCACGCAGTTTGTATGCGTGTCCACAAAGCATCCCCACTGGTTGCTGGAGGACCATCACGAACAAGTTGCCTACCAACCATATGCCAGACATGTTCGATGGGCGACATGTCAGGCGATCGTGTTGGCCAGGGAAGCAGTGGTACCCGTGGTTCTTCGACGACGGCTTGCACATTCCTGTCCACATGTGGTCAGGCATTGTCCTGTTGAAATATGGCATGTGGAGTTGCCTGAAGGAAGGGCAGTACCTCAGGCTCTAAAACCTCCCTCATGTAGCGGTTGCTTTTCAGATTGCCTTCAATACGTAGGAGGTGAGATCGCATGTTGTATCCAATGACACCCCAAACCATCACACTTGGCGTTTGTCCGCTATGCTGCTCAACAATGCAGGCTGCCAGATTGCGTTCACCACGGTAGCATCTAACACATATGCGGCCATCACTGTAGGACAAGTTGAAGCGGGACTTGTCTTAAAACACTACATTTTGCCACTCAGCACGCCAGCAACGGCGTTCGCGTGCCCATTGTAGTCTGAGGCGTTTGTGGTTTCTGGAGAGTGAGAGCCGACGCAATGGCATGTGTGCCACCAGTCCAGCCTGCTGCAGACGGCGTTGAACCTGGTTGAACCGTCGACGCAGATAGGTCCACAGCTGTTGCAGTGCTCCAACAACGAGCCAACACTGTGGACGAAACTGTACGGTCCGTTACAGACATCCGGACAAGATGGCGGTCATCCCGTGCTGTGGTCACATCGCGTGGTCCAGTATCTGCCCGTCGCTGCATACAACCCTCTTCTATCCACTGGTTCCACACATGCATCACTGTGGTAGCAGAATGCCCTGTACAAGCCGAAATGTCACGGTATGACAAATCCGCTTCCTGGAGACCGATCATTCTGCCCTGTTCGAATTTACTCACATGCTGATATTGCGCCACTTGACGTCGACGAGGCATACAGGCACTTGCTTTCACGTTTCCACTTTGTTTGATGGCTCTTCACTGACTGAGCTTAGTGTAACACTGACCTTTCTGGTCACTGAAGAGAGGGCGCTGCTGAGCCTACATGTACGCCATATCTCTGCAATCCTAATCACTTATTGCTCGCACACTGTTCTACTCATCCTCCGAGTTTGGATTCATTCGGGCCATTCTTTCTAGGTGTTGCAATTTTCACAAACAGCAGTGTACTATCTTCTCTCATTATCAACTTGCAATGGCATGTCAAAAAAAAAAGGGCAAAATCAATATTACGTATTAAGGAATTACCAATGAGAATGGAATGTTCTTGGGCTTCTAAGAGTTATATTTAACAAAAATACAGCTGATAGTGTACCAATCCAATATAAAATAGCAAACATGTCATGTTTCATAGCATGATGTAAACTCTTTTTTTTTTCTATTCTGAATGGCAATACATCGTACAAGTATGAACTACATTTATTGATCAATACACTAAAATAGGGTCTTCTTTTCAAAACAGATTAACCCAAAGTACACTTCTCCAAGAGTTATCTGACTGCCCTCAAATATGGAATGCCCAAAAAATCATTGATACGGCATTAATATGGCAAAGTAGCTCGTGAGTTCCAAGTGAGAGTAGCCAACTTTATGATTTACATTCTTGCTTATAACAATAAATCAACTATAATCTAACATGATACTAGAGAACCAAACTATATCCTGCATGTTCAAATTGCAGGTAGAAAATTTTTTAAGAAGTTTGAAACACTGCACTGAGAACAGAGGCATAAGTACAAACTGTTTAGGCAAAATATATTTAACAATACTTTGCAAAATACTGTGGAATATTATATAATTAATTTTCCATCAATCTGCATCAAAAATGCAAAGGAAACATGGTCAAGTGGTTGCTTGAGCAAATATCAACACGTTTTAATGGTCTTATTGTAGATTAGGCACACACAAGAGATGTACTACGTAGAAATACGTTTAATAGTCTTGTATGGCACACTCTGCGAAGTGCTCAACTGTAAGCTTCATTAATTTCTTGGAAAGAGATGTCAAGCATTCAAATGCCTAGCTCTCCATTTTTATCTTCTTGTAAATGTGCTGAGCATGGAGCATAGTAATTAAGTGAAATAATTTTGTTTAAGAATGTTTCTAATAATTAATTTGATGTAGAATTCAAATGATGTTTTCATATGCTCAGCTTATTTGACCTTTGTTTTCCATTGTTGAAATTTCGAGATATTTGTTTGAGAGATGAGACCTATTTTACATCCTAGAAAGGACCCCACAATTTCTTGATCACGGCTGAAGGTGGGGGTGATGTGATCAGCACTATGCCTCTGTGGCCTCCTTTACCCCCCCCCCCCCCCCCGAGTTTCCTCCAGCTATCCACTTAATATGATGTTGGGTAGGTGCCAGAGCTGCTTGAAAAGGTGAAAAAAGTCCTGCTTCTCTCCCACCGGGTCTCTTGCATGGTAGTCAGATGTCCTAACGACTAAGTATTCTTAAGTAAGGTAAGAAGAAAAAACCTCCACAAGCCAAATACACAAATGTATCATTAACATCTAACATCCTGGCAGTCAGTGAAGTCAAGAAGAGAATTTCATCATGAAGTTCCTGTACTGAGGATGAAGATATTGGCAATCTAATTATAAGAAATGATTGCATACCTGTTCTTCATATTCGCCATAGTCTTCTGCTTCTTCTTCATATTCTTGGTCATCTGCTTCATTCAGTTCCTGAAATATTAACATAACGAACTAAATCAAACTATTCATGCAAAACTTGTCTTTAACACATATGATGATGAAGCAGCAATATCTGAAATGTAAAAAGAAGTACAGGCAAAGACAACAGTAATGTTTCATCAACATCCTGAGGTTCTGAGACATGCATTTCTATACACATCTTACCACGACTGCTGTGCTCCAGCAAAGCACATGAAAAAACAGTAGCTGCTTCTGCTCTCTCCACTAATGTATCCTTTTGCCAGAAGAGTAACAGCATATTTAAACACATAGTGCGTATGCATAAAAAGTATTTGGGGAATTCTTTCCTTGAAATCCATGGGAGAAAGTGAATGTAACCAAGAATTATTTGACAATCAACAAATAGTAACCACCCAGTGTACTTGAGTTACATCCATGGAACCAACTGATTTGTCAAGATCTCTGTTGGTGAAGTGGTTGCAGACAGCAGCAATACATGCATTTTTTTGTGTTGCACCTTTAATCACCTAATGGTGATGCTTTCTTTAGGAGGAGGAAGTACGAGGAGTCAAATTGGGGTCCGCATGAGGAAATTTTACTTTTGGACATCATGTACTAATATTTTTAGTAAGAATGGGACAGATTAATCAGTACTCTATTGGTATTGGACAGGTACAATTAGAGATAATTTTATCTATCCAATATATCTATAAATATCTTAAATTTAAGGGCAACGTTCTGCAATTTTCTTATATTTTCATATTCATGCTATACTTTTATTACAAGTACTGTACTTAGGTGTGTATAATGGACACTCCAGTTTTTGATGGGAAAAAGTGACAAACAATCACTGGTATATCTCGTATATAATGCGCAGTACACTACAAGTTCAAGAAATGGATTTCTTAATTGTAAGTCGTAAAGCTGTTGCTATGCCGACCAAGAGTGCATGACAAAATACCTATTCAATGAGTCACCTGTTGCTACATGGACCACGAGGAGAATATCCTCTTGTGTATACAATGAGTTACCACCTCCCCCTCTCCCTCCACTGTGTTTAGCATCCCGGAGCTTTCACTCTTTAACCACCTTATTATGTAAGCGTAGAAAGCGAAATCAAAATTACATTATGGATTCTCAGTGCTCAAGAAGCAATTTTCTATTATTTCCCACCCAACAAATACCGCTGATACCCATCCCATGTGATGGGAGATGCATGCTCGAATTCCACCAAAAAGGCACTGGTTTTCTTTGTGTCCCAGAACATTACATTGCAAAGTAAGAAATCGTGGGAAATTGCCTATAAACTTTTGTATGTGGTTTTGTTCATTCCTTCTTAACTTTCTCAAAAAAAACAACTTCAAAATATATATTTTTCCTGTGATTAGCATAACATTTATACGAGGCACATTCACGACCCTCAAACTAGCAGTTAGCAGTACAAGATTTATTCCATTAAGATATTTACACACTCCATATCATAACATTTAGCCAGTAATACATCTTAATTATTATTTTCATTTTCCTCACCTTTTCTTTCATTCAAAGTACCATAAAAATAAGAACATTCCTTCAAGCGAAGAACTTATTTCAACTGCACATAAGTGTCACCATCTTTGAATGGAATACTGTTGCCATATAGGACATAAGCGAGTTACTGAAGTTATATCCGTGAAACTTACTTGTAAATGTTCTATTAATTTCGGTGGCCTCCTTCACCATCCACTTGGGAACTCCATCTCTAAGGAACCGGAAGTCAACCCAACAGTAAAGCATGTACCAGGTGTGCCGGTTAATAATTCTTAATTTCGTCGCTGGATGGTGCTGGAAGCAAGTGTTGGTGCACAGTCTCAACTGTTACGTAAGTGTGTTGCCAGGACAGTACCTGTCAAAATGCCGTGGATGTGCAAACGAGTGCGAGTGATCGTGATATTGGGTTTGTGTGGGAAACATGTTGATCTTCAAACCAAATAAGGAGCATATGCGGCACATCCTGCTTTTCTTGTTCAATCAGAAGAATAACGCGAGTGAAAGCCATCGTATCCTTGTGGAAAGGTACGGTGACAATGTCCTAACGTAAGATGCGTGTGTGCGTTGGTTTCGACGATTCAAAAGTGGTGATTTGGACTTGTAAGACAATGATTGCCCGGGACAGATGAAAAAATTCCAAGATGGCAAATTGCAAGCACTGTTGGACGAATATGATACGCAAACGCAACAACAACTGGCAGAGAAGTTAAATTTTATTTTCCTGTAGGTTACGGTTATTACAAACATAAGCAAACAGTTTTTCTTTGTGATGTTTCAGGAGAACACACTGCTATATTACAACAATGTAACATTGACAACATCCATTATATAACGGATTCTTTTTGTTTAAAAAATTACTAATCATTGTTATAACTGTATCTTTAGTCAAAATGAAAATAAATGTCTGATAAAAGGAGCGTGTGTTCTCCTGAAACGTCACAACAAAGAAAACTGTTTTCTTATGCTTGTAATAACCGTAACCTACAGGAAAATAATTCTATAATGCAAGCAATGCATACATACTAGAAAAAAAAGTTAAATGTTGGTTGCCAAACCATATCTGATCGTCTTCATGCCATGGGAAAGATCCAGATGGAAAAGCGAAAAACGGTGTGTTAAGTGTTGCTTTCTCGGCATGAAAGAAAGCCTTTCTTGCATCGGATACTGACTGCGGACGAAAAATATATCTACTTCGAGAACTAAAAATGCAAAAAGTCATGGGTTGACCCAGGACAACCTTCAACATCGACCGCAAAACCGAATCGCATCGGAAGGAAGACAATGCTGTTGGTGTGGTGTACCATGAGCTTCTGAAACTAGGTG
This sequence comes from Lepisma saccharinum, assembly GCF_977018435.1. NCBI lineage: Eukaryota > Metazoa > Arthropoda > Insecta > Zygentoma > Lepismatidae > Lepisma > Lepisma saccharinum. The sequence continues at coordinate 20,419,049 of NC_139231.1, read as the reverse complement.
AAACAGTGAATGTCGTTCACTACCATCAACAACTCATCAATTTGAACCATGCATTGATCGAAAAGTGCCCAGATTGGGTGACAAGACACGAAAAGTGATTTTGCAGCATGACAATGCCTCAATACACACAGCAAAAGGCGTCAGAGACACCATTTCTGCACTTGGCTGGAAATTCTTGCCCCACCCGCCATACACACCAGACTTAACCCCTTCGGACTACCACTTCGTGCCCCCCTCCAAGCCCCCCTTCCTCAGTCCATCGTTCTGATTTGTACACGGTTGCATGCTCTGATGTTCTAGCTGCAAAACAAAAGTTATCTGAAGTAGATTGCTCCCATAGTGCCAGAGTTATAACAATTTTCCTCCAAAAATGCAAATAACATGTTTTCCGTAAAAAAAAAAAAAAATCACATCTTGGCTTTTTATTCAACTTGTATGGCACCCTAGAACATGAAACATGTTTCATTCTCTTGAGATATTTCCATTCTTCGAAAATAATAATAAAGTTTGCACCTTCTCCCCAAAATAGCAGGAGAAGAGGGGGCAAACTACAGATTTTTATGTTCTTTCCACTGAAATTCAGGGGTCGTGCCCCCCCCCCCCCAAGCCCCTCTTCCTCGGTCCGTTCTGTATTGTACACGGTTGCATGCACTGATGTTTTAGCTGCAAAACGAAAGTTAATTTGAAGTAGATTGCTCACATAGTGCCCATAGTTATAACAATTTTCCTCCAAAGTGGGTTCGAATTTAAAATTCCCACCAAGAAGCCTGGGCAAGAATGGGGGTACTTTCGTAAACCTGCTCCGGAGTCTAAAAGGTTAATAAATAATCAAAGCAAATTTCCCAAGATCTGGAAGCTAGGAAGAATATGTCCAATCTTGAAATCAGGCGAAAGTGCAAAAATTGAAAATTACAGACTAATTGCCATTCTTGTACATGCTATATCACAAGTGTGAGAACAATTTTGTTATTAAAGGATTTTATAACATGTTAGAAGCTCTATAAGTAGCAATCAACATGGCTTTTATCCATGCCCACTAAAACTAACCTTGTAAATTTTGTCCAAGATGCCTTTTATAATAGATCAAGTGTGCATCCAATTTATATTGATTTTGCTAAAGTATTTGATGGAATTAACTATATTATTATTTTAGGTAAATTATTGGGATTTTTGGTTATCAATCAATTATTTACTAATTCAAATCATATCTTGAAGGAAGAAAGCAATCAGCCTCATGAATATTCTGTACACTCTGGTGTGCCACAAGGATGAAATCTTGAACCTCTTTAACTTACGTTGTTTGTAAATAATAATAATAATAATAATAAAATCGTCTTTATTGAGAGGGCATGTTTCAGCCTCGTGGGCCATTCTTACAACAAACCCTTGTGAAATACATATTACAATTGACACTTTACACTTCTTGAAAATCACTGTTGCAGTAGAAAAATAAAACATTCATACTTATAATGTAAACAATTAATGTACTGAAGGTACAGAGTTAAAACAAATACCTCATTCCCATTCATTACAGAAAAGACAAAGCCAGGCACTATTGTTTGGTTTGGACAGTAGATGCTTCTTGGGGTTTGTTTTGTGTGTTGCAGGGTGGAGCTCCTCCCCTGAGGTCAGTGGTGGGGGAGAGTTCATTCCATTCTTTATTGCAGTGACTATGAAATAATTTCCATAGTGTGTTGTTCTGTGTGTGGGAATCGTGAATTGTGTTTTTTGACGAAGGTTAATATGTTTTCCCTTCTTCATGTACGGGGCAATTTGATCATATAAATATTTAGGTTCCTTATTATTCAGGATCCTGTACAATAACGACAATGTCAAAAATGATCTCCTATTTTTAACGTTCAACCAATTTAGTTCCTGTAATATGACTGTATTGTTAAAACACTAAAATAGCACACAAACAGCACGATAAAAAACACTTAGGAGTTCTTCCAAGCTTTCGACTCCTTCACAGAGTCATCTTCAGGGCTGGACGAGGAAAGACTGAGTCCAGCCCTGAAGATGACTCTGTGAAGGAGTCGAAAGCTTGGAAGAACTCCTAAGTGTTTTTTATCGTGCTGTTTGTGTGCTATTTTAGTGTTTTAACAAATTAGTTCCTGTAAGTACGGGGAAATATGTTCTCTTCTTTTCACATTCAGTATAAATCTTATGCAACTGTTTTGAAGTTTCTGTAACTTGTAATTTAGGGTACTGTTGATGTTTATAAATACGGGGGAACCATAATCAATTTCTGGCATTACAAGTGTGTTGACTAGGTGAATTTCTGTTTCTATGCTTAGCATATCTTTGAATGGAAAAAGTGATTTTAGTTTGGCTATCGAGTTTTTAATTGTGTGTGTGACATGATAACCCCAATGTAGATTCTCATCCAATATTATGCCGAGGTTGTGTGCTGTTTCTATTTTCTGTATTTTGGAATTATTCAGTGTAGGGAGGGGGAGTTTTAATTGTTTCAACTTTTTGAGGTTACTCATCTGCCATCTTATGTTCAGTATTCAAAGCCGTAAGTACGCTGATGATGTAAAATTATATTGGAGGTTTGGTCTATTGAGGGCAGCAATTAAATAACTAAATCATGACTGAAGTAGTAGTTTAAGGTTGATTTAATGGTTGAGCACTTATTCCAACTGTCATTGTAATAAAATAAATAGCTTACCACTTCTTCATCATCCAATTCCACGATCACAACATCCTCATCCTGCACATGCTGAGATGAAGTTGGTTCCTGCACCTCTGCTTCCTCCCTCATGTTTTCTGCACTTGTTTCAAACTCCTCTTCAACCACACGAGTTCGTTTTACCTGAAATGTGTTTACAAATAAGTATATCACTTCCCAAAGCATTATCACTGACATAATTTTACATGTGACTCTTTCACTTACAAACTCAACACATATATGGCATAATAGAGGTGGATGAAAAATCTGAGCTTTAAATCTGAAATTTTCTAAATCGCTTGTGCTGCGAATTTGATCATATTAATATATTTCTCGTTTGGTAATACCTTCTCACAACCAGAGACCTGCACAAGACAAGGATAAAAACCATCTGCGAGGAGGCGCGCCTACAATAATATGCAACATGCACGTCAAGCCCAGGTGTTCCACATTGCACAAGCGAGCTTCACTTAACAGTTGTGCACAGACATTGATACCTGCAACGTTTTTTCTATTATCCGGGTCTTAAGGAGACTCGTGAGACTCTATGTACGTAGTTCTTGCAGGTAGACGCAAGTACTACTGTCAGTGTTGCCAACGGACATTATATTTCACTACGCATGGAAATATTTGAATTTCTGCTAGGCGCAGGTGCCTTGAGGTTGTATAACCATTGGCGTGTGCAACGGGTGGGTGAAGTGGGCAACCAACCTGGGCCTCGCTTCCCATGAGGTTGATACGAAAAACGTAATAAATGGAAGTGAGAAAGAAAGAAAAGACTAATTTTTGTTGGGCAAGAAAATTAAAAATTTTTTATCTGGCTTTATATTCTAGTTTAATGTTATAATTTGAATGAATACGTCAAATCAGAGGCAGGCAGAAGCTCTACGCCTAAGTCAAAATAATTCTCATTTCTAATGTGAAACATTAACGCAAAAATTGCTTGGACATTTTTATGCATTTATTATTTTCTTGAATAAAAAGCACTGTCTTGGCTTTTCTTCTGTCTCGTGACCTTGCATAGCCTACCCAATTTTACTATGTTAATGATAAAGCACTTCAAACTGCCACGGAGCAGTTAGCAGTTCTTCCTTCCTTTCTATAACTTCAGATGCAGCTATTGCCCTCTGTAACGGACACGAATATGATTTACCAAATTTACGCATGTATAGTGCGTGTGCGTGTATAAGGTGCACTCTGGTTTTGGATGGGTAAAAATGACAAAAAAATATATGTCATATACAATGCGCAGTACAATCCAGTTTCAAGAAATGGCTTTCTTAGTTGTATGTAAAGCTGTTGCTATGCTGATCAAGAGTGAATGACGTCATACCTATTCAATTGCTCATTCCTTCTTTTTCAAAATATACTTTTTCTTTCTGTGACTAATGTAACATTTATACGAGGCAGATTCAGTACCTTCCAAATAGCACTTAGCAGCACAAGATTTCTTCTATTAAGGAATTTACACACTCCATGTATGTCATATTATTTGGCCAGTAATACATTTTAATTTTTATTATATTTTTCCTTATGTTTTCTTTCATCCAAAGTACCATAAAAATCAGAACGTTTCTTCATTTTTTGATTAACTTATTTCAACCGCATTTCACATTATTGTCGTTATCTTATATGGAATACTGTTTCCATATTCAGAAACTGCATGATTCAAGCTTTACAACGATATATAACATGATAGGGTTTCGTAAACATGAAAAATCACTGCAAGTGTCCCAAAATCATGGAATGACCCTGTACGGTTTCATGTTGGCTGTCTGAATTATTTTGTGCATAATACGCACCACAGTTTTTGGGGGCAAAAATTTTGGAAAAAAGTGCACATTATACATGAGTAAATACGGTATCTTCCGAATTTCCTGATCAAGTTCTACATTTCAGGAATATGCTTAAATCTGAAAACAAGTGCTTTGGCAAAGTTTCTTCTCCTTGATAGCTCTACACTAGCTTCCAGTGTTCTCTGTATCCGGTACCTTCTGTTCGTTTTCTACTCAAGTAACAACCACGAAAAAAGAACTATCTTTCTCAAAATTGAAACTTGGGAAAAACTTCTGAAAGGTAGTGTCAAATGGTATGATTCAGACCAAATTTAGCAGACTCAGTAATCTTACTCTTGAACGAGAAAGGGTAAGATTTAATGTAAAAGTGTCATTCGCTGCCCAGAAGCCAGCTTTCCCTTAAGCAAGGTGGTTTGATTTATATCAAGATTTAAATTGGGGAATTATTTTAAAAAATTACTTATTGAAAACATTTAAAATTACAGAAATTTGTAGATATCAGAATCACTTTTTGTGAAAGTATATTAATCTTGTAATCATTTAATGGTGTTTATTATGCTCTAAGAAAGGAAATAAAGGAAACAAAATATATGTACTGATGGGGTGAAGCTCATACGAAAGTAAATGTAATATGTCATCTGAAAAAAACACTAAAATATCCCTTGATTTAAAATTCAATAATTTTTATAAGCAAAAATTGCACATTTTTAAAATAGAATAATATACAAAATACTAATCATGTTAAACCGTAAATAGTGTAATTTTCATTAAACTGTAAATAAATATGGCAGCTGATATTTGGCTAACTATCAATAAAAACACTAACATTCGGCTACAAAGACTGTAAAAGTTATTAAATTTATAAAGTACATCCAGAATTTATTATTTTCACTGTAACAAAAGTTACTGAAATTATAATAGCTATGTAATTATTACTACTACTTTGGTTAATGAAAATTCCAGCAGCGTGTTAATGTAGCTCTGCCAAGTGTAAATTTCTCTGTTGCATACTATTAAATATAGTTTTCGTCAGAAATTAATTATTATTATTATTATAGGCTATTATATAAATATGATAATTTGCTGACATTTCCTTGATAACTGTGTATCGATTCATATTAATATTTCAAACTTAAAGAATGGATGGGGCTCGCCCAGGGCCTCGCGATATGTTGCTACGCCACTGTACCTAAGATTTTGTAACTTCTCAAATTAGTTTCCTTATTATGTCAAACCAACTACCACATATTTTCCAAATTTGTTTTGAAGGTTTTGAAATAGGTTTGTGTCTCTTATTCATTTGATGTCACTTTTCTGGTCTTGAAATCGTAAATCTTCTCTCGGTTTCATTTTTACGTTGTTTGTTTGTTGAACTGTGTGAATACACTTTGTGGCAAATAAGAATCGCCCCCTAGTAATAAAGTGTAAACAAGCATTTTCATCCTTTATGCCAATTTAGTTTCCTACAAAATATCAAGTATCTGCCATTCACAATTTTGTATAAATAACTGAAATCATTCTGCAAACATCACTGATAAGCAGTTTGTAGGTTTAGAAAAGACAAGAGATGCGGAGATGAAAAATTGCGTAATGAGGGAACCCTGTATCGAACTATAGCTCGGAAGAAGTGAAAAACTGAATAGATTCTTGAGTGGTACATGCCATGGACCAGACAGGAGAGCAGTATTCTATTATTGGGGAAATGAATGATTTGAAGTATAAGGTAAGGGTGGAGATGTCAGTAATTTCAGTGAAACGATGCAGTAAACCTAAGAGATGCATGGCCTTTTTTGTTGTGCCGGTTACATGTTCTTCAAATGTGAGTTTTTGGTCGAAAACAATGCCTAGGTCATCGTGAGAGGATACTGCTTGGATGTTATTGCCAGACACGGAATAAGATGACTTTAACAGGTTCTTCTTGAGAGAGATGGTGAGAGTAGTACACTTTTCAGGATAAAATGTAAGGTCCCATGTTAGACACAAGGAAGTAAATGTTGTTATGTCATCCTGAAGATGAGTATCGTCAGAAGTGGAGATTTCTCTGAAAATTTTACAGTCATCTGTGAAAAGAAGGTTATTGCTAGAGGTAGCCGTGAGATGGTCGGCAAGATAATATGAATGAGATACACTACCCTGTGGAACTCCAGAGAGGACAGGAAGAAAGTTCGATACGGTTCCTGGAAGAAAGACACGTTGTTGGCAATCGCTAAGATAATCTGTGAGAAGGGTTAGAAATTTGCCATGAATGTTGAATCTATTGCATAATTTGTGAATCAGAAGATGGTGACTAACAGTATCTAAGGCTTTGGCCAGATCAAAGTATATTACATCTAATTGTGAATTATTTGAAATACATTTCATAGCATGTGAGAGAAAAACTGGCAGGTTTGTAAGACAGGAGCTACTAGAAAGAAAACCATGTTGGTTTGAGCTTAAGGAGAAAAAAATTTATACAGTCTGTCTTTGATTATTTTTTCACAGACGATGGACAGAGGAGAGAGTAAGGCGATTGGTCGTTACGAAGAAACAATATTTTTGTTGCCACTTTTGTGAATTGGCATGATGTTTGCTTGTTTCCAAGCTTGAGGAAAGATGCCTTCTGAGAAACATCTGTTCAAGAGAATGAAGAGGGGATAACACGGTTTGATATCATCCGGACCTAGGGCACAGTGAGCTGAAAGAGAGGACAATAGATTTTTCACCTCGTCAGGTGTAGTGGCAAGCGTCGTTAGAGAGGAGGAACAGACTGGCCTTACGTTTGACAATGCTGCAAGGGAGGACGGTGGGCAGAAGTTAATAAGCATTCAAGAGTTCTGCTCTTCGGTCGCCTATCGCACTTTCACTATCATATGTCATTTCAGCTGGAATCCTACTACTATTGTTTCTTGAGTTTATTAGATTAAAAAAGCTTTCTGGGTTTTCCGGGATTGTTACAGTGATCTTGTCTATACGCTCCTTGTATTTTTTCCGAAGAAGATACTTTGAGTGCCGTCGCAGAGCAGCAAAGGTAACGTGTGTTCACTCAGGAAGTCCTTCCCAAGTTGCCATGTTCGTGTCTTCTTGGCAAGTACATCCCGCACCTCGGAGTCAAACCAGCATGGAAATCTACGAAGCTATTTTCCCTGTAGGCACGAGGTCCGTCACCGATGCTTGAATGACAGCTGCGTCGTCGAGGGTTCAGTCTTTCAAAAAGCCCCAGGGAAAGGAGTCGAGGGAAAAGTCTTATCTCCTCCCACTGCACTCGGTTCCACAGGTTGCGCTTCTTCTGGATCTGGGGTTGATGTCCTCTTCTAGAGGGCGGGGGGATGGAAGTAGACACGTTCACACAGTTGTGGTCGAAGCTCAGGAGGTTCTTGCGTGGCATGATACTAATTTCGTTCTGGGTGCTGTCCAGGTTGCTGTCCTTTCTGGTGTTGAACAAATTGTGCTGTTTTAGGTTCAAGCCACAAATGAAAGTTTCAATAAACCACTTATCGTTCGCACAATTTGCTGTTCCATTCTCAGGATCTTGCCAGTCAATAGAAAGGTTGAAGTCACCAAAAAGGGCAACGTCACAGAGGTCGTTAAAAAAATATTTTAAATTATTACAACACGTCTGGGCATTTCGAATGAGCGCATGCATGTCATTATTCGTGATCATTTGGAAATGTGCACGGTAGCTGCGCATTGGGTTCCACGAGACTTGACATGTAACCAAAAATTCACATGAGTGAAGCTGTCAGCTGCACATTTGCAACGCATGCATGCAGACCATGAAGACTTCCTGAACAGGATTGTGACTCAGGATGGAACATGTTGTCATCATTTCGACCCCTGCCATGAAGACACACCTGAAGGGCAAGCAAGCATTTTCGCACAGACGATGATGTTATGGATGCTGTTAATGACTGGTTACCACCCAGGATGAATTTTTTTTTTCCAGTTGGAGCAACGCTGAGAATTGGGCATTCAAATAGAACGGGACTATGTAGAATGCACATAAAATTTCAGCTCGCTACCACATCTCCTTCCCCCTCAGGCCAGAAACTTTCCAGTCGGCCCTGGCACATATTCACATTTTTAACACAGAAACAGTTATCAGTACATCAACCTAGAAATGCACCATTGAAATTATATGGGGATGCATGTACTACCTGTAAAATTTCATTCCCCTTAAGCAAACTGGAAGTAGGTCGTAACAAAGTTTTAGAATAGGCTTTGTATTTAAGCATGTGTGCATGAATGCTGAATATTTCACTCTGAAAAGTTAAACTTGCAAAATCATTCACTTACCTTGGGAGAAATATCTCCAGTTTCTTCCATATGGGAAGAAGTTTCAGGCTCCGGGTCCCGTTGCCTTTTATGTGCAGATGAGGCACTTGAGCTTGATGGCCCAGTCTGCATGGAACTGCTACTGGCGGTTGGAATAGGCGTTTGGATGTCTGCCACCACCTGCTGCTGGGATCCAAGTCTCGGGCTCACCAAAGCAACAGCCTGTCCCTGCTGAGGCTCAGCTATCGGCTCCTGACTTTCCGATATGGTTCCGTGTGTGTCCACCATCATCTAGCGTAAAATATTGGGTAAACTTATAAAACTTCTCTGGATGTTAGTGACAATAGTTCTTTGTTAGCATGCAATATTAATTGGACTTTATCCATTGTCTATCCAAACATTGTGTGTCTAGAGTGCTCTCATTTTCAGGTAAACAAAATTTCTTTTTCTGGTGGCGAGCAAAAAAACATTAGGGAGAATTGATACCAAAGCGACAAGCTACAGAGGACAGATGATGCTTGAGGATTTAACCATTTGAAAGCAGGCTTGTGGGGTCTGTCATACTACTTTGATGTAAAGTGTTGCTGCTGATTGGCTTGTTCCCAAGCAGCATTGTGGCTTGTCGCTTCGCTCCGACAGACCTGTAATCTGTTTAAAATCTTTTATACTCAGCAGCACCTTGAAGTAGTTGCACTTTGGAAAAGTATAGACAGGTACTGGAAACTGATATTTTTCAAAGCCAATGAATCAGTATGGGTACACACATGTATGGTGGATAAAGTATACCAAAATTTTGGTACAAGAAATGAATATATTTGGGAACAAAAGTGGAATATAAGTGGCATCTTGATGTTAAATTATTAATAAAATCCTAGAACATTACTAACATTCACATTCACATACGCAACATGCACATGGCTCTGACAGTATAGTAGTGTATGCAGAAAACTTAAATTTAAAATAAATGTCAGATAGTGTGCTGGAAAAAAATTATAACACTAAAGAAGTACAGTGAGAGGAGGAAATTCCTGTCCCTTAAAATGGAAAATAAATCTGAATACTTTTTCATGCAACTAAGCTGATATGAATGCAAATCTTTCATGGATTCCTGCATACTTGTTATAAAATAAATTTAGAATCATATGTAGTGTATTTCTGCATAAGGAAGTTCACTTTTCCATCCAAAATCTTGCAGTAGAATTAACCTTCAATGGATAGCTGGGACAGCAAATATCCCAGAAGTAACCACCATGGCATTTCAGTTATTCTTTTCTTTTCATTTTACTCAAACTTCAACACAAAATGAGTACTGGAAGTTTTGAAAAGCAGGTTTTGCTTTTGATTGGTTAGGAATTTTGAAGCACCATGTTTTGAAATGCATGGGAATGTTTTTAAAAGTTCTTAGGATAAGAACTGTTCACCTTGGATAGTTGAAGTTTGTTTTACCTTGGATGGAATGGTTAAGGTTTTCACTAAGGTGAAATGTTCACATTCCATCTCAATACAGGAGCAATTAGAAGAAGAAAGAGTAATTTGCTCAAGAAATCACATCTGCCCCCACACTAATTCCAATTGAATAGCAATTTCCAGAATATAGCAGCACTACTCTGTACCTACAATTGTAGGGTGTTCGGGAAAAGGTACTTTCATCACAAACTGTACTTTTCTGTTGATTTCATTAAAGTCACACTCAATCAATTAGAGAAAATACCATAATTCTATATTGTGCTTCTAAACAGTGTTGATCCAACATGTGTATCATGTGTGTAATGGTTGCTATGAAAACAAATATAAATAAGTGTCTGCTTTAAAATAGTCTGCAAAGATATTTTAAGTGCTTTTTCCCCGAATAGCGTAGAATTTAAAATTGTCACATGGTTTATCGTAAGAACATATTTAACTTTTAGCCACTGGACCTCTCGCGCTGCTGTATTCTCGTCACGACAGTGCATTTTCAAGAACGTGCTTTTCACACTTGCCGCTAAGTACAAAAAAAATCTTAAGAACCGATTCTCGTAGACATATGAAATTTGTTTTGTTTTCTTTCTTAAAGACAGGGCTTTTGCACAGGTAAAATATATACATTGTTCCTCCCAATAATTAGTGTTAAACGAAGAAGAAGAGTTATTTTTTTAAAAAAAAGTTGGCACGTAGCCCTTCCAATAGACCGAATGGAAAAAATTTAGTATGTAGCGGTGGTACATTCCTACAACCTTACAAAGTGTCATTGAAATCAGACTGATACTCCTTCGAGTAAAAAAAAATAACATTATTATATAAAGCGGCACTGTTGCCAGCTTTGGGACAAAGTCAGGAATTTCGCTTCTAGAATCAGTCCTATGGACACAGGATGAACCAATTTTGGAGGGAAGCAAAACTAAAGACAACTCTATATGTAATGCATTTGGCGCAACTTTGAAAAAATAAACAGATAGTACGGGGTTAGGAAATTTTGCATAATTACGGAAAATTTCCCAACTTTGGTCCTTTGCCGCTGCTTCCCCTCCCTTGGATCTATAATTTTCAGATGTTATTTAAAATGTTGATCCTTACTCATTCTTACTCGGATGATACAAATCTAAGCAATTATAATAGAATAAAGCGAGAAGTTAACCGCACGTTTAGAAGTAAAAAAAGAGATTACTTGAAAAGCAAAATTAACGAAATTGAAACAAAAAGCAAAAATAAAAATATCAGAGATTTATATAAAGGTGTAAATGAATTTAGAAAGGGGTGGCAACCTAAAGTAAACTTGATAAAAGATAAAGACGGTGATTTTCAAGCTGACCCAAGCGATATTCTAAATAGATGGAAGAACTACTTTAATGACCTTTTAAATGTCCATGTAGGAGATAAATCAGAAGTGAATGAAGTACACACAGCAGAACCTTTAGTTCCAGAACCTAACTTGACTGAAGTTAAAGATGCTATTAAAAGGCTTAAGAATAACAAAGCACCTGGCATTGATTTAATACCAGCTGAGTTAATTAAATATGGTGGAAATTCATTAATATGTCAAATTCATAAATTAATTTGTTTAATATGGAATAAACAAGAAATCCCTCAACAGTGGAAAGAATCCATAATTGTTCCTGTGTTTAAAAAAGGTGATAAAATCAACTGCAATAATTACCGTGGAATTTCTCTACTCTCAACAACATACAAAATATTGTCTAACATTCTTTTAACAAGACTAACCCCATATGCTAATGAAATTATAGGTGATTATCAATGTGAATTTAAACGTAACAGATCAACTACAGATCAAATTTTTCACATCAGACAGACACTTGAAAAAAGTGGGAATATAATCAAAATGTCCATCAGCTATTCATTGATTTCAAAAAAGCATATGATTCGGTCAAAAGAGATAAATTATATAATATATTAGTAGAGTTTGGAATACCTAAGAAGCTTGTTAGTATGATAAAAATATGCACCAGTGAAACAGAAAGTAAAATTCGTGTGGGTAATAATATGTCTGACAAATTTATAATTCATGATGGGTTAAAACAAGGAGATTCATTATCTCCATTGCTCTTTAATTTTGCCTTGGAATATGCTGTTAGGAAAGTAAAAGAAACTAAAGAAGGACTAAAATTAAATGGTGTGACTCAGTTGTTAGCATATGCAGATGATGTAGACTTACTGGGGGATGATGTGAATACAATTAAGAATAATGCTAAAATATTTTTCAAAACTGCTAAAGAGATAGGTTTGGAAGTTAACAAAGAGAAAACTAAATATATGTTTACAGGCCGAAACCAAGTGTTAGGTAATAATCAAAATCTAATTATTGATAACAACTCGTTTGAACCAGTTTCCAAATTCAAATACTTAGGAGTAATATTAACAAGTGAAAATTATATTAAAGAAGAAATAAAAAGTAGGCTTAATTCAGGAAATGCATGTTACTTCTCTCTTCATAAACTTTTGTCTTCTCGTTTAATATCTAAGAAACTAAAAGTTAAAATATACAAAACAGTAATTTTGCCTGTAGTATTATATGGGTGTGAAACGTGGTCCCTTACATTGAAAGAGGAACATAAATTGAGAGTATTTGAAAATAAGATCCTTAGGAAAATCTTTGGACCTAAAAGGGATGAGGAGACAGGTGAGTGGAGAAGGTTACATAATTTAGAACTACATAATTTGTACTCATGTCCAGATATTATTAGAATAATTAAATCAAGAAGACTTAGGTGGGCAGGCCATGTGGCACGAATGGGAGAGGAAAGAGGAGTTTACAGGATTCTTGTTGGGAAACCAGATGGTAAGAGACCTGTAGGAAGGCCAAGACGAAGATGGAGGGACAACGTTGAGATGGACCTAAAGGAAATCGGTAGGGATGGAAAAGAGTATATAGATCTTGCTCAAGATAGGGACAGATGGAAGGCCTGTGTTGCTGCAGCCATGAACCTTCGGGTTTAAGAAGGTTAGAGAGTTAGTTAGTTAGTTACTCATTCTTACATTTAGAATTTAAATTGTTCAAAAAGATGCAGTAGTTCAGCAGTTATAGCCTTCTATCTCCAATTTATCCCATAGTAACAAAAGGGAAAGAAAAGGTTTTTTCAAATGGCCCTTGTTAATAATAGTAACAATGGATGTACTGTTTGTAATTGCAGTTTATAATTCTTTTATACGTAAACTAATGAACAAAAAAGAGAACTGAAATACAGTGTATAGTTTTCAAAAAACAATGTGTTAAATGCTGCTGTGGTCCAGGCAAATTTCAACAATTGGGCCTTTGGCCCCGCCTCCCCCCTGAATCCTTAATTGTCTCAGACGTTACTCATTCTTGCTTGCAGATTTTTTTTTTTCAAAAAGAAGCAGTAGTTTAAAAGTTATAGCCATTTTTAGAAACCTATCCCATAATAATATGGAGGTACAAAGGGAAACAAAGGACTTTTTCAAACTTTGCCTGTTAATAGTAGTAACAATAGATGTACTGTTTTGTAATTTGAGTATGTTACACCTTCCTATGTATACTAAAGATAAAAAAGACAGAACTGAAATACACGCATGTTGTTTTTGAGAAATTGCACATCGACCATCCGATGTATAGGGGTTCACATGTTGAGGTCGAAATTTCCACAACGAGGCAGCTAAAGGTTTATGTAAGCAAAAGTTATTCTGTAACAGCAAGGAAATAGTATTGCATCTATTCATAAGTAGGCTATTGATGATCCAGGCAATGGACATGTAACCGAGTTACTTGAATTTAAGTACCACAAAAGAACGAGATATTCATTTTGTTATCTTTTGGAAAAAGATTGGCAAAAAATATTTTAAAAATCAAAATTTATTTAAGAAAAATAATATTTTCAACTAATTATGTACACTTCTTTAATCTTATTAGTAGACTTCATAAATTTATCTGAATATGCAGAATTAATACAAAATAAGCTATTTAAGTTTAATAACAAAATTATATTAATATATGGGAAACTGTTAGATACTTTATGCAGCAAAAACTCAATATGCTGACCTACCAAATACAAATGAAACACGGTACAGAATAGGAAGACAGGAAAGGAGTGATATTTGTGTATACAGTCAACTCTCGATACAAGGACCTTTGAGAGTTTCTAGGAAAAGGGTGGTTATTTCGAAGTGGTCGTTATTGTAATTTGCACCAATTTTCAGCTTAAACTCAAACTTAAACTTGAGCTCAAATGAGACGGTAATACCATTTATTGTGGCAGTTATACAACCTGTTATGCACAGGACACGTGTTGTGAGAAGGAAAATAGAACATGAAAAAGTTTTCACAAAAAAGGATTTAAAATAATGTTGTTTTCTTTTAATTGTGCAGTCGTTGCTCTTCCACGAAATTCTTACAATTTTAGTTCATGAGAAACTAGTTTGCACAGAGACCTATGGAAAAAAAGCAATCTCTCATTTATTGTAAGCGATACTCTGTTGCTGTTAGTTTTGTATTAGCAACTAGTAAAAATATATTATTTGTTTTATGAAAGAAAATACAGAAATCTACTTACGAATTGGTATATTACACTATATCCCATAATACATAATTAGAACAGTAACAGTGATAAAGAAATGTCTTTCTTCTTATCAAAGATTTCTATCATTAATACAACTTAATTGTGAATGTTATAAAAAGATGACAGTCACAATAACCTCCCCTCTTGGGGTGAAGAAAATATAGACATCATACTTTGGTGGCTTAAAAAGATACAAGATCTTAAATATACACATCGAACAGTTACATAACTTTAAAATATTCAACATTCAAAACAACATTTAATACTATAACAAATCTTTCAAAGAATGACAATCAATTCGAAACTACGTTGTTACCATTGCGCACCTATTTGTTAACATTCAACAACAACTCGTGTTTCTTCTCCGATGAACAGTGGAAGGTTTTGATATTTTGTAAATTGTGTCGACACTTCATCTGTTGTCCATCTAAAGACACCAAGTTCACAAAATTGTTCTTCACTTCCTCCACTAAAAATGGCCCCACATATAAGTCATAAAATTTATGGATAGTTTTGTTCAAGGCAGAACTTCTTGCATGATTCCTAACCATAATCAAATCACCTTGAACAATTGTAGGGGTTTCTGCATTTGAATGAATCTTCTTTCTAGATTTTGAACGTTTAGTTGTTTCAATTAACTGAATATATTTAGCTGTCCAAGACAATTCGTTCATCTCTTCTGGCCAATCAATAACGGAAGTTATTTTATCCCGAACTTCCTCGTGTAGAAAAATTTCAGCCGGAGTGAAACCAACAACCTCGTTATATGAGTAATTTAGTAATTTTATAACATTTGTTAAAACTTTGGACCATGATCTGTGGTTGGTTTTACAAAAGAGTCTAAGCAAATGAATGATCTCTTTATTATATCTCTCAATTGGATTTGCATGAGGCGAATATGGTGAAGTGAGAATATGCTTTACACGAATTGACTTCAAAAATTTTTCCCATTCACCGGATTTAAATTGTGATCCATTATCCGTTAACATAACTGTACACATAGGATAATGATGGAAATAACCTAAGTTAATTCTGTTGATAATTTCTTGAGTTGTTGCCTTCCTGAGAGGATAAGCCATAACATATTTGCTGGTTAATTCTACAATAGTCAGAATATGTTGATATCCTTGAGATAATGGCAATGGAACAATCAAGTCTAAAGATAAGAACTGATGTAATTTGTAAGAAATCACGTGAAGCTCCTCTTTGATAATATGTTGTGCTTTTTTTTTCGTCCTTGCACATTCCACACAATCACTTAAATATGACTTGACACTTCCTCTCATCTTAGGCCAGAAATAGAATTTAGAACACTTCTTATAAAGCTTAGAAAATACCAAATGGCCAGCCAAATCATGTTGTTCATACAAAACTTTCTTGACAGCTGCTTCAGGTACAAAACTCTCCAATGATTCGAGTTGATAGATCTATAAAACAATATATTTTTATGTAGTTTAAATATTCCCTTAATTTCGAAATGGTCATCACCCTTGCCTAACATAGAAATTATACATTGACATAATTCATCGTTTTGTTGTACTTTCATCCAATACAAAAAGTATTCTTCTTCAAGTAAATCAATATCTGTGTAGTTTACATGTAAAGTGGAAGGAAACAAATTGTTTTGTGATTAATTGGATATCTACTTAACGCGTCCGCGGCCGTATTTGCAGAACCACTAACATGCTGAATTGTATAATCATAATTTTGCAATTTCAAAACCCATCTATTAAGCCTTGGATTTAACGATCTTGCTGAATTTAACCAAGAAAGTGATTGATGGTCACAAATGGTCTGCCCAATAGATATATTGAAAATTTTTCCACGGAAAAAAGGTTGGCAAGACATTCTATTTCATGCACAGAATATGTTAATTCTGAACCTCGCAAAACTCTGCTCGCATACTGGATAATCAAAGTTTCACCATCGTCAGAATATTGCCATAAGACTCCACCGATTCCTATTTTACTGCCATCAGTATTTACATGGAAAGTGTTGTTCAAGTTAGGTTGAGCTAACATCTCCGGAGACAAAGCCAATTCCTTCACGATAATGCCTGGAGATGTGCTTCATTCCATTCCCATTTCTTATTCGTTCTAAGTAAATCGTATAAAGGAGCAGCAATCATTGCAAACTTATCCACAAATTTTCTCCTCCAATTTACCATTCCTAAAAATTTTCTTAACGCTTTTCTATTTGTTGGAGTAGGAAATTCAGTTATTGCTAGATTTCTTTCTGGATCTACAGCGATGGTTTCACCTGATACTATGTGACCAAGAAACTTCACTTCAGTTTTACAAAATGTGCACTTCGATAATTTGATGGACATATTTACTTCTTTCAAAGTTTTCAACACATAGTCCAAATGTTTTAAATGACTTTCCAGTGATGATGAAAATATGAGAATATCATCCACATACACTATAAGAAATGAACTAGTATCATTGCCAAACACTTTATGCATTCTGTCGACAAAAACACTAACAGCACTCTTAATACCAAAAGGCAAAAAATGAAATTCCATTAAAATACCACGATATGAGAAAGATGTGAACTTATAAGATCTAGGTGTCAGTGGTATTTGAAAATATCCACAAGTAAGGTCAATCGTCGAAAAGAATTTTGCGCCTCTCAACCTAGGCAAAAGTTCAGATATAGGTTCAACCTGTGTCATGGGTGAAATTACATGTTCATTCAGCTTCCTAAAATCAACAACAGGATGCCACAATACACCTGCCTTTGGAACTATGTGGAGAGGGTTCCGGTATGGAGAAGTACTTTCATGAATTACTCTCCATGTTTTCCATTTCTTTAATTCTTTCTCCATATCATCTCACCTAGCGAATGGAATAGGGTACGTAGATGCCACTATAGGTTCATTCGTATCTAGCTCTATGTCATAAGATTCCACCTTGGCTGCCTTTGGTTTGTCCAAAAAAAACATCTTGATACTTCAGTAATAAATTAAATAAATTATCAGCAACTCCAGCTTCACAATATTCGTTGCCATAAACTTTCTTATGGATATCTTCTTCAGAAGCTAAACAAACAGAATCATTAACATGAGAAGATTCAAATGTCAAAGTTTTACAAGATTCAATTACAGAATTTTGCGAGCAAGTATTATTTGTGGAACTCGGAACAAAAGGAGCTGATACTTCCTTACCACTTGAGTGAATTAGTTCAACGGTAGACATACGATAATTAATTATAGCCTTGTACTGCCACAAAAATGGTGCTCCCAAGATCAAATCGGCATGTAATTGTTTAACTACATATAAACCCACGTGGAAAAATTCATCTCCCAACTGCATAATGACATATTTAAAACCTTCAACTTTTAAACGTTGCTCACCAGCAAAACAAGCCAACTGAATTCCTTCTATTGGTTCCAGCTTTATACTTGGCAGTAAAGAACTTAGAGTGATCCAAACCTTGTAATCCAACAAATTACATTGACTACCAGTGTCAATTAAACAATTAAGAAACAAGTCACAAATTCTTCCCTGTATTTCTGGTAATCAAGTAAAGGTGTAGGAGTTCCTTTATCTGTAACAGTCCACTCAGGCTCTGAATCAAACCACTCCAGCAAAAATGCAACAGGTAAAACATCTTCTTTATCAACGCCTAAATATTTAACTCTATTAAAGTCACCGAGACAAGACTTAACATGCAAAAGGTAAGGATCATAATTACAAGTAAGCTCCATGTGGTCATCCTTTGGCAGGGCTAATTGGAGCGCATTTCCCCGCCTTAGTTGTTTAATGTTCTCGGAGGGCTCCGACTAGTAACATTAGTTACTGAGGAACATTCTTGATTTAAACTAATGTCATTGCAATTCATTCCATTTCGGAAATTTCCATTGTTCCTTGCTGAAATCTCTGAGTTAGTGTTAATGGAGTCACCTCGCAATTCAGTATTGGTCAGACTTTGAAATCTTATATTTCTGTTGTATCTAGGTGCATCTGTATTATTGCTATTACTAGCATTCCTTTGAGGATTTGTTCTTCGATTGTTATTATGAAAGTACAAACTTCGATCGTTACCTTGTCACCTATAGCTCTCTTGGTTAGCTCTAGATTGCCTATAGTTGTTTCTGGGATTCCTAGCAGCTGGTTGGCCCATAAGTCTCTCTGAAGCTACTGTTTGGGTAGATGAATCGCTGCATGACTTATTTTCCATAGACACTTGCCTTACAAAATGCCTAGATTTTTCGAACCTATTCGAGTTGTACTCCCCACTTATATAATCACCAGGTAGTGACAAAGATTTGGTTTTGTCACTAGAATATAAGTATATTGTCCTGAGTTTTTGTGTTAATTGTTTAAGGTTGGAAATTTCGTGACAACCCACATTCTTAGAAACTGTTTCTGACAATTGCTACAGAATTACTCTTATTATCTCAGCTTGTTTAGGCTTTTCTACAAGGTTGCAATAAGATGAATATACCTTCAATGCGTACGCTTCTAATGATAAACCAGAAGATGTGTTGTATTTACGAGAACGCAAAACTGCCACTTGGCTTTCTAACAAATCATTCGAAGCAAATTGTTCAAGAAACTTGCACACAAAATCATCATATGATGAGAAATTCCATCTTTCACTATTGAACCAATACACTGCAGTATTGTAGAAACATTTGTGAATAACTTGCAGGCGATATTGAGAAGATACACCAATCAAATTTAACATTGTTGCCAGCTGGTCTATAAACTCCCTAGCTGATTGTTTCGAGACATCACCTCCAAAACGTGGTAACTGGCTTAGCTCATTTACACGAATAACTTTACCCGGGCATTCTCCAAATGGGTTTCTTGCAGAAATATTTGTATTACATTCTGCACGCGCAGGTTTACAAAACTGGTTTGATTCAAAATTTGGAGACTGAGAATTCTTAGAAGCAATGTTAATTGGATCATTCAAAATGTCATTTTTGGGAATGTAATTTTGATTACACAACATCGAACTCATTGAAGTTGCAGCATTTGTATTACCAGCCACAGTATATAATGGCTTCTCACATGAAGGTGTATGCTGAAAATACATTTGTGAAATTGGATTATTTGAATAAGCTTTCGTTGTACAACACTGAGTGTCATTATGAAAACTGGCATTCAGAGGACTTCCATAACCATAATGGTTAGTAGAACAAGGTTCATTGTAATTCATTCTATATGTATTCTCCAAAAGTGCGAAGTCCCTATTGGCCAACGGATGTGTAGTGAAATGAGCAGGTGATTCGTTACGTGATGGAGGATCCCACAAATAAGATGTATTGGAAAGCCTATAGGTAAAATCAGTTCCTAAAGAAGTAGCGTTCTGACCTGATTTACGTTTAGTAATTACAGGTACATCAATATCAGATGAATCATAACCGGAAGAACCAACACCACATTTGTCACTTCGAGCACTAGCCCGAAATTTAACATTTCGTGATCTTCGATTTGAATTTGCATTATTTGTTTGACAAGCCACATGCTCAGTTTGTTTACTATTTCCAGCCTCTTCGCTCAGTTCTCGTCGTCCATTCAAAGTTTCGTTAGCAACACTGTTGCTGATGGCATTGCCTTGCTCCAAAGAAATAACCCCATCTCTAAGGTCATTTACCAAGGTTTCAGAGCTACATGTAGCAGTCTGAACTACCTTCATTCTATCTAATTCCGCATTTAATGTTTCAAACCTAACCTCATGGTGAGTAAATTTCTCCATAATTTCCTCATTGCAGACTTCCAACCTTGCCAACTTTCCGTCATGACCCTTCATTTGTTCTTGAATAACTGAAACTTCGACATGCATTGTACTAATACCTTCATCCAATTTACACCTCAACTCACTGCTAACATTTTGACAAGTTTGGGCAACATCTTGTAACGAATGTTCAATATGATCAAGCCGGCCGTTAAACCTAACATTATGCTGCTGTAATTCATTTCGAATGGCTTGAAACTTCTCTTCCAGATTTTCATTATTTTGTTGCAACTCCCTTTGTAACATTTCATTATTTTGATGCATATCCTTTTGCAACATTTCATTATTTTGTTGCATATCCTTTTGTAACATTTCATTATTTTGTTGCATATCCTTTTGCAACTCCTTTTGCAACATTTCATTATTTTGTTGCATATCCTTTTGCAACATTTCATTATTTTGTTGAAATTCACAGCGAATGTTCTGTTGCAACTTTTCTTGAAGATTTTCATTATTTTGCTGCAAACTTTGGGTAACCGTAACTTGAAATGCAGCAATAATCTTGTCCAAGTTTGGATTCACTGTACTTGTATAAGATTTTAACAAAAAAGGATCAAAATCTGGTTTACAAGATTTACAAAAATAGCTTTCATTAGAAGAGCTAAATATTACCCAGTGCATTACAGTCAAACCTCTGCACTCCAAATGTTCTCATTTATTGCAGCTATTGCACTTCACAAGACGAGAATCTGCTTCAATGTTACTGCAACAAATAATATTCTTCATTGGTTCAGCATTTTCTTCAATAGTTTCATTTTCCCTGAAACTATCAACGACATCGGATCTTAAGAAAACTCCCGTTCTTAAGTTGTAAGAATGTTGCTTCCGATCCATTATTTAAAGTAATCAAAAGATAACTTCCATACTATATATTCACGAATCCTGGCTGAAGGTCGCCATAATTGTTGCTGCTAGTTTTGTATTAGCAACTAGTAAAAATATATTATTTGTTTTATGAAAGAAAATACAGAAATCTACTTACGAATTGGTATATTACACTATATCCCATAATACATAATTAGAAGAGTAACAGTGATAAAGAAATGTCTTTCTTCTTATCAAAGATTTTTATCATTAATACAACTTAATTGTGAATGTTATAAAAAGATGACAGTCACAACTCGAAGAATCTTTACACCAGTCACATTGGCACCATCAAAAGTTTGGAGATAATCGGGCACAATGAATGTTGGATTTTAAAGAGAGATTAACTGGTAAGATAAGATCTATCAGGAGACACAAAACACTCTCTTTGTATGTAAACTAGAATGCAAAATTTTCCATAATTTGAACCCATAGACTAAGCAAAAATATTGTGTAGGAAGAAAATATTGAATTTTCCATAAACTATATATAAACTCACGCACAGAAAGAATCTCAGCCTTTGTTGACTCCCATCTCCAGCCTCTTATGAAAGCTCTGCCCTCCTACCTACGTGACACCAACCACTTCCTCCAGAAAATCAGCACCCTTCCACCATTGCCCCCAAACACCATCCTTGCCACCATCGATGCCACTTCCCTCTACACCAACATATCCCATGCCCATGGCCTCCAGTCCAAAGAATTCTACCTCAATAGCAGACCTAAACCTCACAATCCCAGCACTAACTCCCTGACCCATTTAGCCCACCTTGTCCTCACATGTAACAATTTCATCTTCGAAAACCAAGATTTCTTACAGATCTGAGGTACAGCCATGGGTACCAGAATGGCCCCATCCTATGCAAACCTCTTCATGGGCAAACTTGAGCAAGAGTTCTTGGATACCCAACCCCTTCAACCCCTCCTCTGGCTCCGCTTCATCAACGACATCTTCATGGTCTGGACACATGGAGAACCTTCCTTGTCAGCTTTCCTGGACCAAGTTAATCACTTCCGTTCCATATAATTCACCTGGACGCACTCCCCCAACAAGATCACCTTCCTGGATGTGGACGTGCACATCGAGGGAGGACACCTGACTAACTCTATCCACATAAAACCCACCAACCACATGAAATACCTACACTTCTCCAGCTCCCACCCGTTCCACACCAAAAAAGCCATTCCATTCTCTCTGGCCCTCAGGAGACAGTGCCTGAACACTTCACCCACCTCCCAACAGAATTAATTGAGATGATTGAGATGGGATAAAAATAAATATTAAGCATCATGCCTAATGAGGTTTCAAACCCAAGACTTCTGGCACTTTTGCAGCATCACAATACTTGATTTTAAAGGAAATACTGTGAATTATATTTTCAGGAAATGATTTACAAGTAAATATTGTAATAACCCCCCTCAAATATGCCATTTATGAATACAGCACTGATTCCATTCAATACAACAATAATGTGAAATAATATCACTGTAATGTAACTGAAATACCACAAAACCTTACTGAAATGTATCTGTAATGTTCCACTGACATGTTCCTGCAATGTTACATTAACATGTTTCTGTAACATTATGAAGGTATATTATATTAGCGGACATTTTTACATTGATGAAACATACCTGAAACATCACTTGTAATGTTTCGCAATGTTGATGCAATATTTCACGAGTTACGTGTCCGTAACATATCTGAAACCATGTTGTGCTGTATGGGATTGAGTTTTTGGTTATCGCTGTATGGGATTGAGTTTTTGGTTATCATGGAAACAAGGTTTAATGGTATTATAATTTATGCAGCAAGTATGGAACATCTTTGAGGGCTTTGAGCAATCCCAAAATATTTTCTATTGACACAAAATTTTGCACAGAGTATGCATTAAATGGAACAAAATTAGCAACTATGTGCTGAAATCGGCCCAAAATTTGTTTTCCCCATGTTATGTTACACCACCATAATATACATATTTCTTTTAACAAAAAGAGAAAAGAGGAAAAATTGCAAAACAAGTGACTTGTTTCTACCAGCTAGCTTTTGTGTGGTGATTTTGTGTGGTAATTAGCTAACCATGAGCTCCAAATTATTTATTTATGGTTTTTCTCTTAACAACTTGCATGTAGTCAACAGGCTCTGATATTTTCCCATGATATCCAGAATAGATGGTTTGTCAATATATTATAGTTAGATATGTGAGAGAAATATGCCAGGATAGGGAATAAGAATACTTTCCCGCAAATTTGACTTAATTTCAAAGAGTGATGTACAGAGTGTCCGAAAAGTCACGCAACCCAGTGTTTACAACCATATAACGGAATAGCGAAACGGAATGATAAGAAACTCTTTCTGCCAAGAGAATGAATGCCCTGTATATTGGGAAAAATTTAGAGAGACAAACATATGTAAGAACATGCATGTTTTAATAACAAATAAGCAAAGTGTTGACAAAGGCGGAAATTATTTTTTTGCAAATCGTGTGTATTGATGCACAGAACTCACTGAGGTAAATTATTGCAACATTTCACAATACCAATGAACAATTTGGATGGCCATCTATTGAATTTGACAGAAAAAGAACATTGACGAAGTTTCAAAAACATTGCACAAGGGAATAAATGGGATGTACCAAAAATTGATGTTTTCACAATATTACGAGGGACACTGGCAACACTGTTGCTGTCACGTGTCACTAACAGACGTGTTTCACCTCAGGCTAACTAAGGCACTTTTAACGACAAAGGAAAAAGTTGGTTATTCTCAAACATATGCAATAAATTACATACACCTTGCAACTCTGAAATGTTGGTACAGAAGAACGTGTATCAATAGTTATGTTTTCTGTGCCTTAGGTGGTTGCTGTTTGCCGCGAACTGCATTCTATTCTAGATTGTGTCTACTTATGCTGACGTCGTGTGTGTGTTTTCAAAATGCCATATTCTACACAGGAAAGTGTATTTATTGTTGAAGAATATATCCGAACATCGTCATATTCTCGCGTAAGAGAAGCATTTAGTGCTAAGTTTACGACTACTCCCTCTCCAGATAAGTAGTCAATTTTTTGTCTTGTGCAAAGGTTTTGCCAAACTGGGTTAGTACATGACAGGCAACATTCTGGGTGCCCTTCTATGTTAGGAGCTGATGTTCTGCAGCATGTTGAACAAAGAATGGTGATGTCGCCACAAAAGTCTGTTCGGAAGCTCGCCTCAGAATTGGATTTATGCAAGTCAACTGCTCAGAAGGCTATACGGAAATTAAACTTTTACCCGTATAGAGTTCATGTTGTTCATGAATTGAAAGCGGTGGATGTCCCGGTTGCGTTACTGTCATTGGTTTCAATCATTCGTTCGACAAAATGGTGTCAATGTACTGAATAAAGTTTTTTTTTAGCGAGCAAGCCTGGTTTCAATTGGATTGGTATGTCAACAGCCAATTCCATTCATTGGGCGACAGAAAACCCACATCAGTTGCATGAACTACCCTTGCACTCTCCGAAAATCGGTGTATGGTGTGAAATATTGGGACGTCGTATTGTGGGACCGTTATTCTTCGAGACAACAGTGGATACCGCTGTGTACGGGGATCTCATAATGCAATTCGTTGCTCTCCTGGAAGAAGACGAAAGTAATGCTTGGCTACAACAAGATGGAGCAACTTGCCATACATCTAATGAATCTCTTCGTATGCTGAGATAATTTTTTGGTGATCGTCTAATATCCAAGGATTTATGGCCCAGTCGCTTGCCCGATTTAATATCTGCAGATTTTTTTCTGTGGGGTTACTTAAAGGGGAAAGTATACCAAACGAGACCCAGAACATTGGAGAAGCTGAAATGAAACATTACACAGGAAATTGATAATATCGGTGCTGGAACCCTCAGGAAGGTATCTGCGAACATGATCAAGCGAACCAACTTATGCATCCAAGAAAATGGTGGACACTTCGAACATTTGCTTTAATTTGTATGGATACCCACATTTCAGGGTTGCAAGGTGTATGTAATTTAATGCATATGTTTGAGAATAACCAACTTTTTCCTTTGTCGTTAAAAGTGCCTTAGTGTGATAGCCTGAGGTGAAACACGTCTGTTAGTGACAGGTGACAGCAACAGTGTTGCCAGCGTCCCTCATAATATTGTGAAAACATCGATTTTTGGTACAGCCCATTTATTCCCTTGTGCAATGTTTTTGAAACTTCATCAATGTTCTTTTTCTGTCAAATTCAATAAATGGCCATCCAAATTGTTCATTGGTATTGTGAAATGTTGCAATAATTTACCTCAGTGAGTTCTGTGCATCAATACACACGATTTGCAAAAAAATAATTTCCACCTTTGGCAACACTTTGCTTATTTGTTATTAAAACATGCATGTTCTTACATATGTTTGTCTCTCTAAATTTTCCCAATATACAGGGCATTCTCTTGGCAGAAAGTTTCTTCTCATTCCGTTTCGCTATTCCGTTATATGGTCGTAAACATTGGGTTGCGTGACTTTTCGGACACACTGTATTTAAGGGGAGCTATTGGGCTTAGAGAACTGATTAATCTGCCTCAGATTGCAGATCTGCAATCAAGGAACTGGAAATAAGATTTAATGAAAAATAAAATAATAAAGAAACATAAAAAGCAGCCAAGACAACATGCCACAGCCCCTGAGGAATAGATCTGCATACAGAAATGTACCATCACTTCTTCACATTGGCAGTATCTCTTTGAAGTTTATGGGCATTGTCTATTTTAATTGTGTTTTGCAATATTAATCATGCACACAACATATTATAGTAATTGATGCATACCTGAGATGCTTCACGACTCGTACTGTCTAAACTAACAGGAGTAACTGTCACCGAAGGTGGTTCGTCCTCCCTTCCAGGCCTCTGTTCCTCTCTCATAACTGTCTGGGAAGTCCCAACAGTAGGAGCAATGGCTAATGTTGGTTGAACCGCCACTTGTCGCACAGCAGAGGTACTGGAAGCTGGAACACAATCACTTAATGGGGAAGACACAGGCTGCTGCTCAGGCTGGTGCATCACCTGGGACGATTGCATCGGTTGGATTTGGCTGAGGGAAAATGAGCTTAAATTAACATTTCATGTGATTGGCATACTAGAGGATCACTGTTGTTTATGCACACCTTTTTTCGTACATATTTTTGAGAAAAAAACCTTTATTAATGAATTTATAATTAATTTACAGTAATTGAAATGACTTATCTAACTACAAAAGAATTTTACATTTTAATCTTCTTCATCACACACTGCAAGAAAGCAAGAAAGAAAACATCTAATCCAGTAAGAGAAAGTTTTCAGAAATGAAGGTAATAAAAACTGACTATACTGCAGGAGGCCTTAGGAAGATCGCTTCGTGGGCTTACAGCAGACGACAATATGGGGGTGTGTCTACAAGAACCAATCAGGTCCGCGAATGAGCGAGCCCGGTTGCCACACCTCTGCACCTCTGCCTCTTGCTATCTCGGCCTGTTTGTTCGGCTGAGGAGCAGACGACACGAGAGTCTCAGCAATAGTGTGCGAGCGATGTCTGCTGTTAGCCCACGAAACGCTCTTTCTAAGGCCTCCTGCACCATATCAGCATATAAGATGAACCTGGTTTTTCACTCCTATTTTTAAAGTAAAAAGTGCATCTTATATAGTGCGGTTGGAAAGCAAGAAATAATGGAAGAATGTTTCACTTCCAGCGGAGAAGGGGGCGGATACTACATTAATTCTCGAACCTAAAATGCCCCAGACACCCAAGTTTTTAAGCCCTCGTTTGTCTGTAATGGCATCTTCAAAATGGCGGTCATGACGAAGATTCTACCTCAAACCTTATGTTTTGGATATGCCAGAACTCAACGGTAACATCCAAAATAGTGTCAGACTAAGCCCATGAAATCATAATACTTCAATTTTTGACAATCTGTATATGTACAGTGCGTTTCAAAAGTCTTGAAACCATAGGTCAACTGCATTATTAGAGCAGATGGCAAAAAATGGAAAGAGGGGAAAGTAGTTGGAAATATGAGGTTTTCAATATAATGTGCTTGAATTTTCAACGTAGCATGCAGCATTGAGGCTGCTCGCTGGTACGAGCCTCGATGAGAACTGACATTGACTTGTTGCCACATGATTCGTCCTTAAGGGGGAATTTACGTTATCCCAGCACCGTACTGTACTCGGTAAATTTAGAATGATGACGCAAAATTAGAGGCAAAGTAAAATATATTTGTGCTCAGACAACATCTTCTGTTGGGGCAATCGGAAATGTCAACAATAATGACGAATAAGAGGGTAACGGTTTATGCAGACTTTGCCTTCAGTGTCCTAGGTTCGCAGTATCGAGTAAGTTATGTGTCTTAATGAATAAGAAAATACATCTGGTACCATTCATCAAAAAGAAGGAGGCAGTGGAGTGGACCAAAAGCAGCAGAAAAAAAAAGTAGAAATGTAATAATTCGTGTGTCACGGGTTGCTATCTTCCGTCATCACGCTGCTTCTCCTCCAGACGCTTCTGACACACAGCCAAAAGGGCCAGTGGCACGCATGGAGGGCGTCGATATCCATATCTAATCTTTAGTCTCATTTTTGGTGATATTCTGGACA
The DNA here is from genome assembly GCF_977018435.1 of Lepisma saccharinum. NCBI lineage: Eukaryota > Metazoa > Arthropoda > Insecta > Zygentoma > Lepismatidae > Lepisma > Lepisma saccharinum. The sequence continues at coordinate 20,391,105 of NC_139231.1, read as the reverse complement.
ACTGGGGACGTCAAACTCTGCTGGTTGCGCTATCTTTCATTGTCCCAACAACTTGCTTCTCTGAACTACCTTTGAGGTATCCTCCACTGTCAGTGTCCGGTGGTCCAATAGTTCTGTGTGACGTCACAGGAATGGTGTACAGGTGAAGGAGAATCTTGAAGCGTGCGATGTCGCTGTGCGCAGCACAAGAGCTGAAGCGGGGGATGCCATCTTGAATGGGCAGCATCCTGAGTTCGATGTAGAACATTGCGGCGTTCCGTCGTGTCCTGGGAGAACCAAAAGAAAGTCAGCAGATCGATCCAGATGGAAGAGGGTGCTTTAGCGATGGATTTCCACGAAAATTGTCATCCGTTCACTTCAAAAGAGCCAAAATGTCTCCCAAGCATCTGCGGCAGATCGAAGTGTTGAATGATCCAGCGGCAGTCGTGACGTTGATTTGAAACAAGCGGAAAAAGGAAAATAGGGAAAAGTGAAAAGGGAGCGGAGCAGAGTTATAATAAATGGTAGCTAGTAATAAACGCAACAGAAAAAGGACTTTCGAAAGAAACTGGGGAATAATTTCGAGGGGGGGAGGCAGTACTTATATTACGCAGAGTTTTTAAAAGGACGTGTTTATGAATAACAGGTTTATAGGAGAAAATTTCGCAGGGAGGCAGCAGGGGAGGGGTGGGAGGAGTTGCCGGAGGAGCTACCTGAAGTCTATGTACTTTCGGAAAAGTTGTGGTACATCGGTTAGGAATAGTTGCTTGTTGTGTTGTACGAGAGGCAAGGGTGGGGGGAATAGCTGTTGTCTCCGGGGCATGTGAAATCGATTGTAAAGCAAGTGGGGAACTTATAGAAGGTTTCTTTAGTCGTATTGAGGACGTTGTAACACGTGATTTGGGGGAACAACAGCAGGGGAACAACAGCAAGATGTAATGAATGTAATGTAATCAATAGGAAAAGAATGCCGATAAGAGCTATCACGATGGTCGCGATAAGGGCATAATAAGCGGAAGACATTTTGTGGTGGGAGTCTGAAATGAGAAAAGAAAGGGGAGGTTCAGTGATCGAACTATGTGATTACAAGACATTTCCGTCTGTAATATGTGTAAATGTCGTATAGGAAAAATGCAAAATTGTACATGTAATGTGTGCAAAGGATTAAGCATTAGGTAATAATCAAAATCTAATTATAAGTGTCTTTGACTCGGTCCTAACCAAAAAAAAAAAGTAATTGAAAAAAAAAATAAGTAATAGGTTTATGAACAGTTCATGGAATGAGAGGGGAGGTATTTAATTTCATGGGATATGTGCCGTGATTAGTTGAACTATAAAATCAAAGGAGGGAGTGGGAACATTTGCCTATATTTATTTTATTTTTGTTTACATAATTTCCATTTTTTGCCATCTGCACTAATAACGCAGTTGTACTATGATGTCAAGACTTTTGAAACACCCTGTACATATACAGATTGTCAAAAATTGAACTATTATGATTTCATGGGCTTAGTCTGTCACTATTTTGGATGTTACCGTTGAGTTCTGGCATATCCAAAACATAAGGTTTGATCCAAAACATGATGAAATAGCTGAAAGGGTTATTTTTAGACTTCTCGCAGCCATATTGGTTGCCATATCTAATACTATTTGATAAAGTGGGTCTTTTTAATTTCTTATTATCATAATACAGTTATAAAATGCAAATTAGGTGAAAATAAGATGTCATGAATGATGATAAAACTTCAATACACTAACAAGTTTCATGTTTAGAATCTTCGTCATGACCGCCATTACAGACAAACGAGGGCTTAAAAACTTGGGGTCTGGGGCATTTTAGGTTCAGGAATTAATGTAGTATCTGCCCCCAAAAAGAGCACATTCTCCGCCACAAGTGAAATATTTTCAGTCGTTCCGACCCCACTAATATACTGGCAAATATGGCTAGTACTTTGTATATATATTAAAATCACTTTTGGTGAAACTGCATTAATCTTGTAATAGTTAAATGGTGTTTATTAGGTTCTTAGATACTATAACATTTTCAAAGGAAAAGCATGCAAACAAACTATATGCACTGATGGGGTAAAGTTCATAAGAAAGAAAAATGTAATATGTTTTCTGGAAAGATACATTTTTTTTTTTTTGCTTAAAAACTCAATGATTTTCATTGGGAAAAATAGAAGAATAGAATAACATATAATAATTCTATACCAAGCATGTTAAACTGTAAATAGCGTCATTATTGTTAAGCTCTAAATAAACATGGCAGCTGATAAAATTTTGCAGTGTCATTAAAAAAATTACCAAAATTCAGCAACAAAGACAGTAAAATAATATTTTAAGTTGTAATTATATAGTCCATCCAAAATAAATAAAAATAAACTATGAAAAACTTGCCTCGAGGGATTTGGATTAATAAAAGTTGCAATTTTTCACATCTATCGAGAAAAATTCACGCATAATTTCAAGAGAAAATTGTTCATGCAGAATTCCCAAAATTCAAAGAATTCCCTGTGAGTAGCTTCTTTGGTATTGTGCAAGCAAATTGTATTGACATAATTTATTTTTCAGATCAACAAGTACATTTTGCTAACAGCACAAGTATATCATTACAATAATTTGTGGATAATTTTGAAAATGATGTGTACAATGGAAAATTTGGAGCCTAATTTAAGATATTTAGAACCTATTTTAGGATTTTTAGAGCCTATTTTTAGGAACCTAAAGCACACTTCTTAAAACCTAAAACTCCGATGGATGATGATTATTGGCACCCGCCAATTTAAGTATTTCATACGTGACAATTCAGACAGGTTTCAGATACCATGCTCAAGAGTTAGTGAAGTAGTGGTGAAATGGAAACGTGAGCATGAGATTAACCCACAACTGCAACCCAGGATGCCAAAAAAATAGACAGGGATAGGCGAGTGTTCAGACGTGTTGTGAAGTCAAACCAGTAGGCTTCATTGAATGCTGTGGCCACAGACCTCCGAATGGCATTGGGAATAGAAACTAGTACTTGTACCATCTGGTGAGAGGTGGTGGCACTAGGATTGCATAGGAGAGCTGCAGCACATAAACCAATGATTACTATCCAAAGTGCAGCACGTTGATTACTATGGTGCAAATAAAGTCACTGTGTAAATGTGGTGAATGCCTGGGGAGCTGTTCTTATCGGAGTGTATTGTCCCCAGCATCAAATTTGACAGAGGTGGAATCATGGTAAAGGGCTGTTTTCGTGGTATGGCGTTGCTCCCCAGATTTTGGTGCCTGGACCATAAATGCCGATGTCTATCTCCGAAAAATAGATAACTCCGTGCTACGCACCTTGTGGCAACCGTTCACATGTGTCCCTCTTCATTTCCAGCATAGACCATCTATAAAGCAAGGGCCATCACCAAGTGGTTTGACGACATGGGAGTAAACTCAACTGGTCACCTCAAAGCCCCGAATATCTGTGGATGAGTTAGAGTGCTGGCTGAGATCCAGGCTAAACCGTCTAACCACCACCACAGAGCTGTTCAAAATTTTGCAACCTGGTGGAAAGTCTTCCTCAAATGGCAGAGGCTGTGATAGCAATAATTGGCAGACCTACCTCCTACTGAAACCAGACAAGCTCCAGGTAAGTACATTCCTATGGGTATCTGGTCATTATTGGCAATATAGTGTGAATAATGCTGTTTCCAATATATATAAAAAATACACAATTATTATATGGTCCTCTGCATGCATTATGAAGTCATACTTGCTAATGTTATAGAAGTATTAAATTTTTCATGAAAGGATTTGAATTTGAGGAATTTAATTATTAACTCTATTGAGAGTGAATGCCTAGCATATGACTTTCTTCCCCTGCCTATTTGAGCAGTTTTTAGTGCCTAGAAATCCAGGCTCTATATATGATGGAGTTGTCCACACTTATCTGTTATGTGATGGCAGTGTGTTGTGGCAATATACTTTACATGGAGACAAATGCAGCACACAACCAATGACTATGCACCATGAAAAATATATCTTTTGAACGACAACAAAATGGAAAATATGTAAATCTTGTTGCATTATGTTGTATTATTACATGTTCCTAAAAAAAAATATTTTCTCTTACAGCTCTGACCACCTATGATATGGATGGAAAGAAATATGGCAACAAGATATTATTCACAAAACTTAAAGAATAAAGAGTATGTGGAGTGCAAGAAACAAGTTCGTACATGATGCATTTCCAGGATGTAGAACCAAGGAAGTACATTGCATTGTGGATTGTGAATGTCGTCAATGCTGTCTTCACTTTGCTCACTTACTTCACCAACATTTGCCCCAGTGGGATGCTAGCATATACTGTTTTCTTCTAAATTGTTAAAAGAGGTAGTGATATGATCTAAATCATTCAATCTTACAATTTTGGACGTTATTTTCATGCTTTTCATGTGTGGAAAATTTTGTAGGAAATTTAAATTGGACATTGCAAGTTACTTTTAGATTATTTACAATATGATTTTAAACTTTTACTGTTCTGTTTAAAGTCTTATATTTTTATAAAGAAGTCTGGAGGACTTCAATGCATTGTCATATGTTAAGCAAAGTATATTAATTGCCAATGTTTCAATAAATACATGTACCTGTATAACAATGTGTTTGTTTATTATCCCTTTCATTTGTTATTAGCAATAAACATTATGTTTTACTTTTCTACACAATCATTAATAACTCAAAGTGTAGTGCATTTACTGTGAAATTGTTATTTTATTCGGGAATGTTTCTGAGAATTCCGAGAGAAATAGAACATGTCACCATAGTGAGTTGTAAATGGTTTATTTGATGGACTTTCATTAACAGTATTACGGTAGCATTGAATACAGTGGAAATTAATTGATCTAGGATTTTTAAGACTTATTTCAGTCTTTTATTCTATGTAAATTTAATATTAAAATATAATTTACATTCGGAATAGCAAGTAAGATGTTTGAAATGAATGGATGAATGAACGAGATAAAGAAGACCATTTTGTACCCTTCAAAGTATACAAGGAAGAATCCTCTTTATCTCAAAACCCTTCACTTAAAGTTAAAGAATGGATGTAAAGAGTCCCTTGAGAAAGTTAACAAATGCAAGCTTGTAAAGGGACCATCACGGGATTTGCACAGCATGTTAGAAAGTTAAGAAGACATTAAAACTTCCACACAGAGAGTGGCATATGTCACCTCTTGGTTTATTTGTCATCAGCTTGAAATATAGGCATTTCTTGTTTGTCAGTTAACTCTTTCAGCTCTAAAATTCATTCATGCAATATTTATGCTGAATATATGAATTGCATCATGTTCAATACTGTATTAAATACATGCATGTATAAAATACATGTATGTGCAGGATAAGTAATAGAATCTTTCAGTGTGATTCTTGATTCTGCATACTCCATGACTGTATTGGTTTTGTATTCAAAGAAATTTGTATTTTGAGTCCAGATTTTTGTGTAACTATCAAATATGTAATGCCATATGATGAAATTGTAGTCAATATGTAGAGTGGTTTCAGTAAGTAACTTCGGACAAAACTCGCTTGTATGACATATTCCTACTCCCATTCTAGATTACAAATTAGGGATGTTTGACAAATACTACATGAATAAGCATGCAGTGATTAGTTAATAATATATCTTACAAACATCCACCAGTTTTTAGAAATGGGTTGAAATTACTCTCATGCAAACCAGAAAAGTGAAATTTTATACAACTTCGATATGAGGTGGTTGCTATATAGGCATTCTAGGTCAACTTGTGTAAGGCGTGACCTTTACTTACTTTATTTTCCTATAACTATTCATTAATCATTATCATCATCATAGTAGTTTTTACAGAGAAATAGACTGATAGAATTAAAAACAATTACAATTTAATTCCAGAAATTATTGTTTGATAACTTCCCCAATGAGCTGTGTCACTCATTGCTATTATTTTATTCTATTCTCTCTGAACTAGTTTCCATGTTGTATTTTCCAAAATATTATTTTGTGTACAGAACACTGAATGTAAGTTATGATAGAAATTAACTGTAGTGTAAAATATTCCAAAATATTTACTTTTATGTACAGCATAACATACATAACCCATGGTTCTACAGCATTGTTTCTCAACCTATAGGATGCGACCCACTCCTGGGTTCTGAGGGGGCATTTGGTGGGTCGGGAAGTTGGGCTCGAAACTTCGTTTACTGGGTCTTAAGAACCTATTACATTAAATTACTTACATATATTGTTTTAACAATTTAAATTCAGACCGTGTTGTTGTAAAAGAGGACTTCGATGTTAGCAAATATATGATTATAAACTGGGTGCACACCCGTACAAAGTAATTCCGCTGGTGTCCATCTTATGGGTCCCATGAAGTGTAATATCCCTCAAGGTGGGTCTCCGACTGAAAAAGGTTTAGATCCACTGCTTTACAGCACTGGAAGGACCTTGGCCTATCTCCTGACTGCCAGTCTGCCTCCCACAACCCTATCTAGAGGTGTGGATATCTTCAACAGGAATGGGATGATGTGGGGTCAGCACATCAAACCCTCAGCTGTCATAGGAGATTTCCCAGACTGGGTTGCGCCACTCACTTGTAGGTCCCCAATTTTCTCAGGATCAGCTTATACACAGGCTGAAAACCAAGAGACTGCAGAGACTGAACCCAGGTGGACTCAAGCCCATAAGAAAAAACTGTGCGATGAAAGTCCTGTTAATATATTACAGCACATTTTAAGTTTGGAAAACAAGTACTGGCTATATGTATATATCTCTTATTCCAGTATATTTCATACCTACAAGCCCCCAGCCGATTTGTAATGGTTTCGTTGGATGAATAGCGCTATTGTTCCATCAGTAGTTTTTAATAATACGTTTTATGTTTTATTCTTATTTCCTGAGACAAAACCTTCGAATCCTGTCTTTTATTTCCTTGGCATTTTCAGCATCAAATGGGTACTTCACTGATATCAATTGCAGAGAAGGTGGATGCATTTGTCTTTCAGAGTCAATAGACACATGAATGGAATTTTCTATGTTGATAAATCACAAGTGTCTACATCTTCAGGGTGGCTACAAACAAGCAGAAATGAAATTCCCTGACTTTTCCAGGTTTTCCAGGACAAAATTTACATTTTTCCTTGACAATTACAAAATAAACTAAATCGATGTTCTTTCCAATAGAAATAATAAACTCATACAGATCCACGTATGGTTGTGTTAAGTACCAATATTATCTTCTATGAAATTGACTTATTTTCTCTATTCTCTATGATTTGAATTCAAACTGCAAAATAGTGAATTTAGAAAATTATTACAATTCACAAGCTAGGGAAGGATTACGGAATTTTGTCATACGCAGTAAGTTTATAATAAAATACTTCATTATTTTTAAAGTTACGACTAAATGAGATGAGAGTAAAGAGTGAATGATTGAGAAATACAATTTGTAATTTATCAGTCTCCTTATACATTCTCGGTATTATATGTTGATATTTCCACTGAGGTTTGGAATCCTCTGCTTGCAAGAACCATGAGTGCGGACTCATTTTTCAATGCAAAAAGCTACTTCTCTCTTCTCTGTAAATCAAAACAACTTAACTCTTGCATATAAGTGAAACAATTGAATCGAACAAAATAAAGTGTCATATTTCCTTACATTATCAATGGGATTTCTGCTTCAGTACAGTATATCCAAGTGAAGTACTGTGAAACTGACAACATGCAGTTATACCATTAATGCTGACGAAAAGGGTATGTATTAGAAATTTAACGCAAGGAATTTATAGAATTGCATTGTATAGGTACCTGATTTAGCTAACCACACATTAAAACAGGAACACTCTAATAATAAAAGCTTCTGAAAGTTCATATACAAGGAGCATCCTGAAAAAAGCTCCAATGGTGCCTATACGCAGCCCTAGTGGTCGGAGAGCGACATACACACACATGCAGGCAGGAAGAAGTGGCATCTAGCTGTAATCTGGTACAGTTGCAATGCAGCTGTTTTAGGACAGTTCTAGGTTAAATATTGCAGCTCTCATACAGTCTCCCACCGACTGCGATGTAGCCTACATTGCAAGCTCAGAATTTGGCACAGAGCCACCAGCAATCGAATGTGCACAACCCCATACAGATGAGTACACACGGGCCCTTTGCATCACTTCAGGTGAGAGATCTTGGACCTGTCCCTGTACATCCCTGGCCTTGAATGTACCGACTTTCATCTCTTTGTTTAGATGAAGAGGTTTCTGGCAAGGCAAGGATTTGACAGCTACACTGCGGTAGAGATAGTTCCAGTCTTTGCTGTCAGACACGTATACCATGGGCATACAAAATTTAGTGCCATGCTACGACAAATGCCAGAACAATGGTGGTGATTATGCCGAAAATTAGGTTAGGACTCACTGTTACTAATGCAATAAATTACTACTGACATTCTTGTTTTATTTATGGCTAATCGGTAGGGACCTTGATATTTTTTTTTTTCAAATTCGTGTATTTTCTTATTTTTTTTATTTTTTACTATATGGTGTTATTTTCCCCAAAATTCACATTTTCATTTTAGCGCATTTTCTGGCAAATATCTGAAATTATACCTTCATGGTGTCTTTATACTACTGTTTCAAATTGTAAGTCACATGGCTTACGCCTCCCCGTGAGAGTTTGATATCTTGAAAGTTATTTTGGGAAAGTTATGTTCCATACCCCTTTTTTTAATTTTAAGGTAAGGATTTTAGATAATGGAATTTTCCCCACATATACTGAAGGGTGCATAATGACCATAAGTGGCGATGCACCCAAAAAATTAAAATCAATCAATCTCACGTGACATATACCGATATATTATGCCACCAAAATTTGGCATTATCTTTTTTTGACATGTTAGTGTTACATTTCCCAAAATTCGCGTTTTTGTTTTAGAACATTTTTCTGCCAAATATACTGAAACGTAATACTCCATTGTGCTTCTAAACTATTATTTTAAATTGTAGGTCACATGGTCTACGTATTTTCATGACAGTTTGATATGATGGAACAGATTTTTGAGAAAGTAAAAGTAAAGTGCTCCCCTGCACTTTTCCATGAAGCTGTATAGGGGTGTGGAGTTTGAGCCCCACACTTTCTTGATCACGGCTGAAGGTAGGGGTGATGTGATCAGCACCATGCTCCTGGCTACCTTTATCCCTCAAAGTTTCCTCAAGGTACCAGCTTCATATGATGCTGGGTGGGTGCCGGAGCAGTTTGAATAGGTGGAAAACATCCTGGTTCTCCCCCGCAGGGGATCGACCCTGGGTTTCTCGCATAGTAGTCAGATGCCCTAACGACTGAGCTCCATTATTACTCACTCGACAAATGCCGATGGTGAGCACTTAGCTTGGTAATTCAAAACATATCTCATGCGACAAATACGAAGATGTAGCTCCCGTGTGACGGTAAATACGCACTTGATCTTCTGTTAGAACCCTGCCACTTTGCTCTGTGATACAAATGGTTTGGATAGAAGTTGAAAAAATTGTGGGAAATACATGATTTAATGTGGCTGTCGGAATTATTCCATGTATGTATAACTCTATAGTTTACTCTTGAGTAAAATGTTGGAAAACTTGCATGTTCTATGTACACAAACATGGCCTAGAAATGACAAGAATGTTGGATTTCATGGAATTTTTGTTTGTTTTAAACATTTCTTTTAAAAAACATCGCAAAAAACGCCAACAATTCGCATTTTATGACAAATTCGCATTATTTCGATATTTCGAACGGGCGAAAAATGTGTCCAGAGATCACTGCACATTCCTAAACATAACTTCACAGCCATTACCATTTTTCAAGGTTTTGGCATTTGCGAAAAATCAATGTCTCTACTAATTGGAAATTACTTTCTGGCCACCCTCCATATAAATCAGTAGATGAACAGTGAAAATTTAGCGGGGCTGGCAGAGAAAAATCAACTCTTGAAGAAAGTGATTTGCTTTTATGATTGAATGATTCGAGTAAATATGATATTCAAATATTTACGTATTTATTATTAGTATTTTATTTCATAATACTAGACATTAACCTTACTCAGTGAGAGATTAATGACCATCTCTCACGAGTTTAAACAGACAGGACAGAGAGTGGCATTAATTTCATTGCAATACTAGTGTTGCAGTAAATTTGAGGTTGGGAGCATGCACTTGCCAATTTTTATAAAGTTCACCAATGCAGATTTATGTTTCACTTTTTCGTGATACTATTCAATATACATATATATCCCATTTTGTTGGATTCTTCTTGATATCTAAGAATAGTGCAATGTCATTGTAAACGTATGTTAACTTGTGCGAAACCAGTAATATGTCTACTTTACCATATTGATAGAGCACTTATTTCGGGAGAAATGAGATAAGGTCGGATGGTGTTTTACCGTTTACTGAGCTAACAAAATAACAGTAGGAGGACAAGGGTAGGTGGCTGAGGGATGCGCCAGCACTTGCCTCTGCTTCCTGGCGGTGGCACTGGCTGCTACTATCAATGATCCACCAACTGATTACGACTGAAATAAGGCCTGGTGACAAGGCACCCTTCGCTTAAATAGTAGCCAGTTCCGCTGTACTTTGCAACCTCCATTTCCTGTGGAATTCTCCTCTGCAAGTCGGAGCATTCCAGGAGACGGAGAAAACCGGACGAGAAGTACACTAGGAAGCAAACGTTCTGCACCCGCATCCCTAGCCATCTACAGTCAGGATGATGAAAGAAATTTTTCACAAGCAGTGCTACATTAAAAAAGGTGAAGTGAGCCAGAAGAGTAATAAAATTCCAGCAGCATATTTGCAGTCTAAAGCTCTTCTTGTTTATGCATGCGATAATTGTTGCATGTTGCAGTCCATGCAATTTCTGTCGCATGTTGTAGTGAGATACTTTGTCGGGTGGCGATATTCGACAAAAATCGTATGTATCAATGGAACCTATTTGTTTGCTTGTTCCTTCAGTTTGCCCAACAAAATGCCTTACTACGACATCCGACAACTATCGGACGTCGCTACCTGCACTTATCCCCTCCATCTGTTGACAAGTCCCCTTACTACTCCAATACGGACAAGAAAAAATGATAATTCAATGCATTTTTCAGGTAATATTTAGAGGCTTAACCTTTACTCCCCCGATGATACCATATGGTATCACCAGAGTAAGGTCGTACTCGCCCGATGATACAATGTGGTATCATGGTGCTGATTACGAAATGAATGTGCTTTTTGGACCTTCATACTCTTATGTTTGGGTGGAAACTCTGACACAGGTCTGGAGCAAGCCTGGGAAATTGATATTGATGACCAACCTCCCCCTCTCTGCAACATATCCATGTCACATTTCCGAACAGAGTTTCCCATTTTGGCTCATGAAACACGTTACGTTCTCTTTGGAAACGTCCATTCTTTGAAAAGAATACTAATAATAGCAGGAGAAGAGGGAGCAAACTCCAGATTTTTATGTTTTTTTTTTCATTGAAATTCGGGGGTCGCCCCCCAAGCCCCCCTTCCTCAGTCCCGTGTTCTGAATTGTACACGGTTGCATGCTCTGATGATTTAGCTGCAAAACAAAAGTTATCGGAAGTAGATTGCTCCTATAGTGCCCGAGTTATAACAATTTTCCTCCAAAGAGTGTTAGAATTTAAAATTCCCGCCGAGAAACCCGGGCGAGAGAAATTTCTCTCTCTCTCTCTCTCTCTCTCTCTCTCTCTCTCTCTCTCTCTCTCTCTCTCTCTCTCTCTCTCTCTCTCTCTCTCTCTCTCTCTCTCTCTCCCTCTCCCTCCCTCCCCCTCCCCCCTCCTGCCATCACTGGTTTCTGGCGCCGTGATTGTGTTGCGCATAAAAGGGGCCTAAAAGTTGAGGCCGAAACTTACGAACGAGATTTCCTGTTCCCGTGCAGAGTTCTACAACGATATATTTAAATAAATAAATAAAATAAAAATTGTAAAAAAAAAAAGGTCAATGAAGACGAAATTCCCTGACATTTCCCTGACTTTTTTTGACACCTCAAAATCCCTTACTTTTCCCGGTTTTCCAGGTTTTCCAGGTCTGTCGCCACCCTGATCTTGCGATTGAATATGGTACACAAGGGAGAAAATTACAGCCGATTCCCCTATAGTACTAGACATTCAGTGACGGCACCAGAAACAGTTGCTGATATTAAGTGTGCTGTATCCTGCAGTTTGCCGCCCACGTTAAAACTGTGCAGCAATTGTTATGAAGAGAAAGAGACAATTTGGGAAATGTTGCAAGATGGCTCGAGCACCCTCTAGAACACTTTGGGTAGCGCAATGATCCGCTCACCCCACCCTTCCATTCCTGCTTTTATATTCTGCTAATAATTCGGACACATCTCGTAAGGTCGTATTATTTATTTTATTTAAGTGCATAAAAATGCTCTACAAGGATAAATACCATTGCTCAGTTAATGCAGGGATCCTGGGTTCGAATCCCGGTTAGAGCTTTCTTTGTGTCATCAATTTTTCATAGCATCGTCGCGATTAGCCTAAAAGTGAAAAAATGCGATGCTAAATAACAAACTACGACGAGGGAGGGGGTAAAACACATTGATCTACGAACAAAGTAATCACTGTAGATTAGAAAAGCAACGCATAATGGGGAGAATACGAAATAAGAATACTTATTACCACAGATAATACACGAACCATTTTTCATGCACAGCGGAATGATTTACGTGCTGGAATTTCAGGAACTTGTAATTATTTTCCTATGTTGTGCTTCTGTGCTACTAATTCTGTATATCTCGTAACTTAAATGTAGAAATCATTCAAACGTAACATGCATTAACTGAACAACGGAATTTATCCTTGTAGAACATTCTTATGCACTTAAATAAAATAAATAATATGACCTTACGAAATATGTCCGAATTATTAGCAGAAAATAAAAGCATGCATGGAAGGGTGGGGTGAGCGGATCATTGTGCTGAGACGCATTCAACTGTCACTGCCAAGAGTAAGACGTGATTGGCGGAGAGGTTGCTATGACAACACTAAGTTTCGAAGGTGCCTTAGGGTGGCTCCACATGCCCTTTTTGGTATACGCACAGATTACAAAGGAGATAGGAAGTAAGCGATCTTGTTAACCTGTGATAATACAACATGGCTAACTCTATGCTTGACAACCGATCCAACAAAACAACTGAACATCTATATTCAAAGATATTGTAACATTATAGATGCTTCACAATCTATCTACTGCAACTTTCTCCCCTCTTCCAAATGACAGCTCCAGTCTGTCACGTGGTTTCCTCCTTCAAGAAGATCATCGAGGACTGTTCACAGCTGAGGCAGTAAAAGCTTCCTTTCGCAACGTCTGTGGTCTCTCTTTACAATACCTCTCCTGTGCCGACACGGAACCATCAAAGATCCAAAAGTTATCTTCTCCACTCTCCGTATCCGACATGTTAGATATAAACTTTACTTCATGCAGGTGTACCCTTCTCGATGTTCCACCGGCATTGACCAATAACAGGCATCTTCCTAAATGACCCATCACTGTGGCTCGTACATATTTTGGAAATCCGGATGTATAAGTTCTGTCCACACTGTACTTCCGATTGATGGTAAATTCTTGGTTGCTATTATTTCTCACAACTTCCTTCTCCATTATTTGCGACCAGGACCAATTATAGATACAGTCAACTCTCGATACGACCTTTCACAGTTACCGGGAAAAAGGTCGTTATTTCGAAGGAGTCGTTATTGGGATTTGCACCAATTTGGAGCTCAAACGGACACAAAGATGCCTAGGAGACTGTAACACCATTTATCCTGGTAGTTATACAACCTGTAATGCACAGGATGCATGTTGTGAGAAGGAAAATAGAACATGAAAATGTTTTCACAAAAAAGGATTTAAAATAATGTTACTTTCTTTCAATTGCGCACAGTCGTTGCTCTTCCAGGAAATTCTTACAATTCTAGTTCATGAGAAACCTGTTTGCACTGAGACCTATGGAAAGGAAAACAATCTCTCGCTTATTGCAAGTGAAACTCTAAGAATCTTGACACCAGTCACACTGGTACCATCAAAAGTCGGTAGATAATCGGGCAGAATGAATGTTGGATTTTATACGAGTCTACTGGAGCATTGTCTGTTACGAGCGTAACTAGTAAGATAAGATCTCTTGGAGAAACAACACAACATTTCTAGGCACAAAAAAAAAAACACAGGGCTGTAAATTTCATTCTGGTTCGGCTGTGTAAAATACATCGTAAAAAAAAGGTAAGTTTTCTTTGCTTTAACCAACTTCACAGTCAGCCCCTCCCCCACCTATTTTCCAAGGGAGCAGTCCAAACTCCTTCCTCGACTTGCATTGTTAATCAAGCATGAAAAAGGAAACACGCAACTTGCGATCTGTTTTCAACCAATGCATATTCTTGGACACGTCATTAAACAGAGTCGCAGTCTATAATCATTCAGGTTTGGAATTGGATTTCACTTTAAACTGTATATTTAGTCCCGATTAGCGCATCAACATAAAATGAACTCAAAACAAGCTTTATGAAACCTGCGCATTTTTAGATATCAAAATGGGAGATCATTATTTACTCTCACGTTAATTGGTCTCAGCGTCCATTCCTACATCTAGCACTTTTTTTCTCCCACATGAATGGTTCTGAAGAAAAGCGGCAATTATATTGTGTGCATATCCTTCCAACACGCTCCAAGTGTTGAGGAAGATTATTCTTGTCAGATGCAAAATAAAATTTACAGTTTTGCTTATCAGAAGGTGCAGAACATGAAGTTGTTTTAACTCTTGTTTTTTCTTTCTGGAGACCGCATTTCCTTCTTCAAATCAAAACAGCTTTTCGAGATTCATAACAATGACTTTTTGCTTTGCGCTGGATGAGTCATTGCTGTTATCGGCAAGCGACAGCTTTGCAGACTATAGACAAAACACTGGCCCCAGCTGCAAGGAGACCGGCTGGAAGTTCAAGCAACAGGTGGTTGAAGAGAAAATCCTCAGCATTTTAAGATAGTGCAACTGTCGAAGACGACACTTTTATCAGCAGTGTGAAGAAGAAAGAAATGACCTGAGAGAGAGAGAGAAATTGAATTCTGCAATTATCACATTGCCTCTCTGTCTGACATTGCCGTGGCGGAGAATGAGCTGGCAAGAGGGGGCGGGGCTCTTTTTTTATATATATACTTGTCCTATGATTTTTGTTCCTTTTCAAGAATGTATCCAGAACTGGTTGCCCCATTTGAGACGTCAAAGGAAAGGAAGAGGGGTCCACTTCCACCCTTGCCTGAAATCACCTCGTGTGCACATACGAGCAACAAACTTTTGGCTG